>NW_017619528.1:1263073-1863073 GCF_001879475.1 Ipomoea nil
GCGCCCGTGCGGCAAAGATTTGGATCACGGGCCGAGGGGTCCTCTACCAGAGGCCCTCGCCAACACGAAAACAGAGAAGCCGAGAGATCACCCACAGAGGAGGTGGGCGAGTCTCGGGAGCCGACCCCACGCCAACACGTTGATGAGTTGGCCTTACGTCAACACTTGGAGGAGCGACGCGTCGAAGAGCCGGCTCCGCGTCGGCACTCGGCGGGGAAGCGACGCGTTGATGACCGGGTTCCACACCGACACTTGGAGGAACGGCAGTCGGCCCCACGCCGGCACCCTGACGAGTCGGCCCTGGTCTAGAGGCTGCAGAGAAGAATCGAGGAGTTAGCAAGAAGGGTGGAGGCACGGGAGCAGTCGCCGGAACCCGAGGTACGGATGGCAGCACCATTCTCCCCAAGCATCATGGACGTACCTTTGCCGAGGGACTTTAGGTTGCCCGCCATCAAGGAGTACACGGGGGTCACTGACCCACGTGTCCACATGACGAGGTACAAGGCTGCTATGGTAATGATCGGGGCAGGGGACGCCATCATGTGCCGAGCGTTCTTGTCCACCCTGGATGGAGCGGCCCAAGACTGGTTCAACACCATCCCGGATGGGTCGATCCAAAACTTTTGGGAGTTGTCCAAGAGCTTCCTGACATACTTCTCCGGTAGCATACAGCGTAAGAAACCCTTCTCTCACCTCTGTGTAGTGAAGCAAGATAGAGGCGAGAGCCTCAAAGACTTCCTGATAAAATGGAAAAAGAAAGTTAATAATGTCTACGACTTCGACTCCAAGGCGGCGATCCCGATATTTATCCATGCCTTAAGATCAGGGTATTTCCACAAGCAGCTGAACGCCCACCACCCCCGCTCTTACGAAGATCTGATAAGGACGGCTAGCCGCTATGCCGAAGCAGAGGACGTCGACAGGAAGAAGAAGGACGAAGAGGATGGTAGGAAAGGTGGGAAGCCTGGGAAAGCGGGTCCGCCCAGCCAGGCACCACTCTTGAAGCACCCGACCGCAGGGGAAGGCCGAGACCACGAACGACCTCGCCTGGTCCCCTTGCATAATTTAACTCCTCTTACCCATCCCGTCAGTGTCATTCTAAAGCAAGCTGAGTAGATGGGAATGGTAGAATTCCCCGAGGAGTGCATGAAGGTCTCCCCGAAGGCGGACCAAACAAAGTACTGCAGGTTTCATAGGCAAACCGGCCACGATACGGATGAGTGTCACGTTTTGAAGAGACAAATAGAAGAACTCATCCAGCAAGGCTACTTCTGACATTTCGTCAAGAGATCCAAGCAACAGCAACAGCCGCAACACAATCCACCAAAAAATGTCTGGAGGAATGAGGATGGCACAGAGCCGTCCACCTCGAACGCAAAAAAAAGAGAACACGACCAAATATCTGACCAGAATGATAGCGAGAAAGAAATCGAGGTGGCGCCCAGCCGACAAAAGAAGCACACCATACACTTTATCTATGGTGGACCCGCAAGGGGTGACACGCCTGCGGAAAGAAAGAAGTGGAGCCGTCAGCTATACGTGGGAGAAGTGGTGAGTCTTCTTAGAAAAGAGAAACAGAGATAGGAGGCCATCACCTTCTCTAATGATGACCTTCCAGAGGGCCCGTTACCCCATCATGACGCCCTGGTGATTGAGATGGACGTCAACAATGTCATTGTCCGCCGCATCTTAGTCGACACGGGAAGCTCAGTCAATGTGATGTATTACGATGCCTTCACTAACTTAGGGATACCTAGGAACCAGCTCAAAGAAGTACGTACCCCACTCTCTGGATTTACGGGTGATTCAGTGGAGACGGAGGGGTTAGTGGTCTTACAAGTGGAGATAGGCACGAGCCCTAACATTCGCAAACTTGACGTGGAATTCATCGTGGTAAGACTCACTTGTGTGCACAACATCATTTTGGGGAGACCGGCACTGGAGGACCTCAAGGCCATAGTGTCGGTGGAACACTTGCGTATGAAGTTCCCTACTCCGAGTGGGATACGAGTCGTCAGAGGAGACCAGCGAGCAGTACGCAGTTGTTACGTAAAAGCATGCAAAAAGATTGGCGGAAAGGACCTACAAGTCCACACCATCTGCAAGGATGATCGATCGGGTATGGAACTCAGAACATTTAATTAGATATTATAAGTAATATTTTGTAGTCGTGGTCCGCCCAGACCTGTAAACAATATTTTGTAATCATGGTCTGCCAAGGTTACTTTGCTCAAATAAAAGGTTCTCAGCACCACCTTCGATCAACCAAAAGCCGGCCAACGCCGCATTGTAAAAAAAAAAAAAAAAAAAAAAGGCGCACGCCTCGGCCCAGCGGCGGCGCCTCAAGTCGAGCCGCAAAAAGGCCTAAGGCGCGCGCCTCAGTCACTGGCCGAGGCACGCGTCTCGGCTAGCGCCCATGGCTGAGGCGACGCCTCGGCCAAACCCGGCTAAGGCGACGCCTCAGCCGAACAAAAAAAAAAAAAAAAAAAAAAGCCACCAGGCGCACGCCTCGGCCACGCTGAGGCACGCGTCTCGGCCATTGGTCGAGGCGCAGCACCTCGGCCTAGGCCCTGAGGCGCACGCCTCGGCCGGGGGCCTGCACGCGTCTCGGCCATTGGCCGAGGCGCAGCACCTCGGCCTAGGGCCTGAGGCGCACGCCTCGGCCACCGGCTGAGGCAGCGCATCGGCCGGGGCCTGAGGCACACGCCTCGGCCAGGCCAAGGCCCACGTCTCGGCCACTGACCGAGGTGGCGTCTCAGCCTGTCCGTAGAAAAAGAAAAAAAAAAGGGCCGGAGCTCGCCTCGGCCACGATCGGTCGCCTCGACTACGATCGGCCAAGGCGCACGCCTCGGCCACGGTTGGTCGAGGCGACGCCTCAACCACGATCGGCCAAGGCGACGCCTCGGCCACGAGCGGTCGAGGCGACGCCTCGGCCACGAACGATCGGCCGGGGTGCACGCCTTGGCCACGATCGGTCGAGGCGACGCCTCGGCCGTGATCGGCGGAGGCACGCACCTCGGCCACGAGCGGTCGAGGCGATGCCTCGGCCACGAACGATCGGCCGGGGTGCACGCTTTGGCCACGATAGGTCGAGGCGACGCCTCGGCCGTGATCGGCGGAGGCACGCAACTCGGCCAGCCTAAGCCGCAGCCCGTCTCGACCAGCAGAAAAAGAAAAAAAATTCATGTGTGATTTGGAAAATAAAATCACATACTCGGGATCAATCGGGATTCTGCACGATATCAAGCAAATTCAGTCTTACTCCCTAGTCAACTCAAACATATCCGTAGACTCAGGAGTAAGGGGACTGGTGACAGGATAATGGTGCTGGCACCTGACCTGGATCATAAGCAGCATCTGACCCGACACCACATGGAATGGTGCTGGCACCCGACCCGGATCATAAGCAGCATCTGACCGACCCCACATGGAAACCCAACGGGCAAAACTCCAACGGGCAGAATTCCAACGGCTGTCACCTTTACTGCCATTGAAGCCACCATTGATGTCACCATTGATGAGAGAGAATTAAAGGCTTAGCTCCCCATTTATGCTTCATGGTGTTACCGTTAGCAGCTTTTGTATAAGTAGGGGCTCCCCTCAGCTTGGAGGGAGACGTTCAATACTCTGGACAAAGACACTGTATTTTCTATACTGAGACAAAAGCAATACAACTATTGTTACTCTCTCATAGCGTTATTAAATATTATTATTATCGGTAACATTATTACCGTCAAATTTTATATTCTTTTATACTTCAATTTTGGATTGTTTTGACATATATAGGGATGCTGTGAAAAATGGGTTAAATGCAGGACGCTTTTGCCATATGAATTAACTGTGAAAGACAGTAGACCATATCATGCAAATCTTAGCACAAAAGGATACAGATCTCTTATATACAGGTTTGTAAAATATAATATGAGTCTAATTAATATGTAATAATGTTGTGAAGTGTGTTATCAATTCATTCTGAATCAAAATACTTGGTTACAGAATTTACTGTCATTTAAACATGGTAGCTCAATTGGTCACGAAGGTGAACTTTGTCACAAAAGACCAATGATTGAATCTAGCCTTTGTTGGTCAAAAAGATATTTGCTACTAAGTATATGTTTCAATGTTTTTATTTTTTATTTTTTTTCACTAATCTAAATAAACAATCGTATCCTATTTCAGTGGAAGTGCTGATGTGTATATTTCTTCACTTTATACTGAATTCTGGACAAAATCTTTGAATTATTCTATCATTGATGATTGGCGACCTTGGTTTGTGAACAATCGAGTTGTTGGGTATGTTATAAAAGTCCACTACAGATTTATGATTTATGAATTATAATTAAGAAAAACTAATTAAAATTAAATCATTTAATTTCATGTAGTTATACAAGGACTTTCTCCAACAACATGACATATGCCAAAATCCTGGTGATAATTAACTAATAGTATGTTGTTTATTAGCTCAAAATATATGAATATATGTATCTCTTAGTTGATATTTGTTACAGGGATCAGACCACATTGCTCAAACAATAACACCCGCTGAATGCTTCAAAATGTTTAAGAGATGGATATCTTATGAGCCACTTTAATATTGTATGACAATGGTAAAATCTATGTTAAAAGTACGTTTCATTCAATAACACATTGATGTACTTAAGTTTTATTTTGATGGTTTATGATGAACTTCATGTCAAAAACTACAAAAAAAAATTTTTGTAGTAGAAGATTATTTAATGAATAAATTACTATGGAGTATAATTTTGAAACTGAATTGTATTAACATTCAATTCATCACATACTACCTGAGGCCCCTGAGGGATTGGCATATTTTATTTTTAACTTTTTTTTTTTTTGGGGTTTGGAACATGTGAAAATAAAAAATTAAACTCCTTAATTAGTTCTTAGGAGAATTTGATTCAATTTAGATCATATTATAATCTTTACCCACTGTTGAAAATCAAGGAATTTCCGACCACCTGAAAGTGATCTTAAATCTAGTAAAAAATCCTTGTTTCGACCACTTTTGGTATCCGGAAAAAACCTTCGTCGCTAATTTTGACCACCGGAAATAAATAAAGATTGTATTGGTCCCTGGCAAGTTAAAGTCTAAAAGAGGATGGGAGGAGGAGGGGGGGGGGGGGGGGGGACTTGAAAAGACTTAAAAAATTTTGAAATTAAAATAAGTGAGTTTGAATTTGTAAAACTGAGTTAAGGGAATATAATTTCCTTGCAGTAGAAGTCTTAAACTTGCTAAATAAATCAAATTGTAGCTCAGTTTTGTGAGTTTGCTTGAAAGTGTTATAACAAATATGGGGTTATCACAGTAATAGATAATATGAAAAGTAGAGAGAGAGGGAGGGAGAGAGAGACGGAGAGAGGGAGAGGGAGAAAGATTTTTAATATTATTTTTTTTTGGTTTGGAACATGTGAAAATAAAAAATAAAAAATTAAAGTCCTCCTTACTTTTTAGGAGAATTTGATTCCATTTAGATCATATTCTAATCTTTACCCACTGTTGAAAATCAAGGAATTTCCGACCACCTGAAAGTGATCTTAAATCTAGTCGAAAACTATTATTTTGACCACTTTTGATATCTCAAAAAACCTCAGCCGCTATTTTCGACCACAGGACAAGGTGGTCGGAAATAGCATCCAATTTTGTAAAGTGGTCGAAAAATCGGCTAATAGAAAGATTGGAGGATTTCAGAATTTTCGATCACCGGTGGTCGGAAATTCCCAACTCAGTTTAAAAAATTTAAACGGCTGAAAATTTTTTCGACCACCTTTATTTTGTAGTCGGTACTTCCGACCACTAAGTAAAGGTAGTCGGAAATTCCAACATATTTCCCCACCATAATCTTTCGACGAAAAGAAAAAATATATAATATCACTTTTTCGACTATTTTTTAGGTGGTCGGAAAAGTGATTGGAAAATTAAAGATTTTCGGGCAGTGACCAGACATCACTCAACGTACAACTACCTCAAAATGACTACCCATATGTTAAAATTCTCAAAAATTTTTATAGTTCCCGAAATAAATAAATATTGTGTTGGTCCCTGGCAAGTTAAAGTTTAGAAGAGGAGGGGGGGGGGGGGGGGGGGGGGATTTGAAAAGACTTTAAAAAAATTCGAAATTAAAATAAGTGAGCTTGAATTTTGGAAACTGAGTTAAGGAAATATAATTTATTGCAGTAGAAGTCTTAAACTTGCCAAATAAATCAAATTGTAGCTAAGTTTTGTGTGTTTGCTTGAAAGTGTTATAACAAATATGGGTTATCACAATGATAGATAATATGAAATGTAGAGAGAGGGAGAGAAATTTTTATAGTGGTTTGAAAAACTTTCGTATTCCACTCTTCTCCTCAAACTCGAAGGGGGATTTCACTAAGTATTTGTTACAAAATACAAAAGTAAACTGAAGCCAATTGCTTCTTCCAGTAACAATCCTTGAGATAGTCTAGATCTCCTCGTCAACTTGTCCTTCACTGCCTGATCAAGAATTAGCCAAGAGTCAATCATGAAGTCGCCTTGCTAGGGAGATCCTCCAACTTCCTCTATCACAAAAAGTGGTTGTTGTTGAGTGTTCGACTTGAAAGAATCAAGATGAATCTGTTGGAGAATATTTGCAACGTCAACGCACGGGCGGAAAACCTTTTAAAAAGCACGGACACAACGGGTGTATGGTAGAAGGGAAATCTGTGCCGTGTTATAATAACACTACCTTAAAAGCATTTCAGTAATAGTGCAGTTAGAAACCTGTCACGCTTTCGACAGGCTACACAGACCTACTACGGATAGCTTGCACTAGCAATCACATAGGCGAAACACACTACTGCTCAGACTTTAATAGGCAGAAACGAAATTATATATATATATATATATATATATATATATATATATATATATATATATATATATATATATTTATATATGTATGTATATCTGTGTGTGTGTGTGTGTGTGTGTGTATGTATGTATGTATATTATATAATATATATTAATCCTAACACGAGAAAGGAGGAAGAAGCTATAAATGTTGAGTGTATTCTAAAAATGATGTTGTGAGCTACTATATATAGTAAGCAGCCCCCTCCATCCCAGCCACACAAAACATGAGTGACGTAGGCCACAAGTCCACAACATAGAGCAATTAGTGATGGCCTAAACAATTAAACAATAATTTATAGCCACTCATTCTATTTTCTCTTTTCTCTTTGAATTATTCACAACAATCCCCCACATATTTGAAGAGGAAAGTAAAAGGATAATGTCTGAGCGGAAGTGAGCGCTGACCTTAATGTCAGTGGTTTAGACCTTGAACTGACACGTAGTAACTTGAGTAACTTTCTCCTTATTAGTAGTGAATTGAATCTTGAACTAGCCAGGGAGAGGTAGTTTTGAACTCATGTCCACACATTAGCACCCATTATGCAGGTTCTTCGGAAGTCAAATTCTTTGACTTGGGGTCTACCTCTGCGTAGACCCAAACATAGAACATCTCATGTTCAATTTCTTTACGTAAGCTTGGCTTACTTTGTTGATTTAAAGTCCATTTCCTTTGATGCATCAAGGACGACCTTTCTATTTAGTCCTTTAGTGAGAGGATCTGCAATATTCCTCTCGGATCTCACAAACTCCAACGTGATTACCCAAGTCGTGATCAATTGTCATACAGACTGATGTCTGACTCTTATGTGCATTCTTTTCCCATTGTAAGCACTATTCTTTTGCTACGCATATAGCAGTTTGAGAATCGCGGTGTATGGACACAGATGGTGTAGTACACCCCCCACAACGACACGTCTGCCAGTAGGTTTCTTAGCCACTCGGCCTCTGGTCCAGCTAGATCAAGCGCTATGAACTAAGCTTCCATAGTTGATCTCGCGAGTTAATACCATCTGAGGTCCTCTGAGCATAGTGGTTTTGCCACGTTTAGTCCTAAACTTTCAAATTGACCATCTGTGGTCATTCGACTTTCAAATTTAACCATTTATGGTCCAAGATAACCACCCTTGGTCCTTCAAGTTTAAAAATTTAACCACTCGTGGTCCTCTTGAAAGGACCATGGTTCGTTAAAATTTAATAGTTGAAGGACCATGGGTGGTTAAAGAGGACCACGAATGGTTAAATTTGAAAGTCGAAGGACCACAGATGGTCAATTTGAAAGTTTAGGACTAAATGTGGCAAAACCACTATACTCGAATGACTCAGATAGTATTAACTCTTGATCTCGCTATACACGATTGTTTCGTAGATTTCCACGATACTGCCGCTCCACCCATAGTGAACACATATCCACTGGTGGAGCTTACATCACTACTGTCATTTACCCAGTTCGCATCACAGTACCCATCTAGGGCTGCTGGAATCCAGTGTAGTGTAGTCCCAAGTCGATAGTACGCTTTAAGTAGCGTAACACTCTCCTTAGTGCATGCCAGTGGCTGTCACTCAGATTATGATGTATCGACTGATTCTATTTACCGCAAGGGCGATATCAGGTCTGGTGTAGTTCATTAAGAATATCGGACTTCCAATTAGTTTGGCATATTATTCTTGTGACACACTCGTCTCGGTGTTTTTTTACAGTTTTGCGCTCGGATCATAGGGTGTTTGTGCAGGAGTCACTTCGAAGCTATAAAACTTCCTTAATAGCTTCTCTGTATAGTGACCTTGTGATAGTTTGTAGCCATTCTTGGATTTTAAGACTTTTATTCCAAGTATCACATCGGTCTCCCCCAGATCCTCCATGTCAAACTTATCACATAGTGTTTGTTTAGTCTCTTTTATAGCATCTATATTGTGGCTAAATATTAGTATGTCATCCACATAGATGCATATAAGCACAACACTTGAGTCTACCTCTTTTGAGTATAGACACTAACAGCACTTTTGTACTCAAGTCATTATGCAGTGAATTCATTAGGTTTGTCTCAACAAAACCACCCTTCTCAAAGAGTTATGAATTCATTAAGAGCTGTAGCTCAGCCTTAAAAGTACACACATTGTAGGAATGACTAACTAGTGTACTATTTTGTAATTCTTTTCATGGCTTCGTTTTACCACAAAAGTGAGACCCACCACGAATTTATTACCACTTGGATTTTAAGTCATTCCAATTACTAATCTTCATAATTAGCCTTCAAGTAAGTTGATTCTCTTGATCAAACTTACATGCACTTTGACGAGTACTTCATTTACTTTGACGAGTACTTCATTTACTCGTGAATAATCCCTTGAGATTTTCATGCTTAACATGAAACATTCTCTTTTATCATTATTCTCAATACCTCGAAGAAACTTTTAGTGAAAATATAAGGAGTTAATCACCCCCACAATGCAACACTTACAAATATTTTTTCTCAAAAGTATTTGATCTCTTACCCAGATTGATTTTTGGTGCCCAACATCAGCTCCATTGTAGACTGAGTTTTATCAATTTGCTTTGTGGAGCAATATAGCAGCTCCGCACTTTGCCTGATACATACCCAATAGTTGAATATATTTCAACAAACTCGGTTATCTCAACCTGTCATAATTCCCCTTTAAACAAGAATTATAGGTCTTTCAAGATGACTCAACCAAAAATTTAAATAATGATATTATATACAAATGCTCATTGTTAGTAAGACATAGAGACAATGTTGTCCACATGCTACTTCAAGTTGAACAGCATAATCACAAATTTCACATCATATTCTTAAAAGAAATTAATCTCATACACCAAGAATATGTTCAAACTAACATTCATTAGGAAATATATCTCAACAAGGAGAATTCAAAGTTGCCACCTGCACAACTTTTCCTTCGGTGGTTGAGGAGATTAAAACTCATATAGAGCATTCATATGATGCATATCAATATTACTGTTGCAGTACTTCAACAATTTCTATTGCAGGGCTTTGATTGTTTATCAACGAGGAAATTTTAATTTTGGTCCTATGACTATAGGGGTCTTGTTAATTTCAGTCCCTGACTTTTAAAAATGTCAATTTAGTACCTTAACTATGCAATTTTTGTCAATTTTAGTCACTCCGACCAAATTGCCCGCCAAATTCTGCCAAAAAATTTTAATTGTTAAAATAATGAGGGTATTTTGATCATTTCACATCTCTTTTCTTCTTCCCATGCGAGTCCATCCATTCCTCTCCTGTTTCCGGCGAATGCAATGAACTATGATGATGGGGAAAGGAGGCTTGGTGATATTAAAGATAGGGTTTATTGGGAGAAAGAACGCCGAAAATGGGAGAGAAAGGGAAGGACTCGCCGGAGAAGAATAAAAGAGGCGTGAAATGACAAAAATATCCTCATTATTTTAATTATTAAAATTTTTCGGTGAAATTTGGCCGACAATTTGGCAGGATTGACCAAAATTGACAAAAATTGCATAGTTAAGGTACTAAATTGACACTTTTGAAATTCAGGGACTAAAATTAACAAGACCCCTATAGTCATATGACCAAATTTGAAATTTCCTCGTTTATCAACATATGAAAGTCAGCCTCATTTCAGGTGGAGATCAAGTGGCCCTATAACTAGCCTGCATGATCAACACCCTACTTTTTAAGCACTCCCAGGTCGAGTGGTGAAACCGAAGTTTACTTAAAAACCATCATCGTAGATAGAGTGTTCAAGAATGATGACATTTCCATGTTCTCATTAAATTGCAATTGAAGCCTTTGATATATGCTCTTATTTTATTTTAGTAAAAATATTTGAGCAATATCTATGCACAAATCATTTCATTCAATGTCATTAGTATTCAACATACAAAAGAAATAAGTACTACTAAGTAATCAAAACCTAGACAACCCAACTAGTATTTAGTACTAAAAAAACATACTTCATGCAAGCCCTTAGAGCTAGAGCAATTATAGTTACTCAAAATAACTACTTATTTAAAGAGACTCAATACTCATCTTGCTTTGTCATATTGACTTTTGCTAGTTTTGCCCTTGCGATGGTGATAAACATTATTTTTGTTGTTATTTTATATAACTTTTTATAGTTAATTTGTAATAATTAATTAATTTTATATTTAGTTTTATTTATTATTGTTATAATTAGTAGCTTTGATAGTTATTCAATTTTAAGTTGTTTTAATTATTAAATTTGTCTATTATTTGAATTCTGTCAGTTTAATAATTCATTGATCCTAATTTAATAATATTATTATTAATTTTAGTAGTACATGATCATCAGGAGTTTAATAAATATAAATTAATTATATATGGTCTCAAATAAGTTTATTATTATTATTATTATTATTATTATTATATTATTATTATTATTATTATTATTATTATTATTATTATTATTATTATTATTATTATTATTATTATTATTATTATGTTAGTCAATAATAGGAACGGAAAAAAAGAGATCCCGGAGCTTTCTTCGGCTATGGCTATTGATGGTAGAGCATTGATTGGAGCAGCACCAAACTTGGGAAAATGGTTGGTATTGAGCAGTATAAAAAGGGAAACATTTGAAGGGGATCTCATCATCAATTTCACTCCGGACTAATTCCGGAGGTAGTGAGCAGGTTAATTCCAGGCATGCGACGGACGGACTGTGCGGTGACTTCGAATTCTTTTAGGCAGTGGTTCATTGTTTCCAGCCACGGCGGAAGTTCGTGGTGCAGCATCAAAATCATACGGCAACTCTCCTTCTTCCTTTTAAGTTTTTAATATTGCTACTTTGTTTGTTGCGTTGTATTTATCCTTGGCATTTAAGAATATTGTGTGGAAACTAATTTATTTATGTTTTACTAAGTAAGTTCTCATATTAAAGCTGTTAGTTCATTTCCTTTTGCTGTTATTATTGTTTTCAATTTGGACTAATCATACTTTTAAGGAAAATTAATCTTGATTAGTAATACTTTATTAATTACTCTCTTACTATGGAAATGCTTGTAGGACAATAGGAGTACTGCTTGTTTTTGAATTCCTTAGCATGATTTTCTAAGATACCTTCTTCTAAGAACATAATGCTAATTGATTCATGTTCGTAGCAATATTGCCTGCTATTTTATTCTGTAGTTATTTAATTGTGTTTCCTGCCGTGCAATTTCATTTAGTAATCCATTTTGATTGTCAATTCTGTTTCCTTAGGCTTCTGAATATTATATTTTCTTTGGTGTTTTCATTCGGTTTAATTTACGGCAATTGGATCTTTATTTTGAATTCTCGATATCTTTTAACTCTTTTTAGTTATTAAATTGCATACTATCAATTCCCTGTGGGATCGACCCTCGCTTTGCACGCTAAAACTACAATTGACTCGTGCACTTGCGAGGACATTAATTTAAAATTGTCCATCAATTTTGGCGCCGTTGCTGGGGAATTGTTTAACTTGCAATTTAATTTTCTGTTTTTTTTCCCTGAATTGCTTGATATTTTTTTTTCATATCCCTTCATTATTGTCATCTCTTTCATTTTTAATCTTGGATTTTATTTAATTCATTTATCCATTTAAAAATTGCTTTATACTTGTTTTTACTTTCACTATTCTCTTTATTTTTTCCATTTCCTTAACAGCTTGATTCTTTAATTCTGTCACTTTATTATTATTGTCGTTTGATTATCCTTTTTAATATTGCTATTTATTAGTCCATTTAAAAACTGCTTACTATTTGTTTGTGCTTTTCCTATTCCCGTTGTTTATTTTCCCTATCTTAATTTCTTTTCCCTTTCTTTTGTTTGCTATTTTTTTTTTCTTTCTTCCAATTCATTTCTTCTGCTTCCTGAATTCCAAATAATTTGCATTTTAGTTGATCCTACTCAAGTTTGTTTTTTCCCTTTTTCTTAATATTACTTTAAAAACAAAAGAAGTACTTAATAATTGTTTAATATTCTCCATTTCACTTTTTATTGATTATCCTATATATTTATTTGTTTACTTGTTTGATTTTATTTATTTATTTTTGTTATTCTATTTATTTATTTAATGCAGGGTCGTCGTTCTTTAAACCCTAAATTGTTACCTTTAGACGACCATATTAATAGGAAAAAGAAAAGAATATTACTTTTTGAAAACCCAATTTTTGAACCATAAGAAACAACCACAACAATGGCTGCACTGCCTCCACCCAATCCCAACCCCAATCCTAACCCTAACCCTAATCCCAACCCCAGGCTCAACTCTAGGCTGATGAAAGACTTTGGTAGGCCCCAAGTAGGAAATTCACCTTCTTGTATAGTGCTTACCACATCCCCAAGTAGGAAATTCACCTTCAGTTATAGGCTGTTTTGAGCAAACCGAGGAAGTACACCCACATTCCATTGAAGTTGAAGTTCCACCTAAGCTTGAACTGAAACCTCTTCCTGATTCTTTGAAATATGCTTTCTTAGGTTCGAATAAGACTTATCCTGTAATAATTGCTTCTAACCTTTCACTTGAGCAAGAAACAAGTCTACTAGAAGTTTTAAAAAAATTTAAAAGTGCAATTGGTTGGACAGTAGGAGATATTAAAGGAATAAGTCCAACGGTGTGTATGCACCGGATCCTACTTGAAGAAGGAGCAACTCCTGTCCGTCAACCTCAGCGCAGGTTAAATCCAAATATGAAGGAGGTTGTACGCGCAGAAGTCCTAAAGTTGCTGGACTCGGGTATTATTTACCCAATTTCAGACAGTAAATGGGTAAGTCCAATTCATGTAGTGCCGAAAAAATCTGGAATTACTGTGGTCACTAATGAAAAAAATGAATTAATCCCAACTAGAACAGTGACTGGGTGGCGCATGTGCATAGATTACAGAAAATTAAATGCCGCCACTAAAAAAGATCATTTTCCTTTGCCCTTTATTGACCAAATGTTAGAAAGATTAGCTGGGCATGCTTATTACTGTTTTCTTGATGGCTTTCAAGGTTATTTTCAGATTCCTATTATGCCTGAAGATCAAGAAAAAACGACATTTACATGCCCTTTTGGCACTTTTGCTTATCGCAGAATGTCATTTGGGTTATGTAATGCACCCGCGACTTTTCAAAGGTGTATGATGTCAATATTTTCTGATATGGTTGAAAGATATGTTGAAATGTTTATGGATGATTTTTCTCTGTTTGGTGATTCTTTTGATGATTGCCTTGTTCATTTATCTTCTGTGCTTGAAAGATGTGTCAAAATGAACTTAACCCTGAGTTGGGAAAAAAGTAATTTCATGGTTAAAGAGGGCATTGTTCTGGGGCATATAATTTCTGACAGGGGAATAGAAGTTGATAAGGCTAAAATTGATGTTATTTCTAAATTACCTCCCCCTACATCTGTGAAAGAAGTTCGAAGTTTTCTTGGTCATGCAGGTTTTTACAGGCGTTTTATAAAAGACTTTTCAAAATTTGTAGGCCTTTATGTAGCCTGCTTGCAAAAGATGTTGTTTTCAAATTTGATGATGAATGCTTATCTGCTTTCAAGTTTTTGAAAGAAAAATTAACTTCTGCTCCCATTCTTGCTGCACCTAATTGGGAGTTTCCTTTTGAAATAATGTGTGATGCATCTGATTACGCTATAGGTGCTGTTTTAGGGCAAAGAATTAATAAAATGCCTTATGTGATTCATTATGCGAGTAGAACTTTGGATAGTGCTCAGGCTAACTATACGACTACTGAAAAGGAGTTGTTGGCTATAGTCTTTGCATTAGAAAAATTTCGTTCTTACTTGATTGGTTCTAAGGTGATTGTTTATTCTGATCATTCTGCTCTAAAATTTTTGTTGGCTAAAAAAGATGCTAAACCTAGACTAATAAGATGGATTCTATTGCTGCAAGAGTTTGATTTGACTATCAGGGATAAGAAAGGTTGCGAGAATGTGGTAGCCGACCATTTGTCCCGTCTACCCGAAGCAGCTAATAATTGTCCTAATTCTGATATTCCAATTAATGACATGTTTCCAGGTGAACAATTGCTTTCTCTACAGAACACAGAACCTTGGTATGCTGACATCGTGAATTATTTAGTCACGGGTCAATTTCACCCAAGTTTAAATTCACAAGGAAAAAAACATTTTCTTTCCAAAGCAAAACATTTTTTTTGGGATGAGCCTTATTTGTTTAAAATTTGTCCTGATCAAATAATTAGAAGGTGTATTCCTGAATTTGAACAGCAAAATATTTTGAAACACAGTCACACTTTAAATTGCGGAGGACATTTTAGTGGTAAGAAAACTGCATCGAAGGTTTTGCAGTCTGGCTTTTATTGGCCCACTTTGTTCAAGGATGCATATGAATTTTGTGCTAAGTGTGATAGATGCCAGAGGACTGGTAATATAAGTAAGCGTCATGAAATGCCCCTCTCAAATATTCTAGTTGTTGACCTGTTTGATGTTTGGGGAATTGATTTCATGGGGCCGTTTCCTACTTCCTTTGGTTATAATTATATTCTTGTGGCTGTTGATTATGTATCAAAATGGGTTGAAGCTGTAGCCACTAGGACGAATGATAATAAAGTTGTTTTGAAATTTCTGAAAGATATTTTTGCCAGATTTGGGACACCCAGAGCTATTATTAGCGATGAAGGTACCCACTTCTGTAATAGACTTTTTGCAGATCTTCTAAAAAATATGGCATTACTCATAAAGTGGCTACCCCTTACCATCCACAGACTTCTGGTCAAGTAAAGGTGAGTAACAGACAAATCAAAGGAATTTTGGAAAAAACGGTGAATCCTTCCCGGAAAGATTGGGTCATCAAGCTGAATGATGCACTGTGGGCTTACAGGACAGCCTATAAGACCCCAATTGGTATGAGCCCATACAGGTTGGTATTTGGGAAGGCTTGTCATTTGCCAGTAGAGTTAGAACATAAAGCCTATTGGGCTATTAAATTCCCAAATTTTGATGTGCAGAGGGCTGGTGGAATTAGAAGACTTAATTTGAATGAATTAGAGGAAATAAGGAACGAGGCCTATGAAAACTCAAAAATCTATAAAGAGAGGACTAAAGCTTACCATGATCAATTTATTTTGAGGAAAAATTTTGAACCTGGGATGAAAGTTTTGTTATTTAACTCTCGTTTGAGATTGTTTCCAGGCAAGTTAAAATCTAGGTGGACAGGGCCTTTTGTGGTACGTGAAGTTTTTTCTCATGGTGCCTGTGAGATTGAAAATCCAGGAACAGGTGAAAAATTTAAGGTAAATGGGCAAAGACTAAAACAGTACCGCGAGGGTGAATCCTCAGCCCAGAGTATTGAACGTATAGAGTTGCAAAACTCTGAATGCCAATGTTGTCTAGCTACAGACAATAACTGAAGCGCTATTGGGAAGCAACCCAATTCTCTTTCCCTTTCTCCTTTATTTGCTTTTTTCTTTCTTTCTTTCTTTCTTTCTTTCTTTCTTTCTTTGTGTTTCTCTTATAATTTCGGTTCTCAACATTGGGGACAATGTTTGGAATAAGTGTGGGGAAGGGTTCTCTATTATTTTACAATATTTGACAGCTTCTTCGGGAAAAATTTTTACTTTTAAAAACAATTAAGTACGAACTTGAGCTTTACCTAGTAAGTCTTTTGAATAGCCTATGATGAAAATAATGCATGTTTTTGTCAGCTCTTAGTGTGTATATTAATTTTGACTAGTTGTTAATTTCTTTAATTTTATATCTTTTTCAAATCAAGAAAAAACAAAAACAAAAAAAAAAAAAAAAACCAAAAAATCAAAAAATTAAAAAAAAATAGAATTTGAAAATCACAAATACCCTTATATGTTTTATGTATTTTCTTTAATAGTTTATATGCATCTTTCACTTTATTTTACCTTTTTCAAATTCTTAAATAAATTCTTGAGTGCTATAAATTGTGGTGTAGTGTGTTGGTTCAAGGATCATCTGTATGACATAAGTGAGGTGAAAAAAAAAGATTTGAAAAATATGAAAAAAATAAAAATGAGTGTATTATTTGTTTATTTATTTTGTTTGCAATAAAGTAAGAGATTCTACTCCGCTGAATCAGCCACCTATACACATGTACCATAAATAAATAAGTGTCGTGTTCTGGTTTATGAGTACACAGAAAATGAAAACCCAAACAAGTCTGGCGTAAAATGGCGAGGTTTTTGGGGAAGTTCTCTTTGAAAAAAGTCAAAATAGAAAAATAATGAGTGAACTTTGGAAGAGACGAGCAATTGCATTTCAATTTTAATAAATGCCTTGATCCTAATTTCCTTCATGTTTTGCACCTGCACTGTGATTGAATATTTCTGAATTTGGTTTAGGTTGAATTTGGTGAAATTTTCATATGTTTCTATTGAGTTTTTGTATAATTCATATAAGGGGTGTCAGCACACGAGCACAAGTTTTATATTTATTTTAGTTGCTAAAAGTTTTTAATTTCTAGTCAATTGTTTTATACATTCTTTGAGTTGACACTAACTTTGCATTCATGAGGCAAATAAATTTGAAAGGCTATTTGGGAAAAGCTCGATCTTATGCTTGATTTTATTTTTAATTTCTTTACTTTCCCTTTTAATAATATTTTTGCTTGAGGACAAGCAAATAAATAAGTGTGGGGAAAGTTGATAAACATTATTTTTGTGGTTATTTTTATATAATCTTTTTATAATTTATTTGCAATAATTAATAGATTTTTATTTATTATTATTTTTAATAGCTTCTTTAATTTTGTTCAATTTTAGAATAGTTATTATTAAATTTGTTTAGTCTTTGAATTCTGTTAGTCCATTAATTCCTTTATCTTAGTTTATTATTATTATTATTATTATTATTATTATTATTATTATTATTAGGTCATTTAATATATTACTGTTAGTTAGTATTTATGAGAGAGAAACGCGCAAGGCCATAGGGCTACACAAAGCAGAACCATATTTCGCATTTGGGTTCCTTGGCGATCCGTTTGATAAGTGGAAGAGCGGGAGAAGCAGTTGGGAGCCGGAACACTATAAAAAGAGGCCAGTGTTCATCGGTTCATCACCACCGAAATTTATAATCAATTAGCTCCGGACCAATTCCGGAGGCTTCTGATCGGCGATTGATTCTGGTGTTAGGCGGTGACGAATTCTTCCGGTAGCAGCTTCAAATTCTTCCTTTCAACGGCGGACGTCTGTAGTGTTCGACGACAACAATCAATCTGAGCATTAAAGTTGGTTGGTAGTAGCGTTAATTTATAGAAGGCAGTAGCATTATTCTGATTAAATTCTTTTGCTCTTTAATTTGAGTTGCAATAATTAGTAATTACCTTTCCAATTCATTCTGTTAGTGTGAAATGCTAATGACAGTGATTAGTGCCTAATATTTGATTACAATATTAAGTTTAATGTTTAGTGCTTAATTATTTATTATTCACTATCGCCCATTCCTTTACTGTAATTGATTAATGTTCTTAGGCTTTTCAAATTTGATTGTTATCTGATATTCTTTCCGGGTAATTCATTTGTTCTTTTTTCTTAATGCTTAGCTAAATTATTTTCCCTACGAATATGATGATTTTGCTATGAAATCTCTGCAGCAGTTCTAGTATTAATATTGCCACTTATATTTTATCTTACGGTTAGTATTGAGATTAATTGAGTAAATTTGGCCATTTTAGCTTTTATTCCATGCTTTTTAATTTTAGCTTTCATCACTTAGCTTCTTGAATTTTAATTCAATTCTCTTGCACTTGAGTTGATTCTTGTCTTTGATATGTGTTCCTGGCACTTTAAACTGTTAATTTAATTGTTTTATCCTAATTTTGACATTTGATTCTAGTACTTTACATTATCAAGTTCATTATCTCTCCATTTAGTTATTAAATTGCATACTATCAATTCCCTGTGGGATCGACCCTCGCTTTGCACGCTAAAACTACAATTGACTCGTGCACTTGCGAGGACATTAATTTAAAATTGTCCATCAGATGGTAGCACTGGTATGCTCAGTGTCCTTGTTTTCCGCACACAAAACATCTTCCTTTGAACTTCTTGACTTTTCCACTCATTTTGTTGTAGACGGTTCTGACACTTTGTTTTTCAGTATCATTAGCGCCGTACTTTTCTGACAGTGATTCCCAAATGACTTTTGCCGAGTCTTGTTTGACATAGATGTCGAACAAATTGTCATTCATTTGTGAAAGAAGGTATCCTCTGGCTGCCGCATTGTCATTTCTAAACTGCATCAGAGTTACACCCGATTCTTGACCTGGAATGTAATCTATTTCAGGGTTGTTTTCTCTCGATTCTTTACCGGAAGTGTAATCAGGTTCATGGTTAGCTTTTGTAGCACCAAGAGGAGAGAACACTGTTGGAGTAGGTTCAGGTGCAACTGAATACAACAAGTAAACCAACTTTAATTTTTCAAAGAGGATACGCATTCTTTGAGCCCACCTTTTGTAATTTTTTTCATCAAGCACAGTAATCTTTGATAGATCATGTATGACAAAAGGTGCCATAACGCTAGAGGTTGACTGTTGCTGAAATAACGCTTTTAACTGTTGGAGAATATTCGCAATGTCAACGCGCGGGCGGGAAACCTTTTAAGAAACATGGACACAACGGGTGTATGGTAGAAGGGAAATCCGTGCCGTGTTATTATAACACTGCCTTAAAAGCGTTATTTGCCTGGTAACGGTGCAGTTAGAACCTTGGCACACTTTCAACAAGCTACACAGACCTACTACGGATAGCTTGCACTAGCAATCACGTAGGTGAACCTCACTATTGCTCAGACTTTAATAGGTAGACACGAAATTATATATATATATATATATATATATATATATATATATATATATATATATATATTATTTATTTATATTTATATATACTATATAATATATATTAATCCTCACACGAGAAAAAAGGAAGAAGCTATAAATGTTGAGTGTGTTCTAAAAATGATGTTGGGAGTTGCTGTATATAGTAAGCAGCCCCCTCCATCCCAGCCACACAAAACAAACATAAGTGGCCACAATTTAGAGCAATTAGTGCTGGCCTCAAAAATTAAACAATAATTTATAGCCACCATTCTATTTTCTCTTTTCAATTTGAATTGTTCCCAACAGAATCTTCTTTAGGTTATAAGACTTGATTCTTCTTAATCTTAAAACACATTAAATAACTGTTGGTAGTTCCTCTCTCAAATAACTTTTAACAATAATTAGCATATGAAATGATGTTCAAGCTCATTTTTCTAAGGGGTCCTCCTTTTATAGATGAGTAGGGGTGAACGACAAGTTCTAATTTGAATTTTCCCTTTTGTCACTCAACAAGTGGTTGTTGTCCCAAATTAGCCACAATTCTTGAAAATCCATTGCCAAATCCTTTACTTGTGCAGCTTGTGAACCATAGGGTAAAAATCATTTCCCTATTAGTGTATAAACATACTTTGGTTAAAAAAAAAAAAAAAACTCTTCTACTTATCACCAATGTCTTGAGTGTAAATTAAATTAGTACGTGTTAGACAAGTTGCAATGTGTCTAACATTTTTTTTTTCTTTTTTTTTTTATCCTTTGCATGAATTTCTCCCGAGGTTGATCCTCTACATTTATGTCTTAGAACACATCAATATTAACTTCAAGTCTTGTGGTGAAAGTAGACCTTGTAAGAGTCGTTACAGATGTTATTGTCTTGGAAGAGTCTGTTGGTGGTGAATAAGTCAATTATATATATATATATATATATATATATATATATATATATATATATATATGTATATATATATATATATATACACGCACACACACACAAATTGAAATTTAAATTTAATTATAGAAAATTAATTACAAGCAATGTTTGGTATGAAACAAAAAATTTATTTATATAAAATAAATAAATACGAAAATAGATGGTTTTATAATTTTGAATATACACCAAACGAGAAGAAAGAATAAAGAAAGATAAATCGTGCGTAATACAGACTTTCCTTAAAATTGATTCGCTACCTCCTAGGGTCCTAAGAGCGTTGTAGAGTTTGCATCCCATTATAAAATCACTACAAAATAATGTGAAAATAATTACGGATTTAGCAACGGACAAATTCCGTTGATAATATAGCGACAACTTTGTGACAGATTGTAATTTTTTTTGTTAAATAGACATTTAGCGACGGCGTTTGCGAGGAAATATTGTTGTCGTTAAATATGTAGCTAATATTAGCGGTAAATATTCAAGCAAAATTTAGAGACAAATTTGCGACGGATTTTTCGCGGGGTAATTTTAAAATTATAATAGCTACAGATTAACGACGAATAACTATATCCGTCGTTACATTTTCAAGCGGGATTAGTTTGTTCTTACATACTAGCGGCGGATTTGATATTCCGTCGCTAGGTAGCGACGGATCATCTAGTCCGTCACTAGATTTATACGGGAGATTTTATTGCGTTTAGATATTAGTGACGGATCTATGTTTACGTCGCTATATCTTGAAATCTGTCGCTACATTTGTAACACGGATTTTTTGTTTTAAATACGTTAGCGACGGACATTAATTCCGTCGCTAAACTTACAAGCGTAGAGATTAAGCTGATTTTTTTTAATGTAGCGACAGATTTTGGAGTCCGTTGCTAGATAGCGACGGATACTCAAATCCGTCGCTAACATTACATATTATACACGATGTTGCCTAACCCTACCTAGTCGACGCGCGGATTGCTCTACTACTTCTCTTTGCTAACTAGACTCTCCCCTAACACCCACTGCCCACCTTAGTGACTATCCTCTAACACCCACCGCCAACAGCCACTATTTTCCTCCGACCGCCACTGCAGACGGCACTGCTTCTCCACCGACCATCACTTTCCTTGCTGCCTACTCCGCTACTCCTACCCTGGTATGTATTTTGTCTGTTTATGCGTTTTTGAATTTTTTTTTATTATGGTGTTTGCGGCTGGCATCGTGCTCTGTATGTGTGTTTTGTGATTTGAGTGTTTTTGCGTTTCTATATTTGTTTGCATTCGCTGTGTACATGTATATACGATCAAAATCAAGTGTATGGAAAAAATGCTAACGCTATTTAATTTTTGAACTAATTACATAAATTTACATTCTATGTTTCTAACAAATGCTCTAAACTAGCAGTGATTTTGAAAAATTATTTTCTGTATTTGACTACTTTGGTTGGTTATGAATAGAATTACTACTGGGGATTCAGGCCTTGAAAGCGTCTATAATTGTCATTCTTGATTCTGTTCTTGGCATATTACATATATTTACTCCACAATAAAACAATATAATCTGTTAATTTTTTTTTTTTTTTTTTTGAAAGGAATTCATAAAATTTTATTAAATCAAAGAAGCAATACAAGAAGGAATAGAATCCAACCAAATAGAGGAATCAGTACTAGAACGAGCTGCCCTGGCCAAGACATGGGCAAGCTTATTCGCTGATCTAGGAACAAAGTTAATAGACACTGAAACAAAGTGTCGTTTGAGAACATAACAATCACGAATGACACAACCCGCAAAGGAATAATTCATAGAAGAATGGTTGAGCATCTTACATACCACTTGACAGTCCGAGAAGAGGATCACTTTCTGCAAACCATAGTCCTTTACCCACGACAACGCTTCCTTAATTGCAAGGGCTTCCGCTAGATGTGCATCGTTGAGACATCGTATAGGGCCATTTTTAGCTGCCACATAACCTCCATTGCTATCTAGAATAACAACCCCATAGCTCGCTTGCTCACTCTCGGGGAAGACTGCAGCATCCACATAAATTGCATGGCTATCATCCGGAATAACTAAAGGAGTCCCTAAGTTCGTTGTCTGCACATTGAAAACTGATGGCAATCCAATGTCCTGCCAATCACCTAGCGTCCGAGTCATCTCCAGTAAAACTGATTGTGCATGCCAAGCTTTTTGATTCCAGACCACAGCATTGCGACCCCGCCAAATACTCCATAACATAGCAGCACACTTAATCATAGCCAATTTATTAGCAGCCACCAGCCGTTCTGAAAGCCAGCTCCCAAAATCCATGTCCATTGCAGGAGTAGGGCAGTCCGTGTGATTCTGCCAGAGTGGACTAACAAACGTGCAATCACATAAGATGTGTTTTAGAGACTCAGGATGCTGCCGGCAAAGAGGACAAGCCGTATCAATCTCAACTCGGCGATCTGCCAGCGCTAGCAACGTAGGCACCGCACCATGCAAGCAACGCCAAAGGAAATTTTGAATGTTCGGAGGGATCTTCAACTGCCAAACAGCCTGCCAAGCATTAGACTGGATACCTCCAGTCACATCTCCTGAAAGAAGCCGATACCCTTGGCTAACTGAATATATTCCACGTAAATCACCTCTCCAACACCATTGATCCTCATACAAAGGGGCTATTGGTATTTTCTTAATAAGCTCCACATCACGGCTGACAAAGAGGCTGTTAAGCAAAGCAATATTCCACTCCTTAGTATCATTGAGAATTAAGTGGCTAACCAGCATGTCACTATTTTGGTTTTGTACAGCAGTAGTTATGTAGGGATCCTCATCATTTGGCAACCATGGTTGCTGCCAAACCAACGTAGAAGCTCCATTGCCTATTCGACGGATACAACCACGCCGTAGAATATCTTGGCCTACAAGGATGGATCGCCAACAATAACTAGGATTCGCTCCCAGATTAGCATTCATAAAATCCGACTTGGGGAAGTAGCGAGCTTTATATAACCGAGCAACCAATGTGTTAGGATTAGTCAGAAGTCGCCAACCCTGCTTGGCTAATAACGCGACATTGAATCTGCTTAACCTCTTAAAACCCAAACCACCATCGACTTTCCGTTCACACATGCGACTCCAGGACATCCACCTTATTCCTCCTCCACGTCTATTGCTTGACTCCCACCAGAATTTGTTCATTATCCTCTCCAAATGTTCACAAAACGTTACCGGTAACAGATATATGCTCATCGTATACGTTGGTAACGCTTGGGCTATACTTTTCAGGAGAATCTCTTTCCCAGCCCTAGACAAGATCTTTTTGTGCCAACCACCCACGCGTTGAAGCAACTTAGTTTCAATAAAACAAAAAACTTCCTTTTTATTGCGTCCTATCCCCATAGGTAGACCAAGATATTTGTCAAAATTACCTACTGGCTCAACATTAAAAACTGAGGCCACTTCATTCCTTCTCGCCAATGCCGTGTTCCTGCTATAAATAGTGCAAGATTTCCCATAATTCACTGCTTGACCTGACATTCGTTCATAGCAAGTTAGAGCACTCTTAACTGCATTCGCCTCCGGTACTGTTGCTTTGAAAAATAGCAGACTGTCGTCGGCGAAGAATAAGTGAGAAACACCGGGTGCACCTCTTGCCACAACACATGGCGAAATAAAACCCCTTTGTACAGTCTCGGATATAAGATGTGAAAGACCTTCGGCACATAAAATGAACAGATATGGGGATAAAGGGTCCCCTTGCCTCAGTCCACATGTTGGTAAGATAGAATCAGTGAGCTCACCACTGACACGGATTCTGTATCGAACTGTAGTAACACACTTAAAAATAAGGTCTATCCATTGAACAGAAAAACCCATTCTAGTCATAATCTCTTTCAAAAAAGGCCACTCCATTTTATCGTAGGCCTTGGCAATATCAAGTTTGAGTGCACACCAGCTATCACGCCCATCTCTCTTTCGGTTTAGATAGTGTATGACCTCCGAGGCAACAAGAACATTGTCTGTTATAAGACGTCCAGACAAAAAAGCACTCTGAGAGGGTGATATTACCTTTTCCAACACCTCCTTCATTCGGTTTGCCAACATTTTAGAAAGAATCTTGTACGTTACGTTGCATAACGCAATTGGGCGCAAATCACCCATAGTAGAAGGCACAGTTTTCTTAGGGATTAAAGTAATAATCGCGTCATTCATACCTTCTGGGAAGTTACTGCCTCTCGTACAATCAATAATAAACCGAGCAACTTCATCACCAATTTCTTTCCAAAAATGCTGAAAGAAAGCCGGGCTAAAACCGTCAGGGCCTGGGGATTTATCCGGTGCCATACTAAAAAGAGCATTTTTGACATCATCCACAGTGAAGGGTCGAAGGAGGTTAGAATTATCATCAGGGGAAATTTTTGGAACAAAACCATGCAGCTCATTACCCATGTGCGTCCCTTTGGCCGTGAATATGGATGTGAAATATCTTTGGGCTAACAGTTGCAATTTAGGGCCTTCAACCCAATCTCCAGCTTCATCTCTCAGCTTGGCTATCATGTTTTTCCTCTTACGAGCCGTTGCATAATGGTGAAAAAACATGGTGTTTCTATCGCCTTTGTTGAGCCAAAACTGCTTTGCTCTTTGCCTCCAATATATATCCAGCTGGCCATATAATTCCCGGAGCCTGCCATCTACATCACGGAATTGTTTTAGCGAATCAGCATCACGCTTTTCACGTAACATAACTAACCGAGACTGTAGGGAAGCTATTTCCTTCTCCGTCCTTTTGGAAAAATTACCACCCCAGTTCTGTAGGTGACTACCTGTGATCTCTAGCCGTGTAGGTACCACTTCTCCAGCTAAAACATTCCAAGCATTTAAAACAACCTCCTTGCAACCTGTTTCCATAAGCCATGCATTCTCAAACATAAACATACGGTGTTGTCGAGCAATGCGATGACCTTCCAATTCAATATATAAAGCCGCATGGTCAGATGTTATGACTTCTTTATTATAAACCGTCGCTTGAGGAAACAAGTTGCACCAGTCAACCCCGACCACTGCTCGATCGAGGCGTTCTTCAACCCAGTTCTCCGTACCACGACCACGATCCCACGTGAATTTACGACCTTTCATACCAAGGTCAACTAAGCCACAATCCTCTAACATTTGATTGAAACCTTCAATTAGCGGTTGCGGATGAATATGCCGGCCACGCTTCTCGTTTTGGGACGCAATGTCGTTAAAATCGCCGGAAACTAACCACGGTAAATCAGATTTGTCACAGAGGGAACGCAATAAATCCCAGGATTGTTGACGACGATTTCTTTCAGGGAATCCATAAAAGCACGTTAATCTCCAAGGATTACTGTCAGGCAACTGTACCTGAACATCTATGTGATTTTTAGAATAACTAATGAGGCTAGCAACCCCTCTCTCACGCCAAAACAACGCAAGACCACCACTTAACCCTCCACTATCCACATAAAAAAGACCATCAAAGTTCAACCTCGTTCTCAATCTTTCAGCATGATCACGACGAACCTTAGTTTCCATTAAAAAAATAAACATTGGCTTGACCTTGCACTCCAAGGCCAATAATTCCTGAACTGTCTACGGGTTGCCAATTCCACGACAGTTCCAGCAAATGGAACTCATTGGGATGGGCGGGACTGGGCAACACCAGTTCCCGCCAATATCAAGTTTTTTGGATCCATGTTCTCAACAATCATTAGGGCGTCCAACAGACCTGTATCATTCTCAAATAATTCAGTACGTCGTCGCTTCGGGTCAACGATGGAAAGGGAATCATCAGAGATCACAGCATGTGAGGAAGATTCCATGAGATATCCCTGTCCGATCACATTCACATTGCTGTCAGACTTACCATACATAGCATCCATATTTTTACTAGTCACATTAATGGTAAGCGGATTTGTAGCGCGAACCATGGGATCCTTTCCTTTCGCGTTCTTATCAGACTTCGTGCCAGGCGCAGTCCATTGCCGACGTTTCGCCATAATTTCAGGAGCAATCCATTTCTGTCCTCCCGTCGGTTGAGCTCGCCGGCCACCCGCTCGCAGCTCCGGACCAAACTATTTTTCTGCATTCAAGCTCAAGCCTTGCACCTTCAAAGGACAAACCCGATCACCATGGCCAATGATGCCACAGACAAAGCAAAATGTCGGCAGCCTTTCATAACGAAAGTCCAGCCTAACCCAGTCACCACTGTCACGTTTCAATCTCATACCTTTTTTTAATGGCTTAGCGATCTCAAGCTCAACACGAATCCGGAAGAAGACTCGCATGGTACCATCAAAATTACGCTCATCAAGTTCAGTCACTCGGCCAATATAGCCACCTATCGCTTGCAACACAGCTTCCGACCGGAGCCCCGCCGGAATTCCATGAACCTGAACCTAGAATTGAGTGTGATCTAATGGTATCAAATCTGGATCCTCCTCAAGAGAAATACGCTTAAGGATTAAAAGGTTCTGCTCGTAAGTCCACGGACCACCATCCACAATCCGAGTGATATCATTTTCATGATAAAACCGGAACAAATATCTTTTTGACGGTAGTTCCTTCACATTCATGCCAGTGCTGGTTGCCATACAGTCGCCATGGTATCACGGAAGTATAAAAACTTCGCCGGCCTTTCACTCACTAAGCGTCCAACTGCAAAAAACTCATCACTCTCTTGTACCGATCCCAACGGTACATTACCAATTTGCTGCACATCACCATCATCGTCCAGATCTGCAAAGGACAAGGATGCCATGGCTAACGTCGCACTATCCATTAACAGAGGAAGAAGAAAACAGATGAAACCACTCTCAGAAGGAGAAGAAGGAAATTACTCGCGAAGGTGGCGAGAGGAATTTCATAATTGAATTTATATAATCTGTTAATTAGCCTGCCTGTTCTTGGTCTTTCTGTTTTCTGGCATATACTATTTTACTTTGATGATTTGATTAGGGTCAAGGCTTCACTACTGAAAATTATGGAATTTTCGACCACCTGAAAGTGATCATAAATCAAGTTGAAAGCAAAAAGTGGTCGAAAATAGCAATAAAGGGTTTTCCGGATACCAAAAGTGGTCGGAACAAGGCTTTCGACTTGATTTAAGATCACTTTCAGGTGGTCGAAAATGGAATAAGGTTCAAATTGGCCACTGGATGTAACCTGAAAATGCAATTAGGCCACTGAACAAAAACAAAGTGCAATTAGGCCACTGAACACTCCAAAAATGTGCAATTTCACCTGATAGCAGGTTACCCTCAATTTTAGCAGGTTATCTGCTTACGTGGCAGCTGAGTTGGCATTTTTAATAAAATTTAAATCATTTTTAATAAATTTTAATAATAAATTTTTATTTAAAAAAATTTTAAAAAAATAAAAACGACTTTATTTTATTTTGTATTTATTTTTTTTTCAATTTTTTATAAAATTTATTATTAAAATTAATTATTAAAAATTATTAAAAATGCCAACTCAGCTGTCACGTAAGCAGGTAACCTGCTAAAATTGATGGTAACCTGCTATCCGGTGAAATTGCATATGTTTGGAGAGTTCAGTGGCCTAATTGCACGTTTTTGGTGTGTTCAGTTGCCTAATTGCACTTTTTGTTCGTTCAGTGGCCTAATTGCATTTTCAGGTTACGTTCAGTGGCTAATTTGAACCTTATTCCGTCAAAAATTTCATAATTTCCAGTAGTGCTTCCAGAATGTTTAGAACATTTCCATCATTTGATTTATATGTCATTTGGATTAAAAGTGGGCTTAGATTTAATTACAAGACACCATTTCCCCCTTTAATAATATGGAGTACTAACTCATTATCTATTCTACAAGTCTAACCGTGGTGCAATAAAAAAATAAGTTAGATGGATATGGAATTAAAAATTAAAGCAAACTTAAACCAAAAAACTTTAAAAATTAGATTTTTCCATGATTCACTTTAGAATTTATATTTAACACTTTAACATTTTGAGCAATTGTTAATTTAACATTATACATGTTCATTTTTCTTGTATAAATATATGATTATATGAATGCTATTTGGGCCATTTGATTAATTTACCAATAAGGCAATCATTACACACTTGATAATGACAAGCCACTGAAAAATCTATCTAGTATTTTGTAAGTTTTTTATTTTGTTTCAAAACACCAATATATAATTGGCAATATTATTGTGACAAATTAAGATATGGTTTAGCTTGGTGTCTGTTCGTTCTTATAGAAGACTGACCGATCAGTATAATCAACAGACACACTGCACTGAAGATATGATAAAGGAAGATGTTTCCAAAATGCTGAACGCGGTTTGTGATGGTAGTTTTGGAATGAATATCAGCGGATCAGCGTGGAAGGTATGGACCGAATCTTAAAGATTTCCTTCTTCACAAAAAGTCCTACCATCTACAATCAAAGATATTTTTAGAGAGTGTTCTTACCAAGGAAGTACAAATATCCTCATTCTATCAAGAATTAGGGTTGCAGTGATTGAAGCCAAAAACACTCAATGCTAAACATAAATACATATCTTTGATTGTCACGTCTCTTCTCAAGACAATAAGTTCTTGGTTATTATGATGAAGAACTTGAGAAGAATCAACGTTGCTTAAACGAAAGGACGCAAAGATCACTCAATTGTGGGAACAATGTGGGACTGCGTCATTGAAGTGGACTGCATCAGAGTTAGCTCTCCAATTGAAGGGATTTCATTGGACTTCTGCATGCGTGGCTCTCCGACTTCAACAATCCACTAAACCTTTGTAGAGTACTGACCCTGTATGGGGCACTTGGGTGAGATTGCTGTTTCTCTACCTTTGTACATTGGATTATGATTTAGTGGATTGGATGCCTCGGTGATCGTCTCCCAGATGTAGATACACACTGTATCGAATTGGGTAAACATCGTATATGTTGATTTATTTTTCTGTTTTAAATCTTCCACTTTAAACTAATCTGCTTCCTAACTGGATGACTGATAAATAAAGTCTCTGAGTCAGTCAGTCCAGTATACCAATTGATAATAACTATCGATAGTCTTATACTGAGGATATGCAAAATTACCTACAGTATCAGAGCTTTTAGGTCTACAGAGCGACTTGATCCGTATGGGAAGAACTTTTTGCATTGTTCCCTTTTTAAGAAGCTGTTTACTTGGTTGTCTGTTGGCTGTTAGACTGCTCTATGCGTGTGTGTTCTGGCTGGTTGTCTCTTTGATTCAGGATGGATACAAGTATGAAACCACCAGAATTGGATGGTCACAACTATTCATTCTAGAAGGCTCGAATAGAGATTTACCTTCAAGCACAAGGCACCAGAGCTTATCGTACTGTCCTCACTGGATGGAGTCCTTCGACAGTTCAGAATGCTGATGGATCTGTTGAGGTTAAACCAATGGAGACATGGACTGTAGATGAGATGTCGTCCTCTAATCTGAATAATAAAACACTGAATTCTATTGTAGGATCTCTACATGAATCAGTCTTTACCTTGGTCACAGGGATAAAAGAGGCAAAACGTGTATGGGAAATTCTTGAAACTAGATTTGAGGGTACCAGTGATGTCAAGCAGTCAAAGCTTCTGATGCTTCTATCAGAGTTCGAAGCCCTCAGGATGAGGGAAGAAGAAACTATCTCTAACTTCCACAGTCATGTTCAGAATTTGATGAACAGAGCCTCAGTACTTGGTGAACCATTTACTGATGAAAGAGTTGTCAAGAAGATCCTTCGCTCTCTGCCCAAAAGATTCTGAATGAAAGTGACTGCAATTCAGGAAAACACAGGCTGGGAGAAGAAGAGTGTGGGAGAGCTTATGGGTAATCTACATACTTATGAACTTCAAGTGCTGACTGATGATGATCCTGTAGTCAGCAGAAAAGGCAAGTCAGTGGCTTTTGTTGCTGAAGCTGATCGAGAATCTGACACAGATGACATAGATGATGAAGCCTTAGCCTTGTTAACAAAATATTTCAAGAAAATACTGAAAGGTTTCAATCGAAGATGTAACACCCCGTGTTACAACCATAAACCAAATTAATTAATTAATTAATTACCCTAAAAAGGGAATTAAAATTCATTAATTAGCTAAAAGGGGGTCCACCATAGTCCATGGGCCCTTATCCCAAAAACCAATCCCTTAGTCCTATAGGAAATAGAATTATCAAACCCATACCACTTAGACCCTAATTGGGACTCTTAGATATATAAATAGGGACATAGGAGGCACCTAGAACTCACACCACAATAACTTTCAGCACACAAGAATTCCCAAGAATTCCCATAGGAGAAATCAAGAAAGAAGAAATATTAAAGAAAGACCCTTCGTAGCCAAGGAAATTAATTAAGGCTAAGAGGTAACCCATGTCTCATCAAAACCTATTTTCCTTGCTATAAACTCCTTCTTTGGCTCCCTCTATATTCTTGTGTCTTGATGAATTCCTTTATGTTAATTATGATATAATCTTGTTGATTGATGTGATGATTTTGTGTGTGATCTTGATGATCTTGATATTAAAAAGAGGATCTTGATACTTATGTGATGGTTCTTGATAAATCCCAGTGTTTCTTGATGATAGAGATAAAATGTGATTTTGATGATTTAGATGGGATTAGAGCCCTAGGTTGGATTGGGAATTTGTATTGCGATGTTCTCAATTTATATTTGGGTGGGAATTTGCATGTTCGGGTGTTGTTTATGTTTAGAAGTCATAATAAGATGAGTTCTACGTGGTTCTTGCTTTTGATCCATTAATTACCTACGTGGTGTCGTTGTTTGCGTTTAAAAGTGTCCAAGCATGGTTTCGCGTTCCACGGAGGACCCCGGGATGTTTATTTTGATAAAGAGTCAATGGGGGGTAGGGGAACCCGCCACCAACCCGTTGCCCGCTGCCGGCGGGCAGGCGACTGCCCACCGGGCACCCGCTGCCCGGAAGCTTGTCGCCGGCGGGTGGCCCTCCACCCACCGGCTACCAGCTGGTTCGTTGCCCACTTTGGATCTTTAGCTTCCCCGTTTGATGTTTCCCAATCCCCGTGGTGTCCCAACGGACCCCGTTTTTCGTGCATGAGTCTGGTTTGATGTTCCGGGGTACCATTCGTAGGATAAAAGAGTCTTAGGTATTGCATGATAGTTGAATCGGTAACCCGTTGGCCTAGGAGAAAGATGCATGAACCCCTTAGGACTAATCTTATTATGTGAATGATCACACTTAAGTTTATTTATACGCCCCCCCTTCCCAATGTGCTAATACATGATACTATGTGTTATGTGAAGCATGATTCCCCAATTTGGTTGCGATCAAATTGGGTGTTCCTAAGCTGCGATTTAGAAGTTGGCTACGGTCAAATTGGTTACTTATGAGCTGCGTTTCATTTTCCTGGCTGTGGTCAGTGATTCACTTCTTGGGCTACAGCCCACATGGGCCTCGTGTGCGGATGGTCCACCGACTGGACGCGCCAGCGGTGTGTAGGGCCACTAGCCTGAGGAAGGCCATAGCCCACTGAATGAGTTATCAGGCGGTGTGTAGGGCTATGGTCGGCTGCGATCCACCGAGTGATGGGCCAGCGGTGTGTAGGGTCGTAGTCTCCGAGGATCATCGCCCACCGAATGAGTCCCTCAAGCGGTGTGTGGGGCTTGATTCGCTACAATCCACCGACTGTGCTCGTCAACGATGTGTAGGGTCGTAGTCCCCAAAAGAGGATCGCAGTCCACCGACTGAGCGCATCAGCGGTGTGTAGGGCTGTGATCCGCCGTCAAACTATCGGCGGTCTATACGGTTGGTTGCTATCAACCCCTTCATGCTGCGGTATGAGGTAGGGTGCTGCGGGGCCGTGTTAGTGCTATATGCACTAACCCTCATGTTCGGGGCATGCGATTGGTCCCGTGGCGCAACCAAAGTGTGCTTGTGTGATATGAATGATGATTGAATGATGATGTGAATGATTTGAAAGTGAACTGTGACCTTAGATACATGTTCTTTATGATATTATCTCTATATAACTGAGTATCCATGTTTCATGTGCTTATCCCTACCTATCGAGTCTATTCCTGGTTTTAAAGCTAGAGTCTCCTAAGTATATATCTTCCTGCTTCAAAATGGTTTTCATATATATATATATATATATATATATATATATATATATATATATATATATATATATATATATATATATCTACCAATAATGTATTTCAACGCGTTGGAGTGGGTTACTAGCATCATTCGCTGAACAGATATATTTGGCTTTCAGGCACAGATGAGTACACCTCGGAGCGCGCTAGAGATCCGGAGCATAGATTTGTTAGTTTCCCTTTCGGCCTGCGTGCCATGATTATGTATTGACATTACTTTGAGGATATTTAGTTAGATGTGGCATAGATTGACATTAGTTTCCCTCTCCAGCTCAGATGTGGCATAGCACCCCGCTCTCTTACATTTGATTTTTGGATTTAATGAGAATTCACCTTTATTATATAAGTTTTAAAAGTTTCAAAATTTCGGGGTGTTACAGTTGGTATCAGAGCCTAAGTTTGACCCTAGTATAAGACTCTTAAAACTAGATTTTAGGACATTAGGCTTAAACTCTAGGAGTACAGGAACATAAGATTTATGAATCATAGGACACGCGGTGAGATTGTGAGACCCCTAAACTTTCCCTCACACTAATTCACACCTAATTTAAAGAACTCCCCTTCGCTTATCACATCAAGGTAAGGGTACAACACTCTAACTCGACATTACTATAAACATTGGCTCTATAGATCAGCAACATGGCACCAAACAGAAGACAATCAGGACTCCGGAACCCGCCACACACGACCCCCTGGCTCAAACCCTACAGCAACTAACCCAAGTCGCCCAAGCACTGACCGACGTAGCTCTCCGCAACAACCGACCACCACCACCTCCACCAAACACAAACACAGAAGTCGCCCGACAAGTTTCAAATCTTCGACCACCCACTTTCTCGGGAGAAGAAGATCCCGCCATCCTTGAGGAATGGATTCGGAACTTCGACAAAATTCTGGTATTGGTAGAATGCCCAGAAGAACGTCGTGTAGAGATAGCATCGTTTTACTTCGGACACGAGGCAGACCTCTGGTGGATCCACGAGGGACCCTCGTATAGATAGGAACCAGGGTTCAATTGGGAAAACCTGAAAACACGACTACGAGAACGATTCTACCCAGCACACATAAGAGCATCCATGCACGAAGAGTTAATCCACCTAAAACAAGGAACGACTTCTATCATGGAATACCATAAACAGTTCCTCGAACTAGCACGCTTCGCACTAGAATTGGTCCCTACAGAGGCAACCAAGATAGAACGGTTTATATCGGGCCTTAACTTCAAAGCACGAAAAGCCCTAGTTGTAAGCGGACCCCGGACCCTCAACGAAGCTTACTCCAGTGCTGCCAACCTCTACCGAATCCAACTACTACAATGTGGGGTTCAGGAACAGATTCAAAAAAGAAACACAGGAGGTGTGGCACCTCCTATTAAAAGACTAAGGAACGAAGCTAACACCAGACCAAGCACTCCAGTTGGCCGAAGACCGCCGTAGGGAAACAACGAAACTAGTACAAGGGGTTTCTCCTGCCCAAGATGCAACAAGGACCACAGAGGCAAAGACTGTATGGGAAATCCCTGGCGATGCTTCAACTGCGAAGAGGAAGGACCCAAGTCATTCCACTGCACTCAACCCTCGAACTCACGCCCTACAGCCATGGGCCAACGCGGAGGCACAAACAATCAAGGAAATTACGGTGCCGCTGGAAAAGTGTTCGTCATGAGCCGCACCCAAGCCGAACTCGAAAGCGAGGGCAACCTCGACGAAGAAAATGCGGCCCCAGGAGACGAAGATCCTGCAAACCAAACGGAAGAAAACCAAGAAGACGAGTTTTGTTTAGGATAAACTAATGAACCACCTGTAACCACCCTCATAGTGAAGTTACTACCCAGGCAACGGAGAAGACCGGTCAAACCTTCTACCACTAGAAGACAAAAGAAGGAAAAACACAAAGGAAACCCAAAGGAAGCACAACAAAAGAGGCTAATGCTACCAATGGGAACTGAACTGTAGACCTTACACTTATAAGACCAAATCCTTAACCACTAGACAATAAGTATTTCTTGAAACTTTAAGGGAACACTCCCTTCTTAAACCCCTACAAACCCTTAAAACCCACAAAAATCCCCAAATCAAAAACCCTTCTTCTTCCTCCTTCCACAAACCCTCTCCTTCTCTCTCCTACTCTCTCTCTCTCCACACACTGCCGACGAAGATTCACCCAGGCCGCGCCACCACCGGAGCCCGCCATTGACGCACTGGAGACCTCCCGGCCACACCTCGCTGCCGCCCAGCCACCGGACGCCACCCGCTACAACGCGACGCTATCCCGCGGCCAACGCACGGCCGCTACTCGCCCGGCCTCCTCCCGCTGCCTCCACAACCCCAGCTCCGCCTAGAACCACCGCCACCTCGCAAAGCCATCGCCAAAGCCAAGCCACGCCGCAACCCCTTTTTGCCGTCGAGAAAACCGTGTCGCCGGAACCCAGCCGGAGTCTCTCCAGAGCTTCGCCGGAAAGTCGCCGTAAAAAGGACATCACCAAAGGAAGAAACGCCACCACCTAGGGAGACCTCACAATGCCGAAGAAGCCCGTTGGTATCCGAATCCCAGAATGGAACGACGCCGATTACACGGTAATTGGAGGTAAAGCCCTCGAACCCGACCAATTCTCTCCGAAGTTGGTCGATATGCTTAAATTTCAAGGACTCTTGGATACGTATCTCACCATCAAAGGGGATAAGTACCTCGAATTAGTGAAGGAGTTCTATCACCATTTGGTGGCCGTCAAATGGGGTGATAAAGTGGAGATCACCGCTAATGTTCGGGGCAAGGAGATAGTACTCTCCGAAGGCCGCTTGGCCAAACTCCTAAAACTGACCACCACATGTGTGTCAGATTACTACCGGAAGGGATGGATCGGTACCCAAGGCACGGGGTATATGGACTACCTCGGGTACCTACTAGGAAAGGAAGAAGGCTTCACTTCGGCCACCTGGCCTAACAGGAAATGGCTAACCGCTGAACAAAAGATACTAGTCATGATTGTAACTGACAGTTTGCTACCTACGAACAACAAAAGCAAGGATGTGGGAAGCCTGGAGTGTACCTTTGCATACTTCCTAAAACACAAGATCAAGTTCAATCTACCGGCCCTCATGTTGAAACACATGGAGTTTTGCAAGACTAACAACCGGCTTAGTCTACCTTACGGGATGATCCTAAGTTGGATCATGGAGAAAAAGGGAGTGGACCTGAGCCACACAGAGATCAAACCTTTAAGCGGCATGGTTTTCAATGCACAGAACCTCCGCCGCAATGACATCTACTCCACCGAAGGAGGACAATACATCACCCTCGAGGAGGTTTGCCTTAAACCCGAAGAGGAACGAAGGGAATTGGTTGATCGACTGGATATCTCCAACAAAAAGCTAAAATGGGCAATGCAAGAATGTGGGGGACTGGAAGACAATGAGGAACAAAAAGAGGATAGCGAACCTAACCCACCAGCACCCGCACAGGAAAGGGGAAACCCTGAAAGCGAAAATGAAGAATCCATCAACAAGCGCATCCTTGCGCAGCTCACCTGGCAAAATCAAATCATGGACAAGGGATTCTCGTCCCTAATCCATGCAACGCGTGCTCTAGACCAGAGGGTGGCAGCGATCGAGACCATGTTGGGCACTTGCGGAGCATCCAGCTCGGGAGCAGGAAACCAAGGTAGACCCAAACTTTCCAATCACCACTTCACCAGGAATTCAATCTACCCTAGCAAAGACAACACGTGGAGCCACATTTCCTAATCAGGAGGCCAAAAATACGTGACGTCCAGGGGTGAAAGAGTAGATCCACACATTGGCTTCAGGGACGAAGCCTCTTGTAAGGGGGCGGGGGGGGGGGGGGGGGAGTGTAACACCCCGTGTTACGACCCTAAACCAAATTAATTAATTAATTAATTACCCTAAAAATGGAATTAAAATCCATTAATTAGCTAAAAGGGGGTCCACCATAGTCCATGGGCCCTTATCCCTAAAACCAATCCCTTAGTCCTATAGGAAATAGAATTAGCAAACCCATACCACTTAGACCCTAATTGGGACTCTTAGATATATAAACAGAGATATAGGAGGCACCTAGAACTCACACAAGAATTCCCAAGAATTCCCATAGGAGAAATCAAGAAAGAAGAAATCTTAAAGAAAGACCCTTCATAGCCAAGGAAATTAATTATGGCTAAGAGGTAACCCTTGTCTCAACAAAACTTATTTTCCTTGCTATAAACTCCTTCTTTGGCTCCCTCTATATGCTTGTGTCATGATGAATTCCTTTATGTTAATTATGATATAATCTTGTTGATTGATGTGATGATTTTGTGTGTGATCTGGATGATCTTGATGTTAAAAAGAGGATCTTGATATTTATGTGATGGTTCTTGATAAATCCTAGTGTTTCTTGATGATAGAGATAAAATGTGATTTTGATGATTTAGATGGTATTAGAGCCCCAGGTTGGATTGGGAATTTGTATTGTGATGTTCTCAATTTATATTTGGGTGGGAATTTGCATGTCCGGGTGTTGTTTATGTTTAGAAGTCATAATAGGATGAGTTCTACGTGGTTCTTGCTTTTGATCCATTAATTGCATACGTGGTGTCGTCGTTTGCGTTTAAAAGTGTCCAAGCCTGGTTTCGGGTTCCACGGAGGACCCCGGGACGTTTATTTTGATATTTGATATAAAGTCAGTGGGGGGTAGGTGGGGGTAGGGGAACCCGCCACCTACCCGCTGCCCAAAGGAGCTTCGCCGGCAGCGGGCAGCCGGCGGGCAGGCGACTGCCTGCCGGGCAGCCGCTGCCCGGAAGCTTGTCACCGGCGGGTGGCCCTCCACCCTCCGGCTACCCGCTCGTTCGTTGCTCACTTCGGGTCTTTGGCTTCCCCGTTTGATGTTCCCCAATCCCCGTGGTGTCCCAACGGACCCCGTTTTTCGTGCTTGAGTCTAGTTTGATGTTTCGGGTACCGTTCGTAGGATAAAAGAGCCTTAGGTATTGCATGATAGTTGAATTGGTAACCCGTTGGCCTAGGAGGAAGATGCATGAACCCCTTAGGACTAATCTTAGTATGTGAATGATCACACGTAAGTTTATTTATACGCCTCCCCCTTCCCAATGTGCTACTACGTGCTACTATGTGTAATGTGATGCAGGATTCCCTAATTTGGTTGCCATCAAATCGGGTGTTCCTGAGCTGCGGTTCAGAAGTTGGCTGCGGTCAAATTGGTTACTTATGAGCTGCGGTTCATTATCCTGGCTGCGGTCAGTTCTTCACTTCTTGAGCTACAGCCCACGTGGGCTTCGTGTGCCAATGGTCCACCGGCTGGACGCGCAAGGGGTGTGTAGGGCCACCAGCCTGAGGAAGGCCATAGCCCACCGAATGAGTGATCAGGCGGTGTGTAGGGCTATGGTCGGCTGCGATCCACCGAGTGATGGGCCAACGGTGTGTAGGGTCGTAGTCTCTGAGGATCATCGCCCACCGAATGAGTCCCTCAGGCGGTGTGTAGGGCTTGATCCGCTACGATCCACCGACTGTGCTCGTCAACAATGTGTAGGTTCATAGTCCCCAAAAGAGGATCGCAGTCCACTAACTGAGCGCATTAGCGGTGTGTAGGGCTGTGATCCGCCGTCGAACTATCAGCGGTCTATACGGTTGGTTGCGATCAACCCCTTCATGCAGCGGTATGAGGTAGGGTGCTGCGGGGCCGTGTTAGTGCTGTATGCACTAACCCTCATATTTAGGGCATGCGATTGGTCCCGTGGCGCCACCAAAGTGTGCTTGTGTGATATGAATGATGATTGAATGATGATGTGAATGATTTGAAAGTGAACTGTGACCTTAGATACATGTTCTTTATGATATTATCTCTATATAACTGAGTATCCATGTTTAATGTGCTTATCCCTACCTGTCGAGTCTATTCCTGGTTTTAAAGCTAGAGTCTCCTAAGTATATATCTTCCTGCTTCAAAATGGTTTTCATAGATCTATATATATATATATCTATCTATAATATATTTCAACGCGTTGGAGTGGGTTACCAGCATCATTCGCTGAATAGATTTATTTGGCTTTTAGGCACAGATGAGTAGACCCCGGAGCGCGCTAGAGATCTGGAGCATAGATTAGTTAGTTTCCCTTTCGGCCTGCGTGCCATGATTATGTATTGACATTACTTTGAGGATATTTAGTTAGTTTAGCCTGTGCATCCGAGTTCTCCAGCTCATATGTGGCATAGCACCCCGCTCTCTTACATTTGATTTTGGGATTTAATGAGAATTCACCTTTATTATATAAGTTCTAAAAGTTTCAAAATTTCGGGGTGTTACAGAAGAAGTCAAGGACAACCTAACAGGACATAGTACAAAAGTGGAAACTTCTCATCTCAGAAATCAGAACCGTCCTCCTTCACAAAGAATAGTCAGTCCCAGAGTGGGCGAACAGGGCAATTCAGAAGTACACCTACTGACATATTTAGAACTCTAAATCGGTCAGTGCAGTGTCCAGAGTGTGAAGGGTTTGGACATATAAAATTTGAATGTGCAACATATCTCAAAAGGAAGAAAGCTATGTCTGTGTCTACCCTAAGTGATGATGAAGAGGAAGCAACAGATGACCCGTCTGATGAAAATGTTGGAAACTTTGTAGCCTTCTTCACAGCTACAGAGAATCACTCAGAAGAAGATGAAACTGATGGAGAATCACACATATCATCAGATGATTATGAAGAGAGACATATTCAGCTAGAGATGGAATTTGAATAAAGATCTGAAACAGAGAGATGAACTTCTGAAGAAACTAAACATTGAATTAGTCATAAAAGAAGATCTTATTACTCAGATAAGATCTCGAGAGTGAAAGCTGATAAAAGAAGTGGAGGATCTGAAGAAAAACATCAAGATGATGGATACCACATCTACCTTATACAAAATTCTGGACTCTAGTCGAAATTCTAATGATAAAAAGGGACTCGGATTTGAAAGAGGACAGTCCTCAATGTTAGCTCCTGTGTTTATCAAAGAGAGTAAACCTTTTACTAGTCAGATTCTAATTAGGAATCCTAGACCTATATATCTATTAGGAATAAAGAAAGTAGGCCTTTACTATTCAGATTATGATTAGGATCCATGATTCTATAAGTAAGGGACTAGGAAGCAATTAGAACCCTTACCACCCATAGTTATATTTCACGAAATTATTCCAAAGAGATTCCCAACCACCAAGCCTTGGGAGATCAATCGGATGGAAATCTTAGGGAAGAACCTTAATAGATAAGGGAGGATTAATTAAGGCTAAGAGGTAACCCATGTCTCAACAAAACCTATTTTCCTCGCTATATCTTATTCATTGGCTCCTTTGATATATGATTATGTGCTTGAGTCTTGATAGAGCTTTGCCTAGGATTTATATGGTGTTTATATGATACTCTTGATATACTCGTTTGATGAGCATGCTAGTTCGGTGTTTATATGGTGTTTGCCTACAAGTGTGTATTGTGGTTTACCCGTTTGATGAGCATGCTAGTTCGGTGTTTAAATGCTAGCATGTGTGTTGTTTGTACCTTCCTATTGGTTGATGATAACTTGTGTTATTCATCGTTGTTGTTGGACTGTGACCCATTCCTTGATTGAATATGGTTTCATATCTTCGTTGTGATCCATTGATTGATTCCTGTTGAGGTGTGATGTGTGTGTGGCTTTACCTGGATTGCACGATTAGTGGTATGGGACACTAGTCACCAAGGTATTGCAGCGGTCCTCGTGGTGGCCGTGACGTGATTATGGAGTTGGTGACCTTTGTGTAGGGTTCACGTATTTCTTGGGAGGCATGTGTTGCCCTGTGTGTACGGTACCATCGTGTACTATGAAATTGGTGGTCTTGTTGGCGGTCATTGGCGGATGGGGACGACGGTCCTCGGAGGGAAAAGGTTGGACTTGGTTGTACAGGGGTCCTTGAGGTAATGGTTGGAAGAAGATATAAGGTTGGGGGTAGCCATAAGGTTGAAACCGGGCATAAGGAAGGCATATCAACTCGTGATGGGTGATGTCACGAGGGCTTGTGTAGCCGTTGTTATGAGTTCCTCTCTTGTGACGTGTGTAGTCACAAAGGCATATGTTGCCTTAGCATGTGTTGCCGTTGGGTGTGTCCTATTCCTTTGCGTTGTGCATGTCGGGTTTGATCTATTGTGTGATGATAGATCATACCTTGAGATTTCTTAAGAGTCCTGTTGTTCTTTGTGGTCTCGGGATGTGTTCCCGTGTTGTTGTTGAGAGTGTTGAGTCTTGTGTTGACTATTGATCTTGGTTTTGTACTTATATACTTATGTATTCCCTTTTCGAAAATGGCTTTACAACTTATATCTTACCTATGTATGTTATTTCACATGTACTGGTGGGTTACCAGCATTATTCGCTGACCGGGCGTCGTCCCATGTTTTATTGTGTTCTTTCAGGTGATGTCTAGGCGAGAGCGCAGTCTAGTACTTGCTAGCGTAGCTTTTCCTGCTTGTTTTATGGCCTATGTGCCGGTTTTGTTGTAGACCTTTGAGACTATGGATTAGTTGTAAACAATGCAGATATTCCCGTAGCGTTCATCCTTTTTGGTGAACGTGGCATAACACCCCGTAGTTTTGGATTTATGTTTATCTAGTTATCCTTCAGTCTTCCGCTGTGTATGTTGTTTAGCTCAGTTATCTGCATGTTTAAGGCTTTTAAATAGCTTGTTTTTAGGGGGTATTACAATGATAACCCAATTGGTTGCAATCAATTGGCTATAATGACTATCTGGTGGGTTGAGAACCACCAGGTATTAACCCGACCAGTTGCGATTGGTCGGCTATACAGGCAGTTGGATTGGTTGAGAACAATCGGCTGTTATATATATATATATATATATATATATATATATATATATATATATATATATATATATATATATATATATATAGGGCTGCGGTCCATAATCTGGTTGCGATCAGATATACATGATAATAGGGTTGCGGTCCACCGTTTGGTTGCAATCAAACGTTTATGACATAAATGAGCTGCGGTTCATTGATTGGTTGCGATCAATCTCCTTGTGCTGCGGTACAAGTTAAAGTGCTGCAGGGCCGTGTCAGAGCTATATGCGCTGACCCCTCGGCAATGAAACTCAAGGTTCGGGTCATGTGAATGGTTCTCCGGCACCACCATATGTGTGCACACCATTACGTGTCTTGTTGTTGATTGTGTGATGATGACTAAATAATAATTGGCATTGAGTAGTCTTGCGACCTTAAGATGCATGCTAGAATCTTTATGTTTGATTATATTGAATGTATCTGCTATTGCTTGTGGAGTCTGTCCTCGGGATTATATATGTATTTCGGTTTCAAAAGGGTTTTCCTTATATCTACCTATATTGTACTTAACGCGTTGGAGTGGGTTACTAGCAGTATTCGTTGAACAGATATTATTTGGCTTTCAGGTATAGACAAGTGGCTTCGGAACGCGTTAGTTGGATTCGTGGACTTAGTTTAGATAGTTCTAGCCTCGAGATGACCTGCGTGCCTTGATTTGTGTTTGGGTATTAGTTATAATTTATGCTTTGTTAGTTAGTTTAGCCTGTGCATCTGAGTTCTCCAGCTCAGATGTGGCATACCACCCTGACTACTATGTTTAGTTTTTGCTCTGTTTGGGAATCAATAAGAGATTAGTGATAGGCATATTTTACACTCATATTTGAGGTACATCTTTATAATAATTTTGCATTAGTTACTTAATATTATCTTATAATTAGTTCTTTTTATATATAATATATAATATAAAATATAAAATATATAATAATATAATATTTAATACATATTACGTACTATACTAGTTTATATATTTATTATGAATCCTAATTTTTTAAATATTATTTTATATATATGTGTTTAGTCCACATCACAAATCAAACATATGAATGCTTCTTTTTCTTTCCATTTCATTCAGGCAATCAACGTGCGATTCTCATGGCTTTACTTACGTGCGGAGAAGAATTAGGAAAATGAGTGATAGAAAATAGCCTAAGTCCATTTTGGAAAGTGTATAAATAGTGGAAGATTTCTATTCTAAAATATTCATTCTTCCCCTCTCGAATATTCTTTAAGGTTGTTATCAATGTCCATTCGCGGCTAATTTCTTGTTTGGTTTAGTGAATTGAAGCCCCGGAGTTCATTACGCTGTAAGGTTATTTATTTATTTTTATTATATATTTTTTATGCATTTGAGTATTAAATATTCTTCTAAGTTATTTGAAATAATTGTGTCATTTAATTGCTAGGGAGACCTACTAGTTATTTATTTGATATAATTATTTGCTATATTAGATAATGTTGTGCTACAAATTACTCTAATATTCAGTAGCAACTGGGTTAATTATTGACGGCTTAGTGATAATTGGACTCGGGTAGAATATTTTCCTAAATTAAATGCAACCGCTTGTGCTTGTGTTATTTAGTTTGTCGGTTTTTCTAGTTCTTATTGCTGCTATTAAATTAAATCTATAGCACTTGTCTTAGGTTATTTAGTAGTTAGGGGTAATTAAACTGCGTGTGCTTTAGTTACCTACAACTAAGGGAAAACGGAAATGAAATAATTTCACGACAAATATTCAACTGCATATTAATTACTTTATAAATCAATGATCAGTGTTAAACTCCGGTAGTGGATTTTTACTGACCAAGGTTTGTTATTATAAGTGTTTTCGATATATTATTTTCACTGTTTATTCGTTCGATTAAATTTCTCGCTTATTTAATTTCTCTTTTATTTAATATTTATTCTCGATATATTCCAAACCCCTCATTATTTCCTTGAGCACAAAAGTTAAACTAGTTACTCCTCGTGGGATCGATCCTTACTCCTGCTACTACGTTTGTAAGGTTTTAATTTGGGAGCCTACGACAGCTCACCAAATTTTGGCGCCGTTGCCGGGGAGATTTTCTAGTTTATTTTGTGTTTATTTATTTATTTTGTTATTTGTTTATTTGTTTTTCTTTTGTCCCAAAAAAAAAATTTTTTTTAAATCTTTTCTTTCGTTACTCTTACATAATTGTTGCACTATCTTCAACGGTTTATGCCTATAACTCGATCTGCTAACAAAGAAGTCTTGCCATACGATCCAGAAATTGAAAGAACTGTACGTAGGTGGAAGAAACAAGCTTTGAGGAAATTGGAGTTTAGTGATCTGGCTACCGACCCTCAACCTTCCAACAATTCTGATTCAGAAGGGGAACCCATGGCTCAAAATTGGACTTTAAAAGAGCTTGGAGCTCCAAATTTGGATCAGCAACCTTTATGCATCACTTTTCCCGCTCTAGATGCTAATGTACAATTCGAACTGAAATCTGGATTAATTCATCTTTTGCCTTCTTTTCATGGACTTGCAGGTGAAGATCCTCACAAACACTTAAAGGAATTCCATGTGGTGTGTTCAAGTATGAAACCCACTGGGGTTACTGAAGAACAAATCAAGTTAAGAGCCTTTTCCTTTTCTTTGAAAGATTCAGCGAAGGATTGGCTATACTATCTACCTTCTGGGAGCATCACCACATGGAACAACTTGAAGACAATGTTCCTTGAAAAATATTTCCTAGCTTCAAGGGCGGCCAACATTAGAAAGGAAATATGTGGTATACGGCAAAACAATGGAGAGTCATTGTATGAATATTGGGAGCGTTTCAAAAAGTTATGTGCAAGCTGCCCACACCATCAAATCAGTGATCAATTACTCATTCAGTATTTTTATGAAGGACTTTTTCTTATGGATAGAAGCATGATTGATGCCGCAAGCGGTGGTGCTTTAGTTGACAAGACACCGGACGCTGCGAGAACTCTAATTGCAAACATGGCTGCAAATTCTCAACAGTTTGGCAATAGACTTGTCCAACCGTCTAAGCAAGTGAATGAGGTAAATATTTCTTCTCTTGAACACCAAATTACTAGTTTAACTACTCTTGTTCGTCAATTAGCAGTAGGCAATATGCAAACTGTAAAAGCATGTGGAATTTGCTCGGTAGTTGGGCACCAAACTGATGCCTGCCCAACTCTTCAAGAAGTTGAACAAGTCAACATGGCTGGAGGTTTTCCTGGACAACCTCAAGGTAAGTATGATCCATTTTCTAAAAAATATAATCCTGGATGGAGGGATCACCCGAACCTTAGCTATGGGAACTCACAAGGGAACCAGTTAGTTCAGAATCGTTCCAACTTTCAACAGTATAGACAACAATTTCCTTCCAGCCAACAACCAGCCCAAAGCTCTAGCTCAGGTACGAATCTAGAAGATATTGTTAAATCTCTTGCTACTAACACTTTGCAGTTTCAACAAGAAACACAACTATTCCAACAAGAGACAAGAGCTAGTATTCAAGAAACAAAGGTTAGTATTCAAAACTTAGAAAGGCAAGTGGGCCAACTAACAACTACGGTAAGTCGGTTGGAAGCACAGAGCTTTGGCAAATTACCCTCTCAAACGATCGTTAATCCTAAAGAGAATGTAAGTGCAATTACTGTGGGAAGTATGTCGCTGGAAAAGAATGTTGATTTAGACAAGGAAATAAGTGCAGGTAACATTGCCAATAAAGAGAAGTCCCAAGGTAACCTTTATTCTTTTTCTGATTATGAACCAGTACCCCCTTTTCCTCAAGCTCTTTTGGAACCAATAAGAGGAAACTCAAATAATGATTTATATGAGACATTTCGTGAATGTGAGGCTAATAAACCATTTTTAGATTCTATGAAAAAAGTACCTCGCTATGCAAATTTTCTAAAAGAGGTATGCACATTGAAAAAGAAACAAAATAAAGGAGTTGATGAAGTGAAAGTGCACGAGAATGTCTCTATGGCTAGTCAAGGTAATATTCCTGAAAAGTGCAAAGATCCAGGTATGTTTACTATTCCGTGCATGATAAGTGGTGTTAAACTTGAAAATGCTATGTTAGATTTAGGAGCTTCTATTAATGTTATGCCATATCCTGTGTATGCTTCTTTAAATCTTGGACCCCTGAATAAATCTAGTATAGTAATTCAATTGGCTGATGGATCTACTACATATCCTAGGGGTGTGGTTGAGGATTTGCTTGTTAAAGTTAATAACTTGGTTTTTCCTGCTGATTTTTATGTCCTTGATATGGAAAATAATAATCAAATTTCTCATATTTTGTTAGGAAGACCATTTTTTAAAAACCGCAAAAACGAAAATTGATATTCATAGTGGCATGCTGACAATGGAGTATAATGGTAAATTTGTGAACTTTAATATTTATGATACCATGAAATCTCCTAGTGATGATAATTTTGCAATTTTTGTTGATTCCTTGAAACTTGTTAAATTTAATGCAATTGCTTCTATTGAAAATAAAGAAGAACCAAATAATAAATCATCTTTGAGTCCTAATCTGCATGAAGGGGCTGTTTCTTTGAATACTCATAATCATCGAAGGTACTCAAAAAGACGATGGAAATTTAAAGATATATCATAAGTCGAGCCAACGACGATAAACAAAGGCGCTGCTTGGGAGGCAACCTAAGGTGTGTTTGTTCCATTTTTATTTTATTTTATTTTATTTTATTTTATTCCCTATTCTCATTCAATAACCCTTATTCTACATGTTTTTATTCAACATTGGGGACAACGTTGATAATAAGTGTGGGGGAGGGAATTTAGTTTTATTATTTGTTTGCATATGTCAAAATTTTCAAAAATTTTCACAAATATTTTCTTAGTATTTTATGCTAAATAAGTATTATTTTGAAAAATTACAATATTTTTCTTTCTTGGAATTCAGGACATGATTGAATAAATAATTTGGCAAGTTGTGATTAGTTTGTTAGCATTTCTTGTTTGATATGTAGTGGCTATATTAAGTAAGCAATAAACATGTGAGTATTTTGAGCCACTGACTGACACTTCGGTCTTATTTTATTTCTTTTGTGTGATTTCTTCCATAATTTTGTTTCTCTAGAACTTGCCTTGATTCTCTTTTAAAGCTAATTAGACCATGCATGATTCAAATGTGATTAAGGCCATTATTTGACTTTGAGCCTCACTAGCCAAATAACCGGTTTGTCCTATGATCTATCTCCCTTTGTTAACCACTTTGAGCTTTATGGCCATTCCTTTCTTTATTTTGGACCACATTACAAGCCTTTTATATCTAAAATAATGCCTTCACCCAGCTGAATAACTAGTGGAGCAAATTTTGGATTATTTTTGTAATCTACGTGAGGTTGGGAAGGATAAGTGTGGGGGAGATCACTTACTCTTATTAATATGATTGAGAGTGAGGTGAGTTGTACCTTCGTTGCCAATATGTCGTTAGTCTTCTATGAAAAAAGAAAAGAGGAAGCAGTTCAAGATTCAAAAAAAAAAAAAAAAACATGAAAAATTGAAAAAAATGAAATGGAAAAATGAAGAATATACGTTTGAAAAAGAAGAATATTGCTGAAAATTTATGAGAAAATGAAAAAGAATCAGCAATTGATTTTGAGATGAAGTTACTTCTAAATAAATGAAGTAAGGGGAAATTCTGGTAATACTGAGGAAGCATTCTGTACCTCAATGGGATGTGTTTTTTTTGATTGGAAATTGAGGGTGTTGGATTACTTGTATTTATTTGTTCCTCTAGTTTGAAGCTTTTGTTTAAGCTAATTTCCTAAAAATTCCCTACCTTAACCCTAGCCCCATTACAACCTGTGAAAAGTCCTTATGATTTTGTGTCATGCATGACTCTTGTAGTGGTGATTGAGAAGATATGCAAGCCTATGGTAGATCAATTTTATAGGAATGAACTTGAGTGAAATTTATACCCATCAAACACTTGAGTGATGAGTGATATTCCTGTGAGGGCTTACTTATTTAGTTTTCTCCATTTTCAAACAGGGTGCTAACTTATTAATTGCAGGGTGCTTCAGATTGTTGTTCATGATATGTTATGAGTTTTGGGAATTTCATTTCTATTTACTTCGCAAATAATATTTTTGCTTGGGGACAAGCAAACGTTTTAGTGTGGGGGAATTTGATAGGCATATTTTACACTCATATTTTAGGTAAATCTTTATAATAATTTTGCATTAGTTATTTAATATTATCTTATAATTAGTTCTTTTTATATATAATATTTAATATATATAATATATAATATAAAATATAAAATATATAATAATATAATATTTAATACATATTACGTACTATACTAGTTTATATATTTATTATGAATCCTAATTTTTTAAATATTATTATATATATATGTGTTTAGTCCACATCACAAATCAAACATATGAATGCTTCTTTTTCTTTCCATTTCATTCAGGCAATCAACGTGCGATTCTCATGGCTTTACTTGGACGTGTGGAGAAGAATTAGGAAAATGAGTGATAGAAAATAGCCTAAGTCCATTTTGGAAAGTGTATTAATAGTGGAAGATTTCTATTCTAAAATATTCATTCTTCCCCTCTCGAATATTCATTAAGGTTGTTATCAATGTCCATTCGCGGCTAATTTCTTGTTTGGTTTAGTGAATTGAAGCCCCGGAGTTCATTACGCTGTAAGGTTATTTATTTATTTTTATTATATATTTTTTATGCATTTGAGTATTAAATATTCTTCTAAGTTATTTGAAATAATTGTGTCATTTAATTGCTAGGGAGGCCTACTAGTTATTTATTTGATATAATTATTTGCTATATTAGATAATGTTGTGCTACAAATTACTCTAATATTCAGTAGCAACTGGGTTAATTATTGACGGCTTAGTGATAATTGGACTCGGGTAGAATATTTTCCTAAATTAAATGCAACCGCTTGTGCTTGTGTTATTTAGTTTGTCGGTTTTTCTAGTTCCTATTGCTGCTATTAAATTAAATCTATAGCGCTTGTCTTAGGTTATTTAGTAGTTAGGGGTAATTAAACCGCGTGTGCTTTAGTTACCTACAACTAAGGGAAAACGGAAATGAAATAATTTCACGACAAATATTCAACTGCATATTAATTACTTTATAAATCAATGATCAGTGTTAAACTCCGGTGGTGGATCTTTACTGACCAAGGTTTCTTATTATAAGTGTTTTCGATATATTATTTTCACTGTTTATTCGTTCGATTAAATTTCTCGTTTATTTAATTTCTCTTTTATTTAATATTTATTCTCGATATATTCCAAACCCCCCATTATTTCCTTGAGCACAAAAGTTAAACTAGTTACTCCTCGTGGGATCGATCCTTACTCCCGCTACTACGTTTGTAAGGTTTTAATTTGGGAGCCTACGACAGCTCACCAATTAGCCTTTATTTTATATGTTTTAAATATCTTGAAATTTAGGTGTGTTACAGTTGGTATCACAGCCTAAGTTCGAGCCTAGGACAATACCTTTAGGATAAGACTTTAAAGATATTAGGCTTGAATTCTAAGTGCTTGAAAGGACATTAGGACATTAGACTTGAACTCTAGGTGTTTAAGTACTTAAGATATTGGAATCTTTGGACGCGCGGTCAGACTGTGAGTTTATTATCATTGTCTGCTTAACCCTTTTCCTTACTCTATTTTATGCTTAGCTTAAGAGTCCCCCCCATCATTATCGCATCAAGGTAACGATGCGAACCCCTAACTTACCATTACGATCGGTGCTGATCCTGTAAACACCAGAATGGCGCTAACGAGGAACCAGTCAAGAACCCCCGAGCCTCCTACCCAAAATTCGTTAACCTAAAACTCACAACAGTTGACTTAGGGCGCCTAGACGTTGAGCAACGCCATCCTGTGTAGTCACAGAGGCATGTGTTGCCGGTTGTGTAAGTCTTATTCTTTTGCGTTGTACTTGTCGGGTTTTGATCTATTGAGTGATGATAGATCATACCTTGACTCTTTTGTGAGTCATGTTGTTCTTGTGGTCTTGGGATGTGTTCCCGTGTTGTTTGTTAAGAGTGTTGAATCTTATGTTGGCTTTGACTCTTGGTTTTACACTTATATATATGTATTCCGTTTCGAAAATGGTTTGACAACTTATATCTTACCTATGTATGTTATTTCATGTTTATTTGTGATCTTTCAGGTGATGTCTAGATGAGAGCAGAGTCTAGTGCCCGATAGTATACTACCTTTTGTTGGTTTACGGCCTGTGAGCGGATGTAGTGATAGACTTATGAGTTTGGGATAGTTGTATACCATGCAGATTTGGCTGTAGCGTTTATCATTGTTGGTAAACGTGGCATAACACCCCTGTTTTGGATTTACTTTTATCCAGTTACCTTTTATCTTCCGCTGTGCTAGTGTTTTGTTGTGATATCTGCATGTGTTAAGGCTTTTTATATAGCATGTTTTGGGGGGGGGGGGGGGGGGTGTTACAGTTGGTATCAGAGCCTAGGTTTGAACCTAGGAAGAGTTAAGTCTAGACTTTCTAAGTGGCTAAGTGTGGTTTGAGACCTCTAAGCGATCTTAAGAAGCTAAGTGTTAGGCTTAGGATTCTAGGTTGCGCGGTTAGCTGTGTGTTGGTTTCTGTTCTTTGCTTGTTTGCTATCTTTGGTAACCGTGTTGTTGTAGCAGAAGTTTGTGATGCCTCCCCGTCAGTGTGTTGCAACGTTTGAAGACGTGAGTGAAGTGGTTAAGAAATCTCGGTTGACCGAGTCTAGTAACGCTTCTGGGGCGATTGAATGGTGGATCCGGAGTGGCACGTCCACCAGGGTAAGTCCTAGTGCAGCTACCTTGCCAACATTCCGGGGTGTAGGAGGGAATGGAAGATCAATGGTTCATCATCCGACGGAAGGGTCACCACAAGAGAAAATGCTTACCTTAAGTGAAGTTCGAACAAGTGACAGTGATGTAGTAGTTGGAACCTTCCTCGTGCAATCCGTCCTTGCAACAATCTTGTTTGATTCAGGAGCATCTAACTCGTTCGTGTCACCCGGACTCGTGAAGAAGTTGGGTTTATCCGGGGGCACTGGAGTGAAGTTTAACATGAAGGTAGCATCGGGAGAAGTTAGAACGTGTGACCTTCTCTTCGAGGGCATCAAGATCAACATCAAGGGAGAAGAGTTCCCTAGCAATCTAATCCAGTACGACTTGGACGGGATAGACGTGGTCTTAGGTATGGACTGGTTGGGGCGGTTTAGAGCCCAAATCCTGTGCAAGGATCAGAAGGTGGTGCTACGAGGACCGAGTGGGAAAAGGGTATCATATCGAGGAAAGACGGAAGAACCCGGGATTAAGCTAGTGTCTATGATGAAAATGAAGAGGTATATGGAGAAAGGCAATGATTTGTTCTTGTGCTCGGTCAAGAACTTGAAGACAAAAGGGGAGGTAGCACATACCATACCCGTCGTCCGTGAGTTCCTTGATGTCTTTCCCGAGGAAATACCGGGTATGCCCCCTACGAGAGAAGTGGAATTCTCGGTGGATCTTATGTCGGGCACTGCACCCATTTCTAAAGCCCCATACCGCTTGGCAACGATAGAGAGGCAAGAGCTGAAGACCGAATTAAAAGAGCTTCTAGACAAAGGTTACATCCAACCAAGTACATCGCCGTTGGGAGCTCCAGTGTTGTGTGTAAAGAAGAAGGATGGTAGTATGAGGTTGTGCATCGACTACCGGGAGCTGAATCAAGTCACCATCAAGAACAAGTACCCTCTTCCAAGAATCGATGACTTGTTTGATCAACTCCGTGGCGCAGGAGTGTTTTCCAAAGTTGACTTAAGTTCGGGGTATCATCAGATAAAAGTGGCAGACAAGGATATTCCTAAGACCGCGTTTCGGACTCGGTACCGTCATTACGAGTTTACGATTATGCCGTTCGGTTTGACTAACGCCCCTACAGTTTTTATGGACTTGATGAATAGGGTGTTCAAACCTCACCTCGATGATTTTGTGATCGTGTTCATCGATGACATCTTGGTGTATTCAAAGGATAAGGAGGAACATGTTGAGCACCTTCCGACAGTACTTCAGATCTTGAGAGAAAAGCAGTTGTACGCCAAGTTTTCAATGTGTGAGTTTTGGAAGGATAGTGTAGCGTTTCTAGGCCACGTGATTGATAGTAGGGGTATTTCCGTGGATCCGAACAAGATACGAGCAGTGAGAGATTGGGCTGTACCTACATCGGTGGCGGAAGTAAGAAGTTTTCTTAGTTTAGCGGGTTATTATCGAAGGTTTGTTTTGGATTTCGCCGAGGTGGCTCAACCATTGACTAAGTTACTAAAGAAAGAAGTGCCTTTCGTTTGGGATCAAGCTTGTGAGTTAGCATTTCAAGATTTGAAGGAGAGGCTCACGACTGCACCAGTTTTAATATTGTCATCAGGAACGGAAGGGTTTGAGGTATACAATGATGCGTCCAAGAAGGGACTAGGTTGTGTGTTGATGCAAAATGGGAAAGTGATTGCTTATGCCTCACGCCAGCTTAAAGTTCACGAAGAGAATTACCCTACACATGATTTGGAATTGGCCGCCGTAGTGTTTGCTTTGAAGATTTGGAGACATTACCTATATGGGGTGCGTTGCAAGATCTTCACGGATCACAAGAGTCTTAAATATATCTTCACCCAAAAGGATCTCAACATGCGACAAACAAGGTGGTTGGAACTCATCAAGGACTACGAATTGGATATTCAGTTTCACGAAGGAAAAGCTAATGTAGTGGCGGACGCCTTAAGCCGGAAATCGAAGCATACCGCTAATTCCATTTGGGTAGTAGCTGATGAACTTTGCAAAGAGTTCCAACGGATGGACTTGGAAGCGGTTGAACATGGCGACATTGAGGCAGAAGTCCGTTTTACAACTTAAGGATTGTACCTACGTTCCTAGAAGAGATCAAGAAAGAACAACTAAGGGATGCAAGCTTGTTGAAAATAACGAACGATTTGGCCAAGGGGAAAGTGGGACCGTTTGAGTTGTCCTTGGACGGTGAGTTGAGGTACGAAGGCCGCTTGTGTATACCTGCATCACGCGATCATTTAAAGCGTCATATTTTGGAAGAAGGTCATAACACACCCTACTCAGTTCACCCCGGAGGCGACAAGCTATACAAGGATGTAAAGAGACTCTTTTGGTGGCCTAATATGAAGAGGGAAATTGCAAAATTTGTTGGGAAATGCCTCAATTGCCAAAAGGTTAAAGCGGAGCGTTGTAAGGTCAATGGGCTGGTGCAACCTTTGGAAGTTCCACAAGGAAAGTGGGACTCTATTGTAACACCCCAGATTGTCAAGACTTTTAAAACTTATATAATAAAGATAGAATCTCATTAAATCCCAAAATACGATACAAAGAGTACGGGGTGCTATGCCACACGAGCTAGAGAGCTCGGGTGCACAGGCTAAATTCTAAACCTCAATCAGTATCAATACTAAATCATGGCACGTAGGCCGAAAGGGAAAACTATCTAAGCTATGCCCCAAGCTTCTAGCGCGCTCCAGTGATCTACTCGTCTGTGCCTGAAAGCCAAATATATCTGTTCAGCGAGAGATGCTGGTAACCCACTCCAACGCGTTGAAATACAATACATATATATATATATATATATATATATATATATATATATATATATATATATATATATATATATATATATATATATGTATGTATGTATATATATATATATATATATATATATATATATATATATATATATATGAAAAGTCATTTTGAACATGAGGATATCTCCTACGAACTCTAGCTTTTAAAACAGGGATAGACTCAACAGATAGGGCTAAGCACAGACAGCAGTTATACCGAACATATAAAGTTTACAACAGGCAAGACGGATAAGATAAGAACAATTAATAATCGTAACCCAACATATACAATCCCCGGTATAAATCTCTTAGTCTCATCCCCAAGATACTCATAACAACAACTCATCCATTCTTCATCACATAGCACACTTTGTTGGCGCCACAGGACCAATCGCATGCCCATACATGAGGGTCAGCGCATATAGCTCTGACACGGCCCCGCAGCACCCTGCCCCGTCTCACAGCACGGAGGGGTCGATCGCAACCGACCGATGAGCCGCAGCTCTATATAAAATTTATATACCTGACCGGTCTCTACCAACCTGGTTAACAGTTGGGATGCTTCTCAACCCATTCAACTGCCCGTATAGTGGACCTCTATCCTATATAATATTTATATACCTGACCGGTCTCTACCAGCCTGGTTAACAGTTGGGATGGTTCTCAACCCATTCAACTGCCCGTATAGTGGATCTTAGTCCTATATAATATTTATATACCTGACCGGTCTCTACCAGCCTGGTTAACAGCCGGTATGGTTCTCAGCCCACCCGACTGCCCGTATAGCCCGATTGATCTCAACCAAATCGGGGTAACATGCTCACATAACATATAGCAAGCACATGCAACCCACATTAACACATTGGGAAGGGGGAGAAAACGTATAACAAAACCTATGCGTGATCCTTCACATACTAAGAATAGTCCTAAGGGGTTCATACTTCTTTCACCTAAGTCAACGGGGTACCAATTCAACTAGCATGCAATATATAAGACCCATACGACCTACGAACGGTACCCGGAAATCAAATTAGACATAGGCACGATAGATGGAGTCCGTTGGGACACCACGGGGGTCGGGGGAACATCAAACGGGGAAGCCAAAATCCCCAATTGGGGTGCAAACCAGCGGGTAGCCGGTGGGTGAGGGTTCACCCGCCGGCTGCCCACCGGCGGCAGCCATTCCGGGCAGCGGGTGCCCGGCGGGCAGCTGCCCGCCCGCTGCCGGCGTTGCCCAAGATGGCCGCGGGTAGGTGGCGGGTCCCCTACCCCCACCTACCCCCCACTGACTCTTTTCATCAAAAACGGCCCAGGAACCTTTGTGGAACCCGAAACCATGCTTGGACACTTTCAAACACAATTGATAACACACGTAGACAATTAACGGATCAAAATCAGGAAATAAACGGCACATAACCTATCATGCTTTTCTAAACATAATAAACACCCAATCATTCGAATTCCCACCCAGTATACCAAGAATAATTCCATACGATACAACCTAGGGTTCTAATCAATTTTAAATCAACAAGGTCACGATTCATCTTCTAATATCAAGATTCGGTAAGAATATTATATAAACATCAGGAACATCCTACAATCATCAAGAACATCATATAATCATCAAGAACGTCATATAATCATCAAGAACACCGTAATTATCAGGAACCTTTCATCATCAAGATCACCCATGGAATTATCCCATCAATCATCAATAATAACACAAATCATCAATACACAATAATATGGGGAAATCCTAAGAGGGGAATCATAGCTATGAAAATAGGTTTTGTTGAGACATGGGTTACCTCTTAGCCTTAATTAATTCCTTGGCTATGAAGGGTCTTTGTTTAAGCTTTCTTCTTTCTTGATTTCTTCTAAGGGGATTCTTGGAACTTCTTGTGTAGTGAGAGATTATGGTGGTGAAAGATCTAGGTGCCTCCTATATCCCTATTTATATATTTAAGACTCCTAATTAGGGTCTGAATGGTATGGGTTTACTAATTCTATTCCTTATAGGACTAAGGGCTTATTTTAGGGATAAGGGTCCATGGTCCATAGTGGACCATATTAATTAATTAAAGGGAATCCTAATCGTAGTCTGAATAGTAAAAGGCCTACTTCCTTTATTCCTAATAGATAACTAGGTCTAGGATTCCTAATTAGAATCTGAATAGTAAAGGGTTTACATTCTTTATTCCTAATAGGCTTAGGACTCTAATTTAGGCAAGGGTCCACGGTTCATGGTGGACCTTATTAATTAATTAAAGGAAACCTAACCGAATTAAATCATATTTAATTATTATTATCGGGATTAATTAAATAATTAATCCGGTATTGAAGGCCGTAACATGGGGTGTTACACTCTCCCCCCCTTACGAGAAGCTTCGTCCCCGAAGCTTGGAAATCATTGCGGGGGTAACGAGTCCAAAGTTGTACGGTGGTCCTATAGCGAAAGCATTCTACGGGGGAACTGTATAATTGTATGCTTATGTGTGCTGGGTTTTTGGGAACGATTAGGTTTAAAGGGCTATGAGAGTGGGTTTCAAACCTAAGGACAAAGTGAATTTAGGAATTAGGATCAAAGTTTTCAAGGTTGCAGCTTAGGGTGTGAGGTTGCCACCTTGTATGGAATCGTTAAAATAGGGAATCAAGAGTGTGGTTGAAGGGTAGAAAGGGTTTTGAAATAAGGAGGGGGGCTAATTTTCCGATAGAGGGAAGGGAATTCAGCTAGGATGGGTTAAGGGTTCTCGATCTTCCAGTGACTATTATGGTTTGATGCTTTGATCACGACGTATAGACGAACTGATGATCCTTCTTCCTTGGTGTTGGCACTTGCTTGACTTTAAGATCCTTGTTAGGCCTTGCTTCCCAAGCTAAGGTTTCATCCTTCTCCCCTATCTTGAGGGAATCTCCCGTGATGATTTAACACATACTTCTTTAATGCGTCCAAGGTCTTGACCAAGTTTGGTCAACCAAGCCAATCTCTTAGGGCGCACTTCCCAAATTCTTCCCAAAGATTCTTGGGAGTCGGTAAACTTTGGGTTGATTTTCCCTTCTTATTGAATTTCATCTCCTCTTTAGTGAATGAAATTCTTAGTAAGACTTCATGTCTTCCCCGAGGTTCGACTAGTTGTGCCTTTTTGTGTTACTTCTAATGGCGAGGGTGTCCTTGCATGCTCTTTTTCTTTTTGAAGCGCAGTTGGTTACCTAACCTCTTTGTGGAATGACTCGGTGACTTTACGAGTCATCTCATTTCCTTGTGGGTCCTTAATGACCCTTGAGATCTTGGCACAAATGTGCTTTTTACTTTTTGCCTAGCACCACGGACTACGTAGTTCTTGATTCCATACAACTTGTAAGGAGTCCTCTGATTTGCTTGAACGATATCCATGGTTTGAAGGAGTCCCGGTCCATCCTCAGCATTTTAACTTTTAAGGTCTTTGTGAGTCCTTAGCACGAGTTCCCAACTCGCCTCCTTGGTTTGCACAATCCCTTATGCCAATCATCCCTAGTCGGTTGTATCGTAGAGTCCAACTTCAACCCCACGTGTAATGCAATTGGTTGTGCTTTTCCGATGGTGTCTTGCATGTCAAGGTCTTTTACCGATGACACCATGTTTGGGCGACCCATGGTTCTTTACCCAAGACTCGCGTTCATCAATCGAGGCACACAAGTGCGCTATGAATCAATAAAGTGAGGAGTTAAGAAATCAGCACATTGTACCAGTGGGCGCGAGGTGGGCGGTCGTCCGCCTGCCAAGCTCCTGTTGGGGACCCGTCAAGGTCCCGTTGGGGACCGCGGGAAGGTGACTAGGAAGAGTGAATTCCTTCGGGGAAAATCCCAAGAATGCACAGATTCAAGTCCCGACAAGCCCCATGTCCATGTGCACAATAGAAGGGACTTGAATACATAGGGTGGCCCATCATATAGTTTTATTGATCCTTAGGTACGAGTTTATAGATGAGTCAAGACTCTCGCATGTTCTTTTTGCTCAGTAGGTCGGGTCCGGTTTCCAATTAGCAACCTCGTCACCTTCACGGGGTGGTTGGTTATAAGCCAACTTTGTCTTTGCCTTGCTTGATTAATGATAAGCCTTCTTGGTTTTTCTTGGGGTTCGGCTTCTCGCTCGTTCTTTGTTCAGTCCTTTGGTGACCAAGTGTTTGGTGATGCATTTCTCTTCCTTGGAATGCGTTGATTGACTGCCTTTGACGTCGCATGGTGTTTTGGCGATTTTGTGTGTTACATGTACTTCTTACGGTGTCATAAAACCATCAAGGTCCTTGTTCCCAGGTTAGACCCTTATTGCCGGGAGGCTCTAGTTGTATGATACTTTCCATGCGTCTGTTGCCTCTTATTGTCATATTTTCGACAATTCGTGCTAACGATTGAGAAAAGACGTTGTTTATGTACTACTTTTCTTTCTTGCATTTAATTGGCGTTCTCGGTCTCCGGGCTGGGATAGTTGTGCCCATTCTTAACCAGTTCTGGAAGGGTTTGCTCATGCTGGAGGGAGCGGTCTCCTACTTCTGTTACTCCTTCTTTCGGGTTTGTCCCTAAATTCCCCGTTTGGTAGAAGTTGGCATTACTGGTGTAGGCTTCGTTGGGTGTGCGGGGTTTGCTTACAATTAGGGCCTTCTGGGTTTCGTAGTTGTGGTCTGTCATAGACTTCTTTATCTTGGTTGTCTCTGTAGGATCTAATTCAGGCGCGAAACGAGCCAGCTGGAGGGATCGTTTGTGGTATTCCCTGATGGTGGCCATCCCTTGTTTTAGGTGGAGGATTTTCCTCGTACATGGTTGCCCTTATAGGTGCGGGGTGGAATCGTCCCCGTAGCCGTGCCCCTAGGCACTCCTAGTTGAACCCCTGGTTGTTGCCCATAAGTGGGTTCTTCATGGATTTATCAAAGATCAGCCTCGTGTCTTGAAGTGGAATGAGGTTATCCCTACGCGGCGTTCCTCTGGGTATTCCACTAACCCGGGGACTTTGTTGAAGGTTCGGGTTCATTCTTCGAGGAGTGTGGGATCCTTGACTGTCTTCTTGTTGGCGCCATGCTGCTGGTTTTCAGGGTCAATATTTATTGTATTGATGAGTCAGTGTGTTGCACCCTTACCTTGGTGTGGTAAGCGTAGGGGGAAGTTATTTTAAGTTAGAGAGGGATAAGGTGAGGGGAGGTTACGTGTAGGTTTCACAATCTCACCGCGCGTCCTAAGATTCTTGAATCCTATGTTCCTAAGTACCTAGAGTTCAAGCCTAATGTCCTAAAGTCTGGTCTTAAGAGTCTTATCCTAGGGTCAAACTTAGGCTCTGATACCAACTGTAACACCCCAGATTGTCAAGACTTTTAAAACTTATATAATAAAGATAGAATCTCATTAAATCCCAAAATACGATACAAAGAGTACGGGGTGCTATGCCACACCCGAGCTAGAGAGCTCGGGTGCGCAGGCTAAATTCTAAACCTCAATCAGTATCAATACTAAATCATGGCACGCAGGCCGAAAGGGAAAACTATCTAAGCTATGCCCCAAGCTTCTAGCGCGCTCCAGTGATCTACTCGTCTGTGCCTGAAAGCCAAATATATCTGTTCAGCGAGAGATGCTGGTAACCCACTCCAACGCGTTGAAATACAATACATATAGATATATATATATATATATATATATATATATATATATATATATATATATATAGATATATGAAAAGTCATTTTGAACATGAGGATATCTCCTACGAACTCTAGCTTTTAAAACAGGGATAGACTCAACAGATAGGGCTAAGCACAGACAGCAATTATACCGAGCATATACAGTTTACAACAGGCAAGACAGATAAGATAAGCACAATTAATAATCGTAACCCAACATATACAATCCCTGGTATAAATCTCATAGTCTCATCCCGAAGATACTCATAACAACAACTCATCCATTCTTCATCACATAGCACACTTTGTTGGCGCCACAGGACCAATCGCATGCCCATACATGAGGGTCAGCGCATATAGCTCTGACACGGCCCCGCAGCACCCTGCCCCGTCTCACAGCACGGAGGGGTCGATCGAAACCGACCGATGAGCCGCAGCTCTATATAATATTTATATACCTGACCGGTCTCTACCAGCCTGGTTAACAGTTGGGATGGTTCTCAACCCATTCAACTGCCCGTATAGTGGACCTCTGTCCTATATAATAATTATATACCTGACTGGTCTCTACCAGCCTGGTTAACAGTTGCGATGGTTCTCAACCTATTCAACTGCCCGTATAGTGGATCTTAGTCCTATATAATATTTATATACCTGACCGGTCTCTACCAGCCTGGTTAACAGCCGGTATGGTTCTCAGCCCACCCGACTGCCCGTATAGCCCGATTGATCTCAACCAAGTCGGGGTAACATGCACACATAACACATAGCAAGCACATGCAACCCACATTAACACATTGGGAAGGGGGAGAAAACGTATAACAAAACCTATGCGTGATCCTTCACATACTAAGAATAGTCCTAAGGGGTTCATACTTCTTTCACCTAAGTCAACGGGGTACCAATTCAACTAGCATGCAATATATAAGATCCATACGACCTACGAACGGTACCCGAAAATCAAACTAGACATAGGCACGATAGACGGAGTCCGTTGGGACACCACGGGGGTCGGGGGAACATCAAACGGGGAAGCCAAAATCCCCAATTGGGGTGCAAACCAGCGGGTAGCCGGTGGGTGAGGGTTCACCCGCCGGCTGCCCGCCGGCGGCAGCCATTCCGGGCAGCGGGTGCCTGGCGGGCAGTTGCACGCCCGCCGGCTGCCTGCTGCCGGCGTTGCCCAAGAAGGCCACGGGTAGGTGGCGGGTCCCCTACCCCCACCTATCCCCCACTGACTCTTTTCATCAAAAACGCCCCGGGAACCTTTGTGGAACCTGAAACCATGCTTGGACACTTTCAAATGCAATTGATAACACACGTAGACAATTAACGGATCAAAATCAGGAAACAAACGGCACATAACCTATCATGCTTTTCTAAACATAATAAACATCCAATCATGCGAATTCCCACCCAATATACCAAGAATAATTCCATACGATACAACCTAGGGTTCGAATCAATTTTAAATCAACAAAGTCATGATTCATCTTCTAATATCAAGATTCGGTAAGAATATTTTATAAACATCAGGAACATCCTACAATCATCAAGAACATCATATAATCATCAAGAATGTCATATAATCATCAAGAACACCATAATTATCAGGAACCTTTCATCATCAAGATCACCCATGGAATTATCCCATCAATCATCAATAATAACACAAATCATCAATACACAATAATATGGGGAAATCCTAAGAGGGGAATCATAGCTATGAAAATAGGTTTTGTTGAGACATGGGTTACCTCTTAGCCTTAATTAATTCCTTGGCTATGAAGGGTCTTTCTTTAAGCTTTCTTCTTTCTTGATTTCTCCTAAGGGGATTCTTGGAACTTCTTGTGTGGTGAGAGATTATGGTGGTGAAAGATCTAGGTGCCTCCTATATCCCTATTTATATATTTAAGACTCCTAATTAGGGTCTGAATGGTATGAGTTTACTAATTCTATTCCTTATAGGACTAAGGGCTTATTTTAGGGATAAGGGTCCATGGTCCATAGTGGACCATATTAATTAATTAAAGGGAATCCTAATCGTAGTCTGAATAGTAAAAGGCCTACTTCCTTTATTCCTAATAGATAACTAGGTCTAGGATCCTAATTAGAATCTGAATAGTAAAGGGTTTACTTTCTTTATTCCTAATAGGCTTAGGACTCTAATTTAGGCAAGGGTCCACGGTTCATGGTGGACCTTATTAATTAATTAAAGGAAACCTAACCGAATTAAATCATATTTAATTATTATTAACGGGATTAATTAAATAATTAATCCGGGATTGAAGGCCGTAACACGGGGTGTTACATCTATATCTATGTATTTTGTGGGAGGTTTGCCGACAACCCGTTCGGGTAAGGACAAAATCTAGGTGATAGTTGATCGTTTGACTAAGATCGCTCGTCATATCGCAATGAAAGAGACTTGGACAATGACGCAGTTAGCTCAAGCTTATGTTAATCAGGTGGTAAAGTATCACGGAGTTCCGAGGGATATCGTCTCCGATAGGGATCCAAGGTTTTTGTCTCAATTTTGGAAATCCTTGCAAACGGCTCTTGGAACCAAGCTTAGTCTTAGTACTGCTTTCCACCCGGCCACCGATGGGCAAACAGAGAGAACCATACAGACTATCGAGGATATGTTGAGGGCTTGTATGCTAGATTTTCAAGGTCCATGGTAGGTCCATTTGGATTTGATTGAGTTCTCTTACAACAACAGCTATCATTCTAGCATACGCATGGCGACTTATGAAGCCCTCTATGGGCAGAAGTGTCGTATTCCGCTGTGTCGGGAGGATGTTGTCAATCCGATAGTGTTGGGACCGCAATACTTGCTTGACACATCCGAGAAGATTAAACAGATACAAGAAAGGATGAAAGCGGCTCAAGATCGTCAAAAATCCTACGCTGATTTGGCTACACGGCAAGTGGAATTCTCGGTTGGGGATAAGGTTTGGTTGAAGGTGTCTCCCACCCAGGGAGTAATGCGGTTTGGAAGAAAAGGGAAGTTGAGCCCTAGGTTTATAGGCGCATATGAAATCCTTGAGAGGATTGGAGTTTTGGCCTACCGTTTGGCGTTGCCCATGGAATTAGAGAGAGTGCACAACGTGTTCCATGTATCACAGCTTAAGAGATATGTTCACGACCCAGCTCATGTTTTACCACCGGAAATAATACCGTTAGATGAGGATTTGTCTTATGAGGAGTGGCCGCTCAAAATTTTGGACTTCAAGACTCGTGACACATGTAGGAAATCCGTAAAGATGGTGAAAGTTTGGTGGACGCATCATGGGGTTGAGGAAGCTACTTGGGAGCTAGAGTCAACCATGCGGGAGCAGTACCCGGAGTTGTTCGTAGCAGGTACCTCGTCTTCATCGTTTGTTGCTTGCCAGGCGTGCTTGTCCTTGCTTGTTGCTTTGTGGTTTAGTTAACCTTGTAGTAGTAGTGAGTGTTTTGTGTGGGTTGTCTTGTCCTTGGTGTTTGCCTAGAAGTTGGTGTTGGGTTAAGACTTGAGTTCGTGATGCTCAATCTATTCCTTTGTTAAACTCTTGCCAATTCTTGATTTGATAAGCCTTCTCTCTTGTTTGGAATTCTTGTGAAACCTTTTGAGTTTTGACCAAAAGTGCTTATTCTTGAACCTCTTGTCACAATGTTGTTTCCTATCACAGTTTGTTCTAATTCGTCGTACCCAAGCTTCGGGGACGAAGCTTCTTTGAAGGGGGGGGAGGATGTGACACCCCAAAAAACCAAATTCAACTCATGGATTAATTGAGTAATTAATCCTATTTCAATTGAGGAATTAATTTCTAAAATCTTGAAATTTAATAGTTGGGGACTAGTATTTGACTAGTCAACTCCAAAGTCAAGTTGTACCTTGAGCTTTGAAGGGCGTTTCCTTGTTCCTTACACTTTCTAATGTAAGTAAGGGCATTCTTGACCTTTCACCTAGTGGTAGTATTGTAACCTAACCTAGTAGACATCTTCATTCTAAACCTTACAACTTTCAAAAATTTAGCTCTACCTTCTCTCTTGAAAGGGGAGTAGCTTTTCCTCCAAGCTAAGTTGAGACCTAGTGTGATACCTGGTTTTTCTGGCTTTTATAAATTTCTTCTTTTCCGAATTTTCACTCTTCTCTTTCCCGATCGAGCCATTTGAAATCTCATCATCTTTATTATTATGATCATTTTTTCTTATAAATAAAAATGCAAATATTATTTTGAGTACAAAACTGATTATCTATATATATATAAGTATATAGTTTGTGCGTGGTGGTATATGTATATTTTTAAATGTTGAAGTACGAAATATATGTATGTGTTGAACCATATAGATATGTACACACATAAATGTCTTTATTTTAAAGATATATTATGTATATATGTGATACTGTACCTATGTAACGTGTCTGTATATATATTGTAATAATATATAATATTATATCTACCTAATATAGTATATGTATATATGGTATAATAATATACATAATTATTTTGTATAAATATTGATTTGGGGGTTACAGGTATCCTAATAAATGTTCATTACCTCAATTACCTTATACTTTAGTATTTTAAATTGATTGATGATAATGAGAGGAGTGCTTCTGGTTTTTCTTCCTTCCCTTGCCGAATTCTTCATCAAAGAAACAAAGAAAAAAAATTATTATCTTCTCGAATTGAGCATTGCTGTCCCACTTTAAAAATATAATAATAAAAAAGAATTCTTCTCCAAATTTCTTCAAGGGTTGAAGTGATTCAACCATCTCTCAAGGAGAGCCTTTGAATTGTTAAAGGATTACGAGAAAGATTTTAGAGAAACTCTCTTCAAGTAAGTGGTTGTTTCCATTTTACTTTGCCCTTATCGTTTTCAAAAGAAAATTATGAATTTTGTTGGTTGATTGTCATAGAAGAAAATGATTTGGATTATGAATTTCAAAAGAAGTAGAATATTATTAAAATGGATATCAAATGCAATTTTTTCTATAATCCTTCTGTTTTATAAGATTATTATTATGATTAACAATATTAAATAATATTTATGTATATAAATATACATTTAATTGTTTTGTGGCAGTACATGAAGGTGGCTTTACAAGAAACAAATAAATATGTGTTTTGTTGAATATATATGTATTTGCCGTATGGAATAAATAAATAAATAAATAATTTCTCTTTCTTTAGTTGGAAGATTGTATTACCATCTATTTTTATTAAGTTTGTTGTTTTATACCCATTTATATTAGCTATGGGTCTTTATGCCCATTTATATTGGCTATGAGATTGTATACTCATTTATATTGGCTATGAGATTTTATACCCATTTATTTTGGCTATGGGATTTGATGCCCATTTATATTTGCTATGGGATTATATACCCATTTATTTTGGCTATGGGATTTGATACCCATTTATATTGGCTATGGGATTTTTTGCCCATTTATTTTGGCTATGGGATTTGATGCCCATTTATATTGGCTATGGGATTGTATACCCATTTATATTGGCTATGGGATTTTACGGTCATTTATATTGGCTATGGGATTTTACTCCCATTGATATTGGCTATGGGATGTTATGCCCATTTATATCGGTTATGGGATCTTATGCCCATTTATGTTACCGGATATGCGATTTCGTGCCCATTTATATGATTGGTGATTTTTCGTAAAAACTTTTATTTACTTGAAAAGAGAGATCAAATATTTTGAAAGCACATACCGGTTTTTAAGTAAGCCTTGTGGCTAACTATTATTGTGGTGATGTTCTTTCAAAATGATTATTTGTATGTGGAAAATGAATTAAATATTTAATGGTACATTTTGATGTGGTTATTGGTTGTTGATGAAATGACGAAGATTTTGTAAGTTTATAAAGAAAAGTTATTTTTTTTGAAAGTAATGTACCGTATTTTATTTTAAACTTTGTTTACGGGCAAAGTAACCCTTACTTAGCATGTTTTGCTAATCCCCACTGTTTGTTATGTGTTTCTTGAAAAAAATGTGTACAGGGATTTATGAAGCTTGAAGTGAAAGTGCGCGTTAGAAGAAGAAGAGAATAAATGTAATAGATGTTATTGAAGTGTTAGACGGTTTTGTGATTAGCCTTGCATCTAGTCTTGATAGGTTAGATGTGGCGGTAGCACCCTATAAGTGTTAGAATTTGGATTATGAATTATTTGAGACTTGAATTGAAGTACAATTTATAAGAAAAATTATTTTTAGTAATTCTATTTATAGTAAGTTTTGAATTGTAATATCATTTAATGAAAGTTTTGGAGGTCAAATTTTGGGGTGTTACAAATTGGTATCAGAGCAGTTCGAACCTTTAGGAGCCTAGGTTATGGAACTTTGAAAGCCTAGGTTATGAATTTTTGAGGATATAAGAAAATATAATTGACTAGGAATTTAAGATTTTAGAAATTCGCAGTGAGAATGTGGCTTTGTAAAATGGTTGCATGTTTTGTTTTGATTGCTAATACTTGCAGGTGGTGTTATATATTGTCATGAAAAGAAGAAAATTTGGAGGTAAAATTTTTGAGATATTTAGAAGTGGTGCTTTATATTTTGGTAGAATATAATTATTTGGAAGTATTCTATATTTTGATGAAAGTATAATTATTTGGAAGTGGTTGGACTAAGTAATCTTGGTGTCCTATATATGAGGAAATTGTTTGGCTTAGTAATATTATTAAGAACTTAATTTCTTATTGATTATGATATAAATAATTGGAGTTGGTGATCTAATTACTGCTTAATTGTTTATTCTGGAGTTTTGTGACTAGAGGAATATATTGAGTTTAATTAGTGTATGGAAGGATTAGATTTCCTATTAATTATGAGGAAGATATTTAAAGTTGATGATATTAATATAATATTTGGTTATTATTATTATTATGAGATGAGATTCTATATTTGAAGGAAATATTTGAGTTTAGTGGCTTATTTTGGATTTGATCATTTATTCATTGAAAATGAGAAGATTGTACATGGTGGTGTTATTATTAAAAATAGATTACTTATTATTTGTTTGTTTTGAGAATTTAGATTCTGAGAAAAATAATTGGAATTCGTGATTTGATTTCTTATTCAATTAGAGAATTATATTTTGAGGAAGTATTTGGAATTGGTTATGAAATTTTGGATATAAGAGCCTAAGTTATTGAATTTGAGAATATAGCTCATGGAGTTGAATTAAAATTTTGAAAATCAAGGGAAAGATATGTGTTGTTGAATATTTGGTATAAGTTTGATAATCTATGTTTTAAGGGAATAGTTGAACTTGGTATTTTATTTGGAATATTGAAATCCCTAATGGTAGAAGTTGGATTATTGGAAAATTAATTTCCTTAATGATTTTATGGTTGAATTACTCAAGTATTGATGATGCAAAAATAGATGATTTTTGAAATTCTTCCTAAATAGCCTAAGCAATGAACTTGCATGAATATAGTTAAGAGTCCTACTTATAGTAGATTTTGGACTTGATACGTTTTAACTATTGGGTTGGAAGTTTGACTCAAGTAATAGTCAAAACTCAAAACGATAATCGTGTTTAAATTTCAGAGATTGAATGTGATGGATGATAATTTTGAGAAAGATAAATTATTAGTATCATAGTATTTAATTTGCTAAATGGTTTTAGGCAAATTTTTTGAGACCAATTAAGTCTTTAAAATTGAACTATGGATGTTTGACTATTGTTGGGTAAACCTAATCCCTTTTAGATGTTTTAATATAAAGATTGGAATTGTGTGGATTCTGGTTTGGATCCAAAGATTGAGGGGTATCTATAATTGTAAATTAAGGAAATAAGTTTGACTAGTTCTTTACAAAATGGTATTCAAGCTTAAGGTCAAAATAAAGCCTTAAGATTTTAAGATTTCCCAAGTGATAGGGCAAATCCAAATGATGAGATTTATGAAATGGTGGTGAGATATGAGTTTCATTATATCTGTTTTGTTGTAATTATTTTTATTTTGAGTAATACTTGTGTGTGAAAGAAAGTCATTCTTCTGGAATATGTTTCCTTGATGAAATAGTGTGAGCAAGTGCAAGTTTTAAACAAGTGTACTGCTTTGAAGATTTCTTGAGTATTTTATATGAACTGTGGCTATTGCACCTCAAGCGTGTGCATCTTTAAAGTATGTGATTGCATATTCAATCGATTATTTGTTAAAGTTATAAAATGTGAAGGACTATATGCACCTTGTTTCCTATTTCTGTTTTTTTGATATTCGTAAGTTGTAGGGTAGGAATACCCTTAAGATGTGTTGGTTACTTGTTGGTTTTAAGTTATGGGGACATAACTTTTCTTCAAGGGGGGTAGGTTTTAACACCTTACCCTTAGGCGTTGTAGCCTAAAGTTGTGAAAATTAAGTTCTAGTTGACCTTACTTCTTAAGCTTGGGAGTGCTTCGGGGACGAAGCATTCCTTAAGGGGGGTAGATTGTGATACCCGATTTTTCTGGCTTTTATAAATTTCTTCTTTTCCGAATTTTCACTCTTCTCTTTCCCGATCGAGCCATTTGAAATCTCATCATCTTTATTATTATGATCATTTTTTCTTATAAATAAAAATGCAAATATTATTTTGAGTACAAAACTGATTATCTATCTATATATATATATATATATATATATATATATATATATATATATATAAGTATATAGTTTGTGCGTGGTGGTATATGTATATTTTTAAATGTTCAAGTACGAAATATATGTATGTGTTGAACCATATAGATATGTACACACATAAATGTCTTTATTTTAAAGATATATTATGTATATATGTGATACTGTACTTATGTAACGTGTCTGTATATATATTGTAATAATATATAATATTATATCTACCTAATATAGTATATGTATATATGGTATAATAATATACATAATTATTTTGTATAAATATTGATTTGGGGGTTACAGGTATCCTAATAAATGTTGATTACCTCAATTACCTTATACTTTAGTATTTTAAATTGATTGATGATAATGAGAGGAGTGCTTCTGGTTTTTCTTCCTTCCCTTGGCCGAATTCTTCATCAAAGAAACAAAGAAAAAAAATTATTATCTTCTCGAATTGAGCATTGCTGTCCCACTTTAAAAAAAATAATAATAAAAAAGAATTCATCTCCAAATTTCTTCAAGGGTTGAAGTGATTCAACCATCTCTCAAGGAGAGCCTTTGAATCGTTAAAGGATAACGAGAAAGATTTTAGAGAAACTCTCTTCAAGTAAGTGGTTGTTTCCATTTTACTTTGCCCTTATCGTTTTCAAAAGAAAATTATGAATTTTGTTGGTTGATTGTTATAGAAGAAAATGATTTGGATTATGAATTTCAAAAGAAGTAGAATATTATTAAAATGGATATCAAATGCAATTTTTTCTATAATCCTTCTGTTTTATAAGATTATTATTATGATTAACAATATTAAATAATATTTATGTATATAAATATACATTTAATTGTTTTGTGGCAGTACATGAAGGTAGCTTTACAAGAAACAAATAAATATGTGTTTTGTTGAATATATATGTATTTGCCGTATGGAATAAATAAATAAATAAATAATTTCTCTTTCTTTAGTTGGAAGATTGTATTACCGTCTATTTTTATTAAGTTTGTTGTTTTATACCTATTTATATTAGCTATGGGTCTTTATGCCCATTTATATTGGCTATGGGATTGTATACCCATTTATATTAGCTATGGGATTTTATACCCATTTATTTTGGCTATGGGATTTGATGCCCATTTATATTTGCTAGGGGATTTTATACCCATTTATTTTGGCTATGGGATTTGATACCCATTTATATTGGCTATGGGATTTTATGCCCATTTATTTTGGCTATGGGATTTGATGCCCATTTATATTGGCTATGGGATTGTATACCCATTTATATTGGCTATGGGATTTTATACCCATTTATTTTGGCTATGGGATTTGTTGCCCATTTATATTTTTTATGGGATTTTATACCCATTTATATTGGCTATGGGATTGTATACCCATTTATATTGGCTATGGGATTTGACGCCCATTTATTTTGGCTATGGGATTTGATGCCCATTTATATTGGCTATGGGATTGTATACCCATTTATATTGGCTATGGGATTTTATACCCATTTAAATGGCTATGGGATTTGATGCCCATTTATATTGGCTATGGGATTGTATATCCATTCATATTGGCTATGTGATTTTATATCCATTTATTTTGGCTATGGGATTTGATGCCCATTTATATTTGCTATGGGATTTTATACCCATTTATATTGGCTATGGGATTGTATACCCATTTATATTGGCTATGAGATTTTACGCCCATTTATATTGGCTATGGGATTTTACGCCCATTGATATTGGCTATGGGATGTTATGCCCATTTGTATCGGTTATGGGATCTTATGACCATTTATGTTACCGGATATGCGATTTCGTGCCCATTTATGTGATTGGTGATTTTTCGTAAAAACATTTATTTACTTGAAAAGAGAGATCAAATATTTTGAAAGCACATACCGGTTTTTAAGTAAGCCTTGTGGCTAACTATTATTGTGGTGATGTTCTTTCAAAATGATTATTTGTATGTGGAAAATGAATTAAATATTTAATGGTACATTTTGATGTGGTTATTGGTTGTTGATGAAATGACGAAGATTTTGTAAGTTTATAAAGAAAAGTTATTTTTTTTGAAAGTAATGTACCGTATTTTATTTTAAACTTTGTTTACGGGCAAAGTAACCCTTACTTAGCATGTTTTGCTAATCCCCACTGTTTGTTATGTGTTTCTTGAAAAAAATGTGTACAGGGATTTATGAAGCTTGAAGTGAAAGTGCGCGTTAGAAGAAGAAGAGAATAAATGTAATAGATGTTATTGAAGTGTTAGACGGTTTTGTGATTAGCCTTGCATCTAGTCTTGATAGGTTAGATGTGGCGGTAGCACCCTATAAGTGTTAGAATTTGGATTATGAATTATTTGAGACTTGAATTGAAGTACAATTTATAAGAAAATTTATTTTTAGTAATTCTATTTATAGTAAGTTTTGAATTGTAATATCATTTAACGAAAGTTTTGGTTCCATCTTAGGTGTCTTTTCTTAAAAGTAGGATCTTTATGATCTTTTGTTTTGTTCTTGAAGTGAGTTTCGAAAGTGAGCCTTGTGAGGAGCTTGTTGAGGTGTGAAGTGAAGTCTTTTAGTCTACAAGAGGTAACCCATGTTCTACAAAATCTATTTTGCTTACCTATATGTGATTTCTTGGAATCCACATCTGTTTTGCTATGAAATGTGAGTGTTTATGCATTTGTCTTGTGAAAATGCATATCTAGAGCTTGTGTTTAGGGTTCTTTTGTGCCATTGCTTGGCATTTCCTATGATTCAAGTCATTTTGTTGTATTGGGTGAGATTTGACATGTTTTGGATTTGAATTTGTGTTTGGAGATGAATTTCGCAAAGTTTGTTGATGAGGTACAAGATTGTACCCGCGGGCGGGGCACCACCCGTCGCCCCACCCGCGGGTACGGGCCTTTTGGGAATGTGTTCCCGCGGGCGGAACCACGGGTGGGGCACTACCCGTGGGTCCACCCGCAGGTACACAAGTGGAGTTGTTTGGGGGATTTGTTACTCGTGATTCTTTTGACTCGGTATTTGGTCTTTTGACTTCCCGATGTTCTTTTGTGGAACTATTTGAGTGTCTTCTTGATGTTTCGTATGTGTAGAACTATATGGTAGGTATCCATGTAGGTCTTTGGTGTCTTGAATCGTGGTAAGTGTTCAAAATTGTGTTTCGTTGAACCGTGATGAGTCTTGTGTGTTCTTCGGAACAACGTTTGGTTTACCCGTTTGATAAGCATGCTAGTTTGGTATCTAAATGCTAGTGTGTGTGGTGTTTGTACCTTCCGTTTGGTTGATGATAACTTGTGTTATTCATCGTTGTTGTTGTTGGGCTGTGACCCATTCCTTGATTGAGTATGTTTCATATCTTCGTTGTGATCCGTTGATTGACTCCTGTTCAGGTGTGATGCGTGCGTGGCTGTACCTGGATTGCACGATTTCGGTTTATGGGGCCTTAATCACCAAGGTACGGCAGCGGTCCTCGTGGTGGCCGTGATGCGATTATGGAGTTGTGGCCTGAGTGATGGGTCCACGTGATTCTTGGGTGGCATGTGTTACCGTGTGTGTGTACGGTACCTTGTGTACTATGAAATTGGTGGTCTCGTTGGTGGTCGTTGGTGGGGGACGACGGTCCCAGAGGGAAAAGGTTGGACTAAGAAGTACATGGGTCCTTGAGGTAATGGTTGGAAAGAAGATACAAGGTTGGGGTAGCCATAAGGTTGGAACCGGGCATAAGGCAGGCATATCAACTCGTGATGGGTGATGTCACGAGGGCTATTGTAGCTGGTGTTGTGTGTTCTTTTCTTGTGACGTGTGTAGTCACAGAGGCATGTGTTGCCAGTTGTGTAAGTCTTATTCTTTTACGTTGTACTTGTCGGGTTTTGATCTATTGAGTGATGATAGATCATGCCTTGACTCCTTTGTGAGTCGTGTTGTTTTTGTGGTCTTGGGATGTGTTCCCGTGTTGTTTGTTGAGAGTGTTGAGTCTTATGTTGGCTTTGATTCTTGGTTTTACACTTATTTATATGTATTCCGTTTCGAAAATGGTTTGAGAACTTATATCTTACCTATGTATGTTATTTCACATGTATTGGTGGGTTACCAGCATTATTCGCTGACCGGGCCTCGTCCCATGTTTATTTGTGATCTTTCAGGTGATGTCTAGATGAGAGCGGAGTCTAGTGCCCGATAGTATAGTACCTTTTGTTGGTTTACGGCCTGTGAGCCGATGTAGTGATAGACTTATGAGATTGGGATAGTTGTATACCATGCAGATTTGGCCGTAGCGTTTATCATTGTTGGTAAACGTGGCATAACACCCTTGTTTTGGATTTACTTTTATCCAGTTACCTTTTATCTTCCGCTGTGCTAGTGTTTTGTTGTGATATCTGCATGTGTTAAGGCTTTTTATATAGCATGTTTTTGGGGGTGTTACACTTGATATTCTTGATACTATGATAAATTATATGAATGATCGAGTATTTTTGATTATGTCTAGAGCCCTAGGGTAATAACGCGGATTTCATATTATGTGGTTTTGGTATGTTTGGGTGGGATTTTGCATGATCGGGTGTTGAGTCTTGGAATGTTTAGGAATCGTGTTAGGACGTTTTGGTGTGATTCTTGGTTTAAATCCGTTACTTGAATACGTGGTGTCGTCGTTTGTGTTTGAATGTGTCCGGACGTGGTTTCCGGTTCCACGAAGGATCCTGGGACCAAAATATTACATATGAGTCAGTGGGGGGTAGGTGAGGGCAAGGGTGCCCGCCACCTACCCGTTGCCCCTTGCGCCAATTTTCAGCGGGCAGCCGGCGGGCAAGCGACTGCTCGCTGGGCACTCGCTGGATTGTATTCTGCCGCCGGAGGGTGGTCTTCCACCCCGCCGCCCACTCGCTGGAATCTTGTTGTAGGACATGATGTTTTCCCCCGTTTGATGATTCCCTGTGTCCCGTTGTGTCTCGTTGTACCCCGTTTGTCGTGTGTGAATCTAGTTGATGTATCGTGTACCGTTCGTAGGATAAAAGAGTCTTGTGTATTGCATGCTAGTTGAATTGGTATCCCGTTGGCCTAGGAGGAAGGTGTATGATCCCGTAGGAGTGTCATCGGTGGGTAAATGTAGTTTCATAAGTATGAGTTATGTTGAGTTGAGTGTTCCCCGATGATTCCCCATCATTATGTGTCAATGTGGGTTGCATGTTGTTTTGCTTATATGTTGTTGTGCGTGATAACTGTAACACCCCGTTTTACGACCCCTAACCCTAACCAATTATTTAATCACTTACCCTAAAAAGAGAATTAAAACCCATTAATCAACTAAGAAAGGGTCCACCATAACCCATGGACCCTCATCCCTATAACCAACTCCTTAATCCTATAAGGAATAGAATTAGCAAGCCCATAGTATTTGGACCCTAATTGGGACTCTTAGGTATATAAATAGGGGGTCTAGGAGGCACCTAGAACCCACACCACAATAATCTCTCACCACACAAGAAGTTCCAAGAATTCTCTTAGGAGAAATCAAGAAAGAAGGAATCTTAAAGAAAGACCCTTCATAGCCAAGGAAATTAATTAAGGCTAAGAGGTAACCCATGTCTTAACAAAACCTATTTTCTTTGCTATAATTATCTTCTTTGGCTTCTTCTCTACGCTTGTGTCGCAATGAATCGTTTATGATATTGATGATATGATCTTGATAATTGATGAGACAATTTTATGTGTGATCTTGATGATCTTGATGATGATAAGAGGTTCTTGATGATTATGTGATGTTCTTGATAAATCTTGATGTTTCTTGATGTTAAAAGATAAACTATGATCTTGATGATTTAAATATGATTAGAGCCCTAGGATGAATCGTGAAACTCATATTGTGATATTCTTGATATATTTGGGTGGGAATGTGCATGTTTAGGTGTTGATTATGTTTAGAAATCATGATAGGATGTGGTGTGACACCCCAAAAATCCACATTCAATCCATGGATTAATTGAGTAATTAATCCTATTTTATTTGAAGAATTAATTCCTAAAATCCTGATTTTTAATACTCGAGGACTAATATTTGACTAGTCAACTTCAAAGCTATGTTTTACCTTGAGCTTTGAGGGGAGTTCCCTTGTTCCTTACAATTTCTAAAGGCTAGTAAGGGTATCCTTGACTTTTCACCAAGAGTTAGTATTGTAACCTAACCTAGAAGACTTCTTCATTTCATTCCTTACATTTCCTAGAAATTAGCTCTACCTTCCCTCTAGAAAGGTGAGTAGCTTATTATCCAAGCTAAGTTGAGACCCTTGTCAAGATTCCAAGATTTGCTAACAAGATTCAACCTTTCACCTATTTGGGCATCTAGGAGGGTAAGATCTAAGTCCATCTTGTGTTTTTTATTTCATCTTAGTTGTCTTTTTCTTAAAGGTAGGATCTTTATTATCTTTTGGTTTAGTCTTGAAGTGGGTTTGGAAAGTAAGGCTTGTGGGGAGCTTGTTGTGGTGTAAAGTGAAGTCTTTTGGTCTACAAGAGGTAACACATGCTCTACAAAACCTATTTTGCTTACCTATATGTGATTTCTTGGATTCTACTTGTGCTTTGCTATGAAATGTGAGGGTTTATGCATTTGTCTTGAGATATTGCATATCTAGAGCTTGTGTTTAGGGTTCCTTTGTGCCATTGCTTGGCATTTTCCATGGTTCAAGTCATTTTGTTGTATTGGGTGAGATTTGACATGTTTTGGACTTGAATTCGTGTTTGGAGAAGAAAATCCGCGAAGGGATTTGTTGTGGTACAGGATTGTACCCGCGGGAAGAACGGCGGGCGGGGCACCACCCGCCGGCCTACCCGTGGGTACATGGCCTTGTGGGAAGGTGTTCCCGCGGGCGGAAACACGGGTGGGGCACTACCCGTGGGTCCACACGCGGGTACATGGTTGGTGTTGTGATGGGATTTGTTCCCCGTGATTCGTTTAACTCGATATTTGGTCTTTTGACTTCCCGTTGTTCTTTTCTGGAACTATTTGAGTGTCTTCTTGATGTTTCGTATGTCTAGAAGTATATGGTAGTTATACATGTAGGACTTCGGTGTCTTGATTCGTGCTAAGTGTTCAACATTGTGTTTCGTTGGACTGTGAGGTGTCTTGTGTGTTCCTCGGAACTATCTTGAGTTTCCCCGTTGATAAGCATGCTAGTTAATTGTCTAAATGCTAGCATGTGTGTGGTTTGTACCTTCCGTTTGGTTGATGATAACTTTCGTTATTCATCGTTGATGTTGTTGGGCTGTGACCCGTTCCTTGATTGAGTATGTTTCATACCTTCGTTGTGATCCGTTGTTTGACTCCATTTGAGTTGTGGTGCGTGTGTGGCTTTACCTGGATTGCACGATTAGTGGTATGGGACATTAGTCACCAAGGTATTGCAGCGGTCCTCGTGGTGGCCATGACGTGATTATGGAGTTGTGGCCTTTGTGTAAGGTTCATGTTTTATGGGGATAACATGTGTTATCCGGGCATGTGTGCCATGTGTGTACGGTACCTTGTGTACTATGAATTGGTGGTCTCGTTGGTGTTCGTTGGTGGGGGACGACGGTCCCGGGGGAATAAGGTTGGACTTGGTTGTGCAGGGGTCCTGGAGGTAATGGTTGGAAGAAGATATAAGGTTGGGGGTAGCCATAAGGTCGGAACAGGGCATAAGGAAGGAATATCAACTCGTGATGGGTGATGTCACGAGGGCTTGTGTTGCCATCGGTCTTGTCTTTATCCTTTGTGTTGTGGTTATCATTTGTGGTCTTCGGATGTGTTCCCGTGTTATCTTTGAGAGTGATGGGTCTTGAGTTGGTGTTTACTCTTGGTTTTACACTTATATATATGTATTCCATTTTGAAAATGGTTTTACAATTTATACCTTACTTATGTATGTTATTTGACATGTATTGGTGGGTTACCAGCATTATTCGCTGACCGGGCGTCGTCCCATGTTTATCTTTGTGATCTTTCAGGTGATGTTTAGACGAGCGCGATGTCTAGTGCCTGGTAGTTTAGTGCCTTTCCCTTGTTTTTGGCTTGTGAGCCGATGTAGTGATAGACTTATGGATTTTGGGATAGTTGTGTACACAATGCAGATTTTACCGCCGTAGCGTTTATCATTGTTGGTAAACGTGGCATAACACCCCTGTTTGGATTGGCTTTTATCCAGTTACCTTTTTATCATCCGCTGTGCTAGTGTTTTGTTATGTTATCTGCATGTGTTAAGGCTGTTGTTTTAGCTTGTTTTAGAGGGGTGTTACATGTGGGCTATTTGATTCTTGCTTTTAATCCGTTAATTGTCTACGTGGTGTCATCAATTGCGTATAAAAGTGTCTAAGCACGGTTTCGGGTTCCACAAAGGATCCCGGGACGTTTATTTTTATAAAGAGTCAGCGGGGGGTAGGTGTAACACCCCCCACAAAAACAACAAGACCTAAAAACAAGTCTTAACACATGCAGATTAACAACAAAACTAGCACAGCGGAAGATAAACGGAAACTGGATAAAAGAAATCCAAAACAGGGGTGTTATGCCACGTATACCACACGAGGTAACGCTAAGCCGACAATCTGCAAGTGTAACACACTATCCCAAAACGTCAATCTAAAGACAATCTAAAACCATTGGCACGCAGGCCACCAAAAACACAGTCTAAAGGTACAGGTACTAAGCTACCGGCTCTAGACATCGCGCTCGACTACTCAACACCAGAAAGAACACAAAGATAAACATCGGGGCGACGCCCGGTCAGCGAAAGATGCTGGTAACCCACCAATACCGTTAAGTATCATAAATAGGTAGATATAAGATATAAAAACCATTTTCGAAACGGAATACATATATATAAGTCAAAAGCCAAGATCAAAACACAACACGAGACTCACCACTCGCAAGGATAACACCGGGAACACATCCCAACCACAAAGGTTAACCACACACAAAGATAAAGACTCACCCAACAACAACACATGCCAAAACAGCACAAGCCTCCGTGACTACACACGTCACGAGAGAAGATCACACAACACCGGCTTCACAAGCCCTCGCGACATCACCCATCACGAGTTGGTATGCCTTCCTTATGCCCTGTTCCAACCTTATGGCTACCCCCAACCTTGTACCTTCAAAGCCAACCATTACCTCCAGAAACCCGCTGTACAGCTAAGTCCAACCTTATTCCGCCGGGACCGTCGTCCCCCACCTATAACCACCAACGAAAACCCACCAATCACGGCAACACAAGCCCGGATAACACAATGTTATCCCCCAATCACGTGGACTCAGCCACAACTCCATAATCTCGTCACGGCCACCACGAGGACCGCTGCAATACCTTGGTGACTAGCGTCCCATACCACTAATCGTGCAATCCAGGTAGAGCCACACACGCACCACCACTCACACGAAAGTCAAGCAACGGATTACAACGAAGGTATGAAACATACTCAATCAAGGAACGGGTCACCACCCAACAACAACAACGATGAAAATGCAAGTTATCATCTACCAAACGGAAGGTACGAACAACACACACGCTAGCATTAAGACAACAAACTAGCATGCTTATCAACGGGGAAACTCAAGATAGTTCCGAGGAACACACAAGACACTTCTTGGTTCAACGAAACACAATGTTGAACACTTAGCACGATTCACGACACCAAAGATCCTACATGGATACCTAACATAAAGCTCTAGACCTACGAAACATCAAGAAGACACTCAAATAGTTCCACAAAAGAACAACGGGAAGCCAAAAGATCAAACACCGAGACAAACACGGGGAACAAATCCCGAACCAAACGCCACCGTGTACCCCGCGGGTGGACCCACGGTTAGTGCCCCATCCGTGGTCCCGCCCGCGGGTACGCTACCCACAAGGCACATGTTCCCCGCGGGTAGGCCAGCGGGTGGTGCCCCGCCCGCCGTTCCGCCCGCGGGTACATCCCTGTACAACAACAAATCCCTTCGGGGTTTTTCTTCTCCAAACACAACTTCAAGTCCAAAACATGCCAAATCTCACCAAACACAACAAAATGACTTGAACCATGGAAAATGCCAAGCAATGGCACAAAGGAATCCTAAACACAAGCTCTAGATATGCAATATCACAAGATAAATGCATAAACTCTCACATTTCATAGCAAAACACAAATAGAAGCCAAGAAATCATATATAGGTAAGCAAAATAGGTTTTGTAGAGCATGGGTTACCTCTTGACGACCAAAAGACTCCTCTTACACCACAACAAGCTCTCCACTAAGCTCACTAGCCAAACCCACTTCAAGATCAAACCAAAAGATCATAAAGATCCTGCCTTTAAGAAAAAGAAAACTAAGATGGAACCAAAAAGACTAGACAAGCTTAGATCTTACCCTTCTAGATGCCCAAATAGGTGAAAGATTGAATCTTGGAAGCAAAACTTGGAATCTTGACAAAAGTCTCACTTGGCTTGAAGAACAAGCTACTCTTCTTTTCTAGAGAGAAGGTAGAGATATTTTTCTAGGAATTGTAAGGAATGAAATGAAGAAGTCTTCAAGGTTTAGGTTACAAAATTAACTCTTGGTGAAAAGACAAGGCTACCCTTACTAACTCTTAGAAAGTGTAAGGAACAAGGGAACTCCTCTCAAAGCACAAGGTACAACACAACTTAAAGATTGACTAGTCAAATACTAGTCCTTAAGTATCAAAAAAATCAGGATTTTAGGAATCAATTCCTCAAGAGAAATATAATTAATTACTCAATTAATTCATGGATTGGAGTGTGGATTTGGGGTGTCACATCCTCTCCCCCTTAAAAGAAGTTTCGTCCCCGAAACTTGGGTACAACGAGTTAAAACGAAGGTAACAAAGAAACAAAATTGTGACAAGAAATTTCAAGAATATCCCTTTTGGTCAAAAACTCCAAAAGTTCTCACAAGGGTTCCAAAGCAAAGATGAAGACATTACGAATTCAAGGATTGGCAAGGGGTCAACAAACGGATATATTGAGCATCAAGAACTCTACCCTCAACACAACAACCAACTTCTAGACAACAACCAAAAACTAACCCAAACACCATCTAACAAACTAGCTAAACAACAAGGCAACAAACAAAACAAGCAAGCACACAAAGCACACAACAACCTAACACCAAGCTACAACGGCTAAGAAACAACAAGGAAAAAGCGAACGGGGTTACCACAACACCACTAGAACTCCTCCCTCTCCAACTCTTCGGCCTCTTCAGACTCTTCTTCTTCGGCTTCAGCTCTGTGGCTTGAACTAGCTTCAATCTGGTCCAGCCTCTGATGCACTGCGACAAATTGAGACCTCACAAACGCAAAGCCCTCGGCGATCAAACTGTTCTGCTGACGAAGCAAAGAGACGACGTCCTGCTCTCTCTTGGTGCGAACTTCTTTCCTTCTCCGGCTTTCCTCACTGTCTGATTCACTTACTTCAGCTTCAGCGGTCTCCGGTGCTCCTTCTTCTTCTTCCTGATCCGCTTCATCCTCAACTTCTTCGTCACCACCCAAACTCTGGACTGCAAGGCTCAACTTCCTGGCATGGATCCCAAGCCCAACAGCTAACTCTGCTCTCTCAACAGGTGCCTTCCTTGCAACCTCTTCAAGCGTGATGTACTCACCACTATCCAACTGAAACAGATTACAACTTCGAAAATTGGCGGTATCCAACACCATCTTTCCCACAGCCTTCGGGAGACAACCATCCACGCTAACACCTTTCTTAACCAAGATCCAACTTAGCACCATGCCATACGGCAAACTCTTCCGATTGTGATCCCGGCAAAACACCATGTGTTGCATCATCAACGCAGGCAGATTGAACTTAACCATATTGTTCAAACAGAAAGCAAAGGTACACTCCAACTTACCCAACAAACTGCTCTTGTTGTTGTTAGGCAACAAACAATCTGACACCAACATTACCAAGATCCTTTGCTCCGCAGACAACCACTTCCTTTCTGGCTACAAAGCTTGAGTGAAACCACTCGTACGGCCGAACAGATAACTCAAATAGTCACGGTACCCGATGGTATCCGTACTAATCCAAGAATGACCACTGTACTGAGCCACTCCAGAAGCAGACAAACTCAACAACTGAGCTAACCTCATCTCAGACAACACAACCTTCACACCTCTCACCTTAGAGGTGATCTCAAGCCTTTCACCTTCCTTCGTCACCACCATGTGACGGTAAAACTCCTTCACCAAGCTCGGGTAAGTCTCGGCCCTTATGGCGAGAAACCCATCTAACAAACCTTGAAACTTAAGCAAATCCAACAAGGAACTTGAAAAAGATTCCGGATCAAAAGCTTTACCTTCAAGCACAAGGTAATGGGCATCCACCCATTTCGCTTTCCTAGCCAAGCTTGACCTTCTAGGCATGGTAGGAGATGATCCAAAGCTCAACAAACAAAGCCCACAACCTTCCTTCTTCACACTCACGCTGCCTTTCTCTCTCTCTCTCTCTCTCGTGCGCTGCCCGGCGACGCGGCTACAGCAGATCGGCGGCGGCGGCGGCGAAGCTCCGGCGGTGGCGAGGCGGTGGTGCGACGGGCAGATCGGTGGGGGGGGGGGGGGGGGATGGGATGGCTTCGGGTAGCTCACGGGTAGGGAGAAGGAAAAAGAAGAAGAGAATTTGGGGAAAGAAATTAGGGATTTGGGTGAGATTGGGGAAAAAGATGATTAAATTTGGGGATTTTGAACAAAGTGGGAATTTAAGGTTTAAAAAGAATTAAAATAGGTTAGGTTTCAAGAAAGACAATTGGCTTAAGTGGCTTAGAGGTTGGGTAGAAAAAAAATAGGCTAAGGTTCAAAACTCAAAGGTTATAAAGAAATATTAGGCTTAACTTTAAGACTACACAAGGAAAAATATTGGTAGGGATTTGCTATTTTTTCCAAATCAAAGAATACTTGGAAAATTTAGGGAAAAGCTCAAGGAATTGTTGTAAAAACAACCAAGTCCAAAGGTGAAAGAATTGAGCTAAGCACAAGATAACTCAAGGATAGATGGCTACCACAAACAAGATACCAACTAAAGAAAACACTTAGCAAGAAAAGAGTCTATACTAAGCATCCAACGAAAAACTAGCAAGGAAAGCATGCCAAGGATTGCCAAACAAAGACAACTACGAAACACAAGATAGCACCCAAGGCAACAAAGAACACAACGCTCTTGGGGACACAAGGATAGGCTCAAAAACAAGGGTTACCTGCTAACTCCTCCTCCACCAGAACCTCCGACTCCGCCTGCAAACGCGCCATCACGAAAACTCTCCCAGGCGACCTAGCTCCAACAGCTCCGTGACCTGAACTCCCTCCTGGTACTCCTCCAGCTCTCGGGGGTGGCGGCAACGCTCTCTGACCGACAAGCTGAGGACACTCCGCAACTCTATGACCAACAACCCCACAACGAAAACACTTAAACGCCTGACCATAGCAAACTTGGCCCGGATGCACATTCCCACACTTGCGACAACCAATCGACTTAGCTTGAACCGGAGGCTCCAACCTAACTGGTCCTTGAGAAGAAGATGACACAACTCTAGCCGGAAAACTCGGTCGGGGCTTCTTGAAAGCAAAAGAAGCTCCACCCTCAACTCTCTTCCTAGCCAACTCAAGCGAACTCTTCTGAAGCTGCTGAACACGAAATAGATCCGCGGCACATAGATACGCATCCTTGAGAGAACTAGGCCTACTCACCGTCAACGCTTTTCGTGCCTCATAATTCAGACCGGCAACGAAACACTCAACTTTGGCAAGCTCTGTAGGCGCCAACACCCTCGCGAAGCGCGCCAGCTCTAGGAACTTCTTGTGGTACTCCACCAAAGATAGAGGTCTTTACTGCAGATGAAGGAACTCATCAAACATGGCGGCTCGCACATGCGCTGGGTAGAACCTTTTGCGCATCCTGTCCTTGAACGCGTTCCAATCAAACCCAGGCTCTTCAAGAAAGGCCGGACTCTCATGAACCTACCACAGATCAGCTTCTTGGCAGAAGTAGAACGTTGCCAGTTCTACTCTCCTCTCTTCGGGACAACCCACCATGGTAAAAATCTTATCAAACACCTGTAGCCACTCTTCAAGGACTACAGGGTCTTCTTCACCAGCAAAGGAAGGCGGCCGATGCCCAGACACTAAACGACCCACATCGCGGTGCCCAACCGGAGGCAGAGGCGGCGCAGCATGATTGTTGTTCAACAGAGCTTCACTGAGAGCCTGCATCGTCTGCGTCAACTGATGGAGATTCTGGGCGAGATGCTCGTTGGTCGGGGTCTCTGGGGAGCGAGCGCGAGGACGAGGAGGCATCGCACTTCTGCTACAACAGCAAGCAAGACAGAAAGCAACGCACATCTCACCGCGCAACCTAGAATCCTAAGACTAACACTTAGCTTCTTAAGGTCGCTTAGAGGTCACAAAACACACTTAAACACTTAGAAAGTCTAGACTCAACTCTTCCTAGGCTCTAAACCAAGGCTTAAAACCTAGGCTCTGATACCAACTGTAACACCCCCCACAAAAACAACAAGACCTAAAAACAAGTCTTAACACATGCAGATTAACAACAAAACTAGCACAGCGGAAGATAAACGGAAACTGGATAAAAGAAATCCAAAACAGGGGTGTTATGCCAAGTATACCACACGAGGTATCGCTAAGGCGACAATCTGCAAGTGTAACACACTATCCCAAAACGTCAATCTAAAGACAATCTAAAACCATTGGCACACAGGCCACCAAAAACACAGTCTAAAGGTATAGGTACTAAGCTACCGGCTCTAGACATCGCGCTCGACTACTCAACACCTGAAAGAACACAAAGATAAACATCAGGGCGACGCCCGGTCAGCGAAAGATGCTGGTAACCCACCAATACCGTTAAGTATCATAAATAGGTAGATATAAGATATAAAAACCATTTTCGAAACGGAATACATATATATAAGTCAAAAGCCAAGATCAAAACACAACACGAGACTCACCACTCGCAAGGATAACACCGGGAACACATCCCAACCACAAAGGTTAACCACACACAAAGATAAAGACTCACCCAACAACAACACATGCCAAAACAGCACAAGCCTCCGTGACTACACACGTCACGAGAGAAGATCACACAACACCGGCTTCACAAGCCCTCGCGACATCACCCATCACGTGATGGTATGCCTTCTTTATGCCCTGTTCCAACCTTATGGCTACCCCCAACCTTGTACCTTCAAAGCCAACCATTACCTCCAGAAATCCCCTGTACAGCCAAGTCCAACCTTATTCCGCCGGGACCGTCGTCCCCCACCTATAACCACCAACGAAAACCCACCAATCACGGCATCACATGCCCGGATAACACAATGTTATCCCCCAATCACGTGGACTCAGCCACAGCTCCATAATCATGTCACGGCCACCACGAGGACCGCTGCAATACCTTGGTGACTAGCGTCCCATACCACTAATCGTGCAATCCAGGTAGAGCCACACACGCACCACCACTCACACGAAAGTCAAGCAACGGATTACAACGAAGGTATGAAACATACTCAATCAAGGAACGGGTCACCACCCAACAACAACAATGATGAAAACGCAAGTTATCATCTACCAAACGGAAGGTACGAACAACACACACGCTAGCATTAAGACAACAAACTAGCATGCTTATCAACGGGGAAACTCAAGATAGTTCCGAGGAACACACAAGACACTTCTTGGTTCAACGAAACACAATGTTGAACACTTAGCACGATTCACGACACCAAAGATCCTACATGGATACCTACCATATAGCTCTAGACCTACGAAACATCAAGAAGACACTCAAATAGTTCCACAAAAGAACAACGGGAAGCCAAAAGATCAAACACCGAGACAAACACGGGGAACAAATCCCGAACCAAACGCCACCGTGTACCCCGCGGGTGGACCCACGGTTAGTGCCACATCCGTGGTCTCGCCCGCGGGTACGCTACCCACAAAGGCACATGTTCCCCGCGGGTAGGTCGGCGGGTGGTGCCCCACCCGCCGTTCCGCCCGCGGGTACATCCCTGTACAACAACATATCCCTTCGGGGTTTTTCTTCTCCAAACACAACTTCAAGTCCAAAACATGCCAAATCTCACCAAACACAACAAAATGACTTGAACCATGGAAAATGCCAAGCAATGGCACAAAGGAATCCTAAACACAAGCTCTAGATATGCAATATCACAAGATAAATGCATAAACTCTCACATTTCATAGCAAAACACAAATAGAAGCCAAGAAATCATATATAGGTAAGCAAAATAGGTTTTGTAGAGCATGGGTTACCTCTTGACGACCAAAAGACTCCTCTTACACCACAACAAGCTCTCCACTAAGCTCACTAGCCAAACCCACTTCAAGATCAAACCAAAAGATCATAAAGATCCTACCTTTAAGAAAAAGAAAACTAAGATGGAACCAAAAAGACTAGACAAGCTTAGATCTTACCCTTCTAGATGCCCAAATAGGTGAAAGATTGAATCTTGGAAGCAAAACTTGGAATCTTGACAAAAGTCTCACTTGGCTTGAAGAACAAGCTACTCTTCTTTTCTAGAGAGAAGGTAGAGATATTTTTCTAGGAATTGTAAGGAATGAAATGAAGAAGTCTTCAAGGTTTAGGTTACAAAATTAACTCTTGGTGAAAAGACAAGGCTACCCTTACTAACTCTTAGAAAGTGTAAGGAACAAGGGAACTCCTCTCAAAGCACAAGGTACAACACAACTTAAAGATTGACTAGTCAAATACTAGTCCTTGAGTATCAAAAAAATCAGGATTTTAGGAATCAATTCCTCAAGAGAAATAGAATTAATTACTCAATTAATTCATGGATTGGAGTGTGGATTTTTGGGGTGTCACAATAGGTGGGGGTAGGGGGACCGCCACCTACCCGCTGCCCGAAAGTGACGCCGCCGGCAGCGGGCAGCCGGCGTGCAGACGACTGCCCGCCGGGCACCCGCTGCCCGGTGGTTTGTCTCCGGCGGGCAGCCGGTGGGTGATCCTCCACCCACCGGCTATCCGCTGGAACTTGCCCTACTTGGGTCTTCGGCTTCCGCGTTTGATGTTTCCTCGACCCTCGTGGTATCCCAAAGGACTCCGTTTATCGTGCCTAAGTCTAGTCTGATGTTTCGGGTACTATTCGTAGGTCAAATGAGTCTTATATATCGCATGCTAGTTCAATTAGTATCCCATTGGCCTAGTTAAAGAAGTATGAACCCCTTAGGATTATTCCTAGTATGTTGATGACCGCGCATAGGTTTCGTTATACGTTTTCTCCCCTTCCCAATGTGTTAATGTGGGTTGCATGTGCTTGCGGTGTGTTATGTGTGCATGATACCCCAATTTGGTTGCGATCAAATTGGTTATTCTTGAGCTGCGGTTCAGAAGCTGGCTGCGTTTAGAATTACACTCTCGGGCTGCGGTCCACCGTTTGGTTGCGATCAAACGTTTTACATGAGCTGCGGTTCATATTCTTGGCTGCGGTCAGATGATCACTCTTGGGCTGCAGTCCACTGGTTGGTTGCGATAAAACATTATGATGAGCTGCGGTTCATCGGTTGGTTGCGATCGACCCCTTCGTGTTGCGATACGAGGCAGGGTGCTGCAGGGCCGTGTCAGAGCTATATGCGCTGACCCTCATGTATGGGCATGCAATTGGTCCTGTGGTGCCACCAAAGTTTGCTTGTGTGATGAGATGAATGATGGTAGAAATGAGATAAAGTGAATCTGTGACCGTAGGATATATGCTAGTATCTTTATATGCTTGATTATTACTGTTGAATATCTTGATCTGTCGAGTCTATTCCGGTTTTGAAACTAGAGTATCCTAGGATATATCTTTCTGCTTCAAAATGGCTATTCTTATATATATATATATATATATATATACTTATACGGTATTTCAACGCGTTAGAGTGGGTTACAAGCATTATTCGCTGAATAGATATATTTGGCTTTCAGGCACAGATGATTAGCTCCGGAGCGCGCTAGAGGACCCAAGGCTTAAATAGATAGTCTCATATTCGGCCTGTGTGCCATAGTGATGTAATGATGTTATTTAAGGATAATTAGATTGTTTAGCCTGTGCATCTGAGTTCTCTAGCTCACATGTGGCATAACCCCCCGTATTCTTATGTTTAGTATTGCTCTGTTTGGGATTTAATGAGAATTTACCTATATTATATAAGTTTTAAAAGTTTCGAAAATCTGGGGTGTTACAATAACCCAGTTGCTTGCAATCAATTGGCTATAATGACTATCTGGTGGGTTGAGAACCACCATGTATTAACCCGACCAGTTGCGATCGGTCGGCTATACAGGCAGTTGGATTGGATGAGAACAATCAGTTGTTTTATATATATATATATATATATATATATATATATATATATATATATTTATATATGGCTGCGGTCCATAATCTGGTTGCGATCAGAAATACACGATAATAGGGCTGCGCTCCACCGTTTGGTTGCGATCAAACGTTTATGACATAAATGAGATGCGATTCATTGATTCGTTGCGATCAATCTCATTGTGCTGCGGTACAAGTTAAAGTGCTGCAGGGCCATGTCAGAGCTATATGCGCTGACCCCTCGGCAATGGAACTCAAGGTTCAGTTCATGTGAATGGTCCTGCGGCACCACCATATGTGTGCACACCATTACGTGTCTTGTTGTTGATTGTGTGATGATGACTGAATAATGATTGGTATTGAGTAGTCTTGCAACCTTAAGATGCATGCTAGAATCTTTATGTTTGATTATATTTAATGTATCTACTATTGCTTGTGGAGTCTGTCCTCGGTTTTAAATTAGAGTTCCTCAGGATTATATATGTATTCCGGTTATAAAATTGTTTTCCTTATATCTACCTATATTGTACTTAATGCGTTGGAGTGGGTTACCAGCATTATTTGCTGAACAGATATTATTTCGCTTTTAGGTATAAACGAGTGGCTTCGGAGCGCGCTAGTTGGATTCGTGAACTTAGTTTAGATAGTTCTAGCAGCGATGAGTTGGCCTGCGTGCCCTTCTTTGTTTTTGGGTATTAGTTATAGTTTATGATTTGTTAGTTAGTTTAGCCTGTGCATATGAGTTCTCCAGCTTAGATGTATCATAGCACCCCGACTACTATGTCTAGTTTATGCTCTGTTTGGGAATCAATAAGAGATTAGCCTTTATTTTATAGGTTTTAAATATCTTGAAATTTAGGGGTGTTACAACATTTTTCTTGGATACTCACCAAACAGTCGAGCTTATAGGATCAACAACAAAAAAACTCAATCAGTCATGGAATCAATGAATGTTGTTGTAACACCCCAAAATTTTGAAACTTTTAAAACTTATAAAATAAAGGTAAATTCTCATTAAATCCCAAAACGGAGTATTACTAAACATAAGAGTGCGGGGTGCTATGCCACAACTGAGCTGGAGAACTCAGATGCACAGGCTAAACTAACTAAATATCCCCAATACATTATCATGGCACGCAGGCCGAAAGGAAAAACTATCTAACTAATACAAGTTCTTCTTGCGCGCTCCGGAAGCTAATCATCTGTGCCTGAAAGCCAAATATATCTGTTCAGCGAATGATGCTGGTAACCCACTCCAACGCGTTGAAATACAATATAGGTAAATATATATATAGATATATGAAAACCATTTTGAAGCAGGAAGATATATACTTAGGAGACTCTAGCTTTAAAACCAGGAATAGACTCGACAGGTAGGGATAAGCACATAAAACAATGATAATCAGTTATATAGAGACAATATCATAAAGAACACATATCTAAGGTTACAGTTCACTTTAAAATTGTTCACATCAATATTCAATCGACATTCATATCACACAAGCACACTTTGGTGGCGCCACGGGATCAATCGCATGCCCCGAACATGAGTGTTAGTACATATAGTACTAACACGGCCCCGCAGCACCCTACCTCATACCGCAGCATGAAGGAGTTGACTACAGCCAACTGTATAGACCGTCGATAGTTTCGACGCCGGATCACAGCCCAACACACCGCTGATGCGCTCAGTCGGTGGACTGTGATCCTCTTTTGGGGACTGCGACCCTACACACCGCTTGACGAACTCAGTCAGTGGGTCATAGCAGATCAAAGCCCTACACACCGCCTGAGGGACTCATTCGGTAGGCGATAATCTTTGGGGACTACAACCCTACACACCGCTGGCACATACACTTGGTGGATCATAGCCGACTATAGCCCTACACACCGCCTGATCACTCATTCGGTGGACTATAGCCTTCCTTGGGCGAGTGGCCCTACACAAAGCCTGGCGCGTCCAGTCGGTGGACCATAGCACACGAGGCCCATGTGGACCGCAGCTCAAGAAGTAAGTCACTGACCGCAGCCAGGAGAATGAACCGCAGCTCAGGAATAACCAATTCGATCGCAACCAAATTGGGGTATCATGCTCACATAACACATAGTAACACATAATAGCACATTGGGAAGGGGGAAAGCTTATAAATAAGCTTATGCGTGATTATCCACATACTAAGAACAGTCCTAAAGGGTTCATACATCTTCCTCCTAGGCCAATGGGTTACCGATTCAACTAGCATGCAATAAGCGAGACTCTTTTATCCTACGAACGGTACCCGAAACATCAACTAGACTCGTGCACGACAAACGGAGTCTGTTGGGACACCACGGGGATTGGGGAACATCAAACGGGGAAGCCAAAGTCCAGAGGTGGGCAACAACCAGCGAGTAGCCGGTGGGTGGAGGGCCACCCGCCGGCTGCCCGCCAGTGATAAACTTCCGGGCAGCGGGTAGGTGGCGGGTCCCCCTGTAACAACCCCTAAAACCATGTTATTTAAAGCCTTAAAACATGCAGATATCTAAACCAAAACATCAAACACAGCGGAAGACTAAAAGAGTAAATATATATATATAACAAAGGAAATGGGGTGCTATGTCACGCTCACACAAGGGTGAACGCACAGGCTAAATCTGCAATGTTCAACATCTTAAACCATCATAACAAAGTATTAAGTCTAAATTGACACATAGGCCACAAAACATAAGAGGGGAGCGATACTAGCTGGCACTAAACCGCGCACTCGTCTAAGCATCACCTGAAACAAGCATAAAAAACATGGGACGACGCCTGGTCAGTTAATAATGCTGGTAACCCACCCATACATGTGAAATATCATACATAAGTAAGATATCAGTTTGTCAAGCCATTTTCGAAAAGGAATACATATATACAGTCCCTCCAACAAAACCACTGATTTCATAGTACACGAGGGTACCGATCACACACACGGCAACACCTGCCTCGGCAACACATGCCACTCCCAAAACACGTGAACCTTACACAAAGGTCACAGCTCCATAATCACGTCATGGCCACCACGAGGACCACTGCAATACCTTGGTGACTAGTGTCCCATACCACTAATCATGCAATCCAGGTAAAGCCACACACACCACACCTCAAAAGGAATCAATCAATGGATCACAACGAAGATATGAAACCATACTCAATCAAGGAATGGGTCATAGTTCAACAACAACAACGATGAATAACACAAGTTATCATCAACCAATAAGAAGGTACAAACAACACACATGCTAGCATTTAAACACCGAAATAGCATGCTCATCAAACGGGTAAACCAAACGTTGTTCCGAAGAACACACAAGACTCATCACGGTTTAACAAAACACAATGTTGAACACTTAGCACGATTCACGACACCAAAACCTACATGGATTCCTACCAAATAGTTATAGACATACAAAACATCAAGAAAACGCTCAAATAGTTCCAAAAAGAACATCGGGAAGTCAAAAGACCAAATACAGAGTCAAAAGAATCACGGGGAACAAATCCCCTTCATACACCACTATGTACCCCGTGGGTGGACCCACGGGTAGGCCCCTACCCGTGGTCCTGCCCGCGGGTACATACACCCACAAGCACCACGTTCCCGTGGGTGGGGCGGCGGGTAGAGCTCTGCCCGCCGTTCCGCCCGCGGGTACAAACCTGTGCCCAAAATAATCCCTTCGGGGATTTTCAACAACAAGCTCAAATTCAAGTCCAAAACATGCCAAAACTCACCAAATACAACAAAGTGAATTGAATCAAAGGAATAGCCACACAATGGCACACATGAACCCTAAACACAAGCTCTAGATATGCATTTTCACAATACAATGCATAAACACTCACATTTCACAGCAAAACACATGTAGAATCTAAGAAATATTCATATAGGTAAGCGAAATAGATTTTGTAGAGCATGGGTTACCTCTTGTAGACCAAAAACCTTCACTTAACACCTCACCAAACTCCTAACAAAGCTCACCTTCCAAACCCACTTCAAGAACACACCAAAAGATCATAAAGATTCTATCTTTAAGAAAAGACACCTAAAAAAGCACTAAAAACACAAGATGAACATGGATCTTACCCTCCTAGATGCCCAAATGTATGAAAGGTAGAATCTTGGAGACAACTCTTGAAGTTTTGGCAAAGCTTCAACTTGGCTTGGAAGAAAAGCTATCTACCTTTTTAGAGAGAAGGTGGAGCTAGAATTTGGAAAGTATAAGGAGAAAAATGAGGGTGTTCTTACTAGGTTAGCTTACAATACCAACACAAGGTGAAAAGTCAAGAATATCCTTACTAACATGAAGATGTGCAAGGAAACAAGGGAACTCCTTACAAAGCTCAAGGTACAACTTTGACTTTGGGGTTGACAAGTCAATTACTAGTCCCCGACTATTGAATTTCCAGGAATTTAGGGAATTAAATTACAAATTGAAATAGGATTAATTACTTAATTAATCCCTTAATCGAATTTGGATTTCGGGTTGTCACATTCTTCCCCCCTTCAAAGAAGCTTCGTCCCCGAAGATTGGGTACGAAGAATTAGAACAAACGGTAAAAAGGAACATCATTGTGACAAGAGTGTCAAGAACAACCTCTTTTGGTCAAAAATCCCAAAAGATTCCACAAAAATTCAAGACAAGAAAGAATTCAAAACAAGGATTGGCAAGAACTTAATCAAACGGATATATTGAGCATAACGAACTCTAATCCCATCACAAACACCAACTTTTAACCAATAACTAAGAACTAAACAACTAACTCACAACACCAACTACAAAACTAACTACACAATAAAGCAACAAGCAAGAACAAGCATACTAGGCAAGCATCAAACAACTCACAAACGGTAACAACGGCTAAGAAGATAACAACAACTAAAGAAGAGCAAACAAGACGGCCACAACTCCACTCTAGAAGGACTCGCTCTCCGAATCCTCAAACTCCTCAGATTCTTCATCATCATCTCCTCTGTGGCTTGAACTGGCTTCGATCTGGTCTAGCCTTTGGTGCACTACGACAAACTGCGTCTTCATGAAAGCGAACCCTTCTTCGATCATACGGTTTTGTTGACGAAGCAAGGTGACAATGCGCTCCTCATGTGCCATGGCATCATGCTCCCTCTTGGTGCGAGCTTCCTTCCTTCTTTGATTTTCCTCACTTTCAGAATCACTTTCTTCGGCCTCGGCAGCTTCCGGTGCCTCCACTTCCTCTTCGCGGCCTGCTTCACCTTCATCTTCTTCATCACCACCCAAACTCTAGACTGCAAGGCTCAACTTCCCGGCATGAATCTCAAGCTCAGCTGCCAACTCGGCTCTTTCCTCAGGGGCTTTCCTTGCAACTTCTTCAAGAGTGATGTAATCACCATCATCCAACTGAAACAGATTGCAACTTCGAAGATTGGTGGAATCCAACACCAACTTTCCCATAGCCTTTGGTAGACAACCAACCACACTCACACCCTTCCTAACCAGGATCCAGCTCAACACCATCCCATACGGCAGGCTTTTCCGGTTATGATCACGGTAGAAAACCATATGTTGCAACATCAAAGCTGGCAGGTTGAACTTGACAATATTCTTGAGGCAAAAGGCAAAGGTGTACTCCAACTTTCCCAACAACTTACTTTTGTTGTTATTGGGCAACAAACAATCCGAGACCAACATAACCAAGATCCTCTGTTCCGCAGACAACCACTTTTTCTCCGGCCTTGAAACTTGAGTGAAACCACTCGTGCGACCCAACAGATAACTCAAATAGTCCCGGTACCCCATGGTATCCATACTAATCCATGAGTTATCGCTATACTGAGCAACTCCCGAAGCAGATAAACTCAAAAGCTGAGCCAGCCTCTTTTTAGACAGAACTACCTTCAAACGTAGTAGCGGGAGTAAGGATCGATCCCACGAGGAGTAACTAGCTTAAAATATGTGCTCAAATTAAAGGAAGGGGGTTTGGAATATATCGAGAATAAAGATAAATTAAAAGAGAATTTAAATAAACAAGTAATTTAACTGAATGAATAAAGCAATGAAAATAATATATCGAAAACACTTATAATAAGAAACCTTGGTTAGTAAAGATCCACCACCGGAATTCAACACTGATCATTGATTAATAAAGTAATTAATATGCAATTGAATATTTGTCGTGAAATTATTTCATTTCTGTTTTCCCTTAGTTATAGGTAAATAAAGCACAAGCGGTTTAATTACCCCTAATTACTAAATAATCTAAGACAAGCGCTATAGATTTAATTTAATAGCAGCAATAGGAACTAGGAAAACCGACAAACTAAATAACACAAGCACAAGCGGTTGCATTTAATTTAGGAAAATATTCTACACGAGACCAATTATCACTAAGCCGTCAATAATTAACCTCAGTTGCTACTGAATATTAGAATAATTTGTAGCACAACATTATCTAATATAGAAAATAATTATATCACATAAATAACTAGTAGGCCTCCCTAGCAATTAAATGATACAACTATTCAAATAATTTAGAAGAATATTTAATACTCAAAATGCATAAAAACATATATATAATAAAGTTAAATAAATAACCTTACAGCGTTATGAACTCCGGGGCTTCAATTCACTAAACCAACTAGAAATTAGCCACAAATGGACATTGATAACAACTTCAACGAATACTATAGAGGAGGGAATAATGAACGTTTTACAATAAAACACTTATACTATTTATACACTTTCTAAAATAAACCTAAACTATTTCCTACCACCCATTCCCTATTTTCTTGCGCCGCACAAAGTAGTCTTCCCAAAACAAGGCCGTTGGAATAGCTCTCAAAGTTGACAAAGTTATTTTCTTGTTGCTTTTGTAAGTGCTGCGCCAAATACAAGAATTAAGAAAAGCAATAGAATGTTTTATTTGTTTAGGCTAAGAATTGGGTGGTTGAACACATAATTATAAAAACACATTATTAACTAAATGAATTAAAATGAAATTAAGGAATTAAGCTCAAAACACATTATTAATTAAATATTACTATAAAACACTAATTAATTAATTAAATCCTAATATGAAATAATTAGTAAATAATTATAAATAACTAATGCAAAAATATTATAAAGATGTACCTAAAATATGAGTGTAAAATATGCCTATCAAATTCCCCCACACTAAAACGTTTGCTTGTCCCCAAGCAAAAATATTATTTGCGAAGTAAATTGAAACGAAATTCCCAAAACTCATAACATATCATGAACAACAATCTGAAGCACCCTACAATGAATAAGTTAGCACCCCTTTCTGAAAATTAAGAGAACTAAATAAGTAAGCCCTCACAGGAATATAACTCATCTCTCAAGTGTTTGATAGGTATAAATTTCGCTCAAGTTCATTCCTATAAAATTGCTCTACCATAGGCTTGCATATCTTCTCAATCACCACTACAAGATTCATGCATGACACAAATCATAAGGACTTTTCACAGGTTGTAATGGGGCTAGGGTTAAGGTAGGGAATATTTAGGAAAGTAGCTTAAGCAAAAGCTTCAAACTAGAGGAGCAAAATATGTGCAAATAATCCAAGATACTTGCTCAACACCCTCAATTTCCATTAAAAAACACAATCTATTGAGGTTTCAACATGACTATCATTCTTAAAAATATAGAATTCTTCCTCAGTATTCCCTTGCTTAACTTATTTGGACGTAACTTCAACTCAAAATCAATTGCTGATTCTTTCTCATTTTCTCATAAATTTTCAGCAATATTTTTCTTTTTCAAACATATATTCTCTATTTTTTTCATTTCATTTTTTCAATGTTCCATACTTTTTTTTTTTTTTTTGAAATGATGAACTGCCTTCATTTTTTCTTTTCCATAAAAGGCCAAAACCACATTGGCAACGAAGATACAACCCACCTCACTCCCAATCATGTCAACAAAACAAACGGTCTCCCCCACACTTATTCTTCACGAACTCACGTAGATTACAAGAATAATTCAAAATTTGCTCCACTAGTTATTCAGCTGGGTCAAGGCATTATTTTTAGATATAAAGGGCTTATAATGTGGTTCAATATAAAGAAAAGAATGGCCATAAAGCTCAAAGTGGGTTAACAAAGGAAAAATAAATCATAGGACAAACCGGTTATTTGGCTAGTGAGGCTCAAAATCAAATAATGGCCTTAATCACACTTGAATCATGCATGGTCTAATTAGCTTTAAAAGAGAATCAAGGCAAGTTCTAGAGAAACAAAATTATGGAAGAAATCACACAATAGAAAGAAAATAAGACCGAAGTGTCAGTCAATGGCTCAATCACACAGGTTTATTGCTTACTTAATATAGCCACTACATATCAAACAAGAAATGCTAACAAACTAATCACAACTTGCCAAACTATTTATTCAATCATGTTATGAATTCCAAGAAAGGAAAATATGATAATTTTTTTCAAAATAATACTTATTTTGCATAAAATACTAGTAAAATAGTTGTGAAAATTTTTTGAAAATTTTGACATAAGCAAACAAATAATAAAACTAAATTCCCTCCCCCACACTTATTATCAACAGTGTCCTCAATGTTGAAAAAAAAAAACAAAGAAAAAGGGTTATTGAATGAGAAACGGGAATAAAAGAAAAAGAATGGAACAAATACACCTTAGGTTGCCTCCCAAGCAGCGCCTTTGTTTATCGTCGTTGGCTCGACTTATGATATTTCTTTAAATTTCCATCGTCTTTTTGAGTACCTTCGATGATTATGAATATTCAAAGAAACAGTCCCTTCATGCAGATTCGTACTCAAAGATGAATTATTATTTTTTCCTTTTTCATTCGAAGCAATTTCATCAAATGTAACAAAGTTCAAAGAATCAACAAAAATTGCAAAATTATCATCACTAGGAGATTTCATGGTATCATAAATATTAAAAGTCACAAGTTTACCATTAGACTCCATAGTAAGCATACCACTATGAATATCAATTTTTGTTTTTGCAGTTTTTAAGAATGGCCTTCCTAACAAAATATGATTATTATTTTCCATATCAAGTACATAAAAATCAGCAGGAAAAACCAAGTTATCAACATCAACAATCAAATCCTCAATCACACCCCTAGGATATGTAGTAGATCCATCAGCCAATTGAATTATTATACTAGATTTATTCAGGGGTCCAAGATTTAAAGAAGCATAAACAGAATATGGCATGACATTAATAGAAGCTCCTAAATCTAACATAGCATTTTCAAATTTCACCCCACTTATCATGCATGGAATAGTAAACATACCTGGGTCTTTGCACTTTTCAGGAAGATTGCTTTGACTAGCCATAGAGACATTCTCTTGCACTTTCACTTCCTCAATTCTTTCATTATTTCGTTTCTTTTTCATAGTGCGTACCTCTTTTAGAAAATTTGCATAGCGAGGTACCTTTTTCATAGAATCTAAAAATGGTTTATTGCTCTCACATTCACGAAAGGTCTCATATAAATCGTTATTTGAGTTTCCTCTTATTGGTTCTAAAAGAGCTTGAGGAAATGGGGGTACTGGTTCATAATCAGAAAAAGAAGAAAGCTTACCATGGGACCTCTCTTTATTGTTGGCAATGATTCCTGCACTTATTTCCTTATTCAAATCAATATTCTTTTCTAGCGACATACTTTCAGCATTAATTTCACTTACATTCTCTTTAGGATTAACAATTGTTTGAGAGGGTAGTTTGCCAGAAGTCTGTGCTTCCAACCGACTAACCGTAGTTGCTAGTTGGCCCATTTGTCTTTCCAAGTTTTGAATACTAGCATTTGTTTCTTGAATACTAGCCTTTGTTTCTTGATGGAATATTTGTGTTTCTTGTTGAAACTGCAGAGTGTTAGTAGCAAGAGATTTAACAATATCTTCTAGATTCATACCTGAGCTAGAGCTTTGGGTCAGTTGTTGTCTTGAAGGAAATGGTTGTCTATACTGTTGAAAATTAGAACGATTCTGAACAAACTGGTTCCCTTGTGAGTTCCCATAGCTAAAGTTTGGGTGATCCCTCCATCCCGGATTATATGTATTGGAAAATGGATCATAGTTACCTTGAGGTTGTCCAGGAAAACCTCCAGCCATGTTGACTTGTTCAATAGGTTCTTCTTGAAGAGTTGAGCAGGCATCAGTTGGGTGCCCAACTATCGAGCAAATTCCACATGCTTTTACAGTTTGCATATTGCCTACTGCTAATTGACGGACAAGAGTAGTTAAACCAGAAATTTGTTGTTCAAGAGCAGAAATATTTACCTCATTCACATGCTTAGACGGTTGGACTATTCTATTGCCAAACTGTTGAGAATTTGCAGCCATGTTCGCAATTAGAGTTCTTGCAGCGTCTGGTGTCTTGTCAACTAAAGCACCACCGCTTGCAGCATCAATCATGCTTCTATCCATTGGAAAAAGTCCTTCATAAAAGTATTGAATGAGTAATTGATCACTAATTTGATGGTGCGGGCAACTTGCACATAATTTCTTGAAACGCTCCCAATATTCATATAATGACTCTCCATTGTTTTGCCTTATACCACAGATTTCCTTTATAATGTTGGCCGCCCTTGAAGCTGGGAAATATTTTTCAAGGAATGATGTCTTTAAGTTATTCCATGTGGTGATGCTCCCAGAAGGTAGATAGTATAGCCAATCCTTCGCTGAATCTTTCAAAGAAAATGAGAAGGCTCTCAACTTGATTTGTTCTTCAGTAACCCCTGTGGGTTTCATACTTGAACACACCACATGGAATTCCTTCAAGTGCTTGTGAGGGTCTTCACCTGCAAGTCCATGAAAAGAAGGCAAAAGATGAATTAATCCAGATTTCAGTTCGAATTGTACATTAGCATCCAGAGCGGGAAAGGTGATGCATAAAGGTTGCTGATCCAAATTTGGAGCTCCAAGCTCTTTTAAGGTCTGATTTTGAGCCATGGGTTCCCCTTCTGAATCAGAATTGTTGGAAGGTTGAGGGTCGGTAGCCAGATCACTAAACTCCAATTTCCGCAAAGCTTGTTTCTTCCACATGCGCACAGTTCTTTCAATTTCTGGCTCGTACAGCAACATTTTTTGATTAGCAGATCGAGTTATAGGCATAAACAAAAAGAAAATATATTGCAGCAATTATGTAAATGTAACGAAAGAAATTTTTTTTTTTTAAATTTTTATGGGAAAAATTAACGAGAAAAACAGATGAACAAATAAATAATTAAATAAACACAAAATAAACAAGAAAAGCTCCCCGGCAACGGCGCCAAAATTTGGTGAGCTGTCGTAGGCTCCCAAATTAAAACCTTACAAACGTAGTAGCGGGAGTGAGGATCGATCCCACGAGGAGTAACTAGTTTAAAATATGTGCTCAAATTAAAGGAAGGGGGTTTGGAATATATCGAGAATAAAGATAAATTAAAAGAGAATTTAAATAAACAAGTAATTTAACTGAACGAATAAAGCAATGAAAATAATATATCGAAAACACTTATAATAAGAAACCTTGGTTAGTAAAGACCCACCACCGGAATTCAACACTGATCATTGATTAATAAAGTAATTAATATGCAATTGAATATTTGTCGTGAAATTATTTCATTTCTGTTTTCCCTTAGTTATAGGTAAATAAAGCACAAGCGGTTTAATTACCCCTAACTACTAAATAATCTAAGACAAGCGCTATAGATTTAATTTAATAGCAGCAATAGGAACTAGGAAAACCGACAAACTAAATAACACAAGCACAAGCGGTTGCATTTAATTTAGGAAAATATTCTACCCGAGACCAATTATCACTAAGCCGTCAATAATTAACCTCAGTTGCTACTGAATATTAGAATAATTTGTAGCACAACATTATCTAATATAGCAAATAATTATATCACATAAATAACTAGTAGGCCTCCCTAGCAATTAAATGATACAACTATTCAAATAATTTAGAAGAATATTTAATACTCAAAATGCATAAAAACATATATATAATAAAGTTAAATAAATAACCTTACAGCGTTATGAACTCCGGGGCTTCAATTCACTAAACCAACTAGAAATTAGCCACAAATGGACATTGATAACAACTTCAAACGAATACTATAGAGGAGGGAATAATGAACGTTTTACAATAAAACACTTATACTATTTATACACTTTCTAAAATAAACCTAAACTATTTCCTACCACCCATTCCCTATTTTCTTGCGCCGCACAAAGTAGTCTTCCCAAAACAAGGCCGTTGGAATAGCTCTCAAAGTTGACAAAGTTATTTTCTTGCTGCTTTCGTAAGTGCTGCGCCAAATACAAGAATTAAGAAAAGCAATAGAATGTTTTATTTGTTTAGGCTAAGAATTGGGTGGTTGAACACATAATTATAAAAACACATTATTAACTAAATGAATTAAAATGAAATTAAGGAATTAAGCTCAAAACACATTATTAATTAAATATTACTATAAAACACTAATTAATTAATTAAATCCTAATATGAAATAATTAGTAAATAATTATAAATAACTAATGCAAAAATATTATAAAGATGTACCTAAAATATGAGTGTAAAATATGCCTATCAGTATATCCAACAAAGAATTAGAAAAAGATTCCGGGTCAAAGGGTTTACCTTCAAGAACAAGGTAATGGGCATTCGCCCATTCTGCTTTCCTAGCCAAACTTGACCTTCTAGGCATGGTAGGAGGTGACCCAAAGCTCAACAAAAGAAGCCCACAACTCTTCCTTTTCTCCTCCTCACTCTCACTGCTTCTCCCTCTCTCGCTGCTTCTCTCTCGACTTCAGGAAAACAGGGCAGCTCGGGGGGGTGGCTCCAGCAGTGCGTCGGCAGTGGCGGTCAGCGGTGATGGTGCGTCGGCGGTGGTGCGGCGGGTTGCTGGAGGGGCGACGGGTGGGGAGGGGTTAGGTGGGAATTTAGAAAAAGAGATTTGGGAATTTAGGGATTTTGGGGAAAAATTGGGAAAAAGATGATTTAATTTGGGGATTTGGGTTAGGTGGAAATTTATGGTTTAAATGGGGTTAAAAGTGAGTAAGTTCTAAGAAAGATAATTAGTTCAAGTGGTTTAGAGGTTGGGTTGGTAAAGAATAAGCCTGAGTTCAAAACTTAATTGTTGTAATTGGATATTTTCCTTGGATTTTAGGCTACACAAGATAGGATTTGTACATGGGTTTTCTACTCTCCATTTCAAGGAATACATGGGAAATTTAGAGGGTTCTCAAAGGAAAGGTTGCAAGAATTTCCAAGTACAAGGATTGTAGAATTATTTAAAGCATGGTTCATTTAGAAGATAAGTAACTAATTTCACAACGAAACTTACGCGCAAAAACTAAGGAAATCATCTATCAAGAAGAGCTTACACTTAACTCCAAAGAATCACTATCAAAGAAAACATGTGAAGGATAGCCAAGAAACTCAAGTAGGCAACGAAGAACACAAGGCGACACTCAAGGTAACAAGGAACAAGATACGCACAAAAGACAAGGGTAGGATAGGAAAGAATTACCTGCAAGCTCCTCCTTCACTAAACCCTCGGTCTCCGCTTGCGAACGCCCCATCACAAAGACTCTCCCTGCTGGCCTGGCCCCAGTTGCTCCGTGGCTCGAGCTACCTCCCGCTGCTCCTCCGACTCCAGAGGGTGGCGACAGCGCTCTTTGATTGGCCGGATGAGTACACTCAGTGATATGAGCATTTTACACACATATTTTAGGTACATTTTTATAATTTTTTCGTATTAATTATTTCATATTATTTAACAATTAGTTATTTTTAGAGTTTAAAAAATTATGAGCTAAATATAATACTAAATAAATATATAATATATTATAATATATATGTATATACTACGCACCATCCTACTACTACTACTACTACTAACAATAATAATAATAATAATAATAATAATAATAATAATAATAATAATAATAATATATATAATATATCTAATAAACATATATATAGAATAAATATATATTACGCACTACTAATAATATAAATATATATAATATATAATATATAATAGTATTTACTACGTACTACATACTACGTATATATAAAATATAATACTTACTAGTATATATATATATATATATATATATATATATATATATATTATAATTTAGTATTATGTTGGTTATGTTGGTCAAAGCAGCGGAAATGCATAGAAGAATTGAAAGTTTCAATTCACTCATTTTGGCGCAAATAGTGGAAGTCTTCGGACGAATGACGCAATAATAGGGAATGGATGGTAGAGGTTCATTTGGACTATTTTTAGAATGCTATAAATAATAGGAGTTTCCTATTGTAAAATATTTATTCTTCCCCTCTCGATTATTCTGTAAAGCTGTTATCAATGTCCATTCATTGCTAATTTCTTTAGCTTGGTTTAGTGAATTGAAGCCCCGGAATTGATTATGCTGTAAGATTATTTATTTATTTTTATTATATAATTTTTATGCATTTGGGTATTAAATATTCTTCTAAATTATTTGAATAGTTGTATCATTTAATTGCTAGGGAGGCCTACTAGTTATTTACTTGATATAATTATTTGCTATATTAGATAATGTTGTGCTACAAATTATTCTAATATTCAGTAGCAATTGGGTTAATTATTGACGGCTTAGTGATAATTGGACTCGGGTAGAATATTTTCATAAATTAAATGCAACCGCTTGTGCTTGTGTTATTTAGTTTGTCGGTTTTCCTAGTTCTTATTGCTGCTATTAATTTAAATCAATAGCGCTTGTCTTAGGTTATTTAGTAGTTAGGGGTAATTAAACCGCGTGTGCTTTAGTTACCTACAACTAAGGGAAAACGGAAATGAAATAATTTCACGACAAATATTCAATTGCATATTAATTGCTTTATGAATCAATGATCAGTGTTATATTCCGGTGGTGGATCTTTACTAACCAAGGTTTTTTATTATAGGTGCTTTCAATATATTGTTTTCATTGCTTTATTCGTTTATTTTCTTTGATTATCACCTTCATACCAAACCCCCCTTTACTTTAATTTGAGCACATACATTAAACTAGTTACTCCTCGTGGGATCGATCCTTACTCCCGCTACTACGTTTGTAAGGTTTTAATTTGGCAGCCTACGACAGCTCACCACTCAGCAACCTTGTGGCCCCTATCTCCACAACGAAAGCATCGCAATGCGAAACAATTGCAACTCTGACCAGCATGCACTTTCCCACATCTTTGACAATGAGATGTCTTGGCTTGATTCCCTTGCTCCATCTGGTTGGTTCCTTGGGTCGAAGATGACACAATCTTGGCTTGAAAACTCAGCCGTGGCTTCTTGATGGTGGAAGAGCCTCCACTCTCGGTCCTTTTCCTTGCTTGCTCAAAAGATCCTCGCTGAAGCTGTTGAACACGGTACAGATCCGCGGCACTCAGATAAGCATCCTTAAGAGAACTCGGCCTACTCACTGTCAAAGCTTTTCGTGCCTCATAATTCAAGCCGACAACGAATATCTCAACCTTAGCGAGCTCCGTAGGCACGAGCATCCGAGCAAAGCGCGCCAACTCCAAAAAATTCTTGTGGTACTCGACCACAGATAGAGATCCTTGTTGTAGGTGGAGAAACTCCTCGTACATGGCGGCTCGCACATGTGCCGGGTAAAACCTCTCGCGCATCCTATCCTTAAGCGCAGACCAACCGAACTTAGGCTCTTCAAGGAAGGTCGAACCCTCGTGAATCCACCACAGATCAGCTTCATGGCAGAAGTAGAATGTTGCTAGTTCTACCCTTCTCTCCTCGGGACAACCCACAACCGCGAAGATCTTGTCGAACACTCTCATCCATTCTTCCAAATCCACCGGGTCTTCTTCACCCGCGAAGGTCGGCGGCTTGTGACCTGACACCAAACGGCCCATATCCCTGTGCCCAACAGGTTGAGGAGGTGGCACGGGGTGGTTGTTGTTCAGCAAAGCCTCGCTAAACGCCTGCATCAGCTGCTGGAGGTTCTGGGCAAGCTGCTCATTCGTCGGGGTCTCCGGGGTACGAGCTCGGGGACGAGGAGGCATCACAAACTTCTACAACAACAACACGGTTAACAAAAAGACAACAAGCAAGAAAATAACTGAAAGCAACACTTAGCTCACCGCGCAACCTAAAGTCCTAAGCCTAACACTTAGATTATTAAGGTCACTTTAAGGTCTCAAACCATTCTTAGCCACTTAGAAAGTCTAGACTTAACCCTCCTAGGCTCAAAACCTAGGCTCTGATACCAACTGTAACACCCCCTAAACCAAAACATCAAACACAGCGGAAGATTGAAAGAGTAAATATATATATAACAAAGGAAACGAGGTGCTATGCCACGCTCACCCAAGGGTGAACGCACAGGCTAAATCTGCTATGTTCAACATCTAAAACCATCATAACAAAATACTAAGTCCAAATTGGTGCACAGGCCACAAAACATAAGAGGGGAGCTATACTAGCTGGCACTAAACCGCGCACTCGTCTAAGCATCACCTGAAAGAAGCATATAAAACATGGGACGATGCCCGGTCAGCGAATAATGCTGGTAACCCACTAATACATGTGAAATATCATACATAAGTAAGATATAAGTTTGTAAAGCCATTTTAGAAACGAAATACATATATATAGGTCAAAAACCAAGAGTAATAGCCAACACAAGACTCAAACCCTCTCAACAAGAACACGGGAACACATCCCAAGACTACAAAGGACAACAACGACTCACAAGAAGTCTCAAGGTATAATCTATCATCACACAATAGATTAATACCCGACATGCATAACTCAAAGGGTAAAGACACAACAACCAGCAACACATGCCTTTGTGACTACACACGTCACAAGAAGAGAACTCACAACGACGGCTACACACGCCCTCGTGACATCACCCATCATGAGTTGATATGCCTTCCTTATGCCCGGCTCCAACCTTATGGTTACCCCCAACCTTATATCTAGTTCCAAACATTACCTCCTGGACCCCTGTACACCAAGTCCAATCTTATTCCTTCGGGAACCGTCGTTCCCCCACCAACAGTCCCTCCAACAGAACCACCGATTTCATAGTACACGAGGGTACCGATCACACACACGGCAACACATGCCTCGGCAACACATGCCTCTCCCAAAACACGTGAACCTTACACAAAGGTCACAGCTCCTTAATCACGTCATGACCACCACGAGGACCACTACAATACCTTGGTGACTAGTGTCCCATACCATTAATCGTGCAATCCAGGTAAAGCCACACACACCACACCTCAATAGGAATCAATCAACGGATCCCAACGAAGATCTGAAACCATACTCAATCAAGGAATGGGTCACAACCCAACAACAACAATGATGAATAACACAAGTTATCATTAACCAATAAGAAGGTACAAACAACACACACGCTAGCATTTAAACACCGAACTTGCATGCTCATCAAACGAGTAAAGCAAACGTAGTTCCGAAGAACACACAAGACTCATCACGGTTCAACGAAACACAATGTTGAACACTTAGCATGATTCACGTTACCAAAACCTACAAGGATTCCTACCATATAGTTCTAGACATATGAAACATCAAGAAGACGCTCAAATAGTTCCAAAAAGAACATCGGGAAGTCAAAAGACCAAATACTGAGTAAAAAGAATCACTGGGAACAAATCCCCTTCATACACCACTGTGTACCCCGAGGGTGGACCCATGGGTTGGCCCCTACCTGTGGTCCTGCCCGCGGATACATACACCCACAAGCACCACATTCCCACAGGTGGAGCGGCGGGTAGAGCTCTCCCCGCCGTTCTGCCCGCGGGTACACACCTGTGCCCAAAATAATCCCTTCGGAGATTTTCAACACCAAGCTCAAATTTAAGTCCAAAACATGCCAAAAATTACCAAAAACAACAAAGTGACTTGAATCAAAGGAATAGCCACACAATGGCACACATGAACGCTAAACACAAGCTCTAGATATGCATTTTCACAATACAATGCATAAACACTCACATTTCACAGCAAAACACATGTAGAATCTAAGAAATATTCATATAGGTAAGCGAAATAGATTTTGTAGAGCATGGGTTACCTCTTGTAGACCAAAAACCTTCACTTAACACCTCACCAAACTCCTAACAAAGCTCACCTTCCAAACCCACTTCAAGAACACACCAAAAGATCATAAAGATTCTATCTTTAAGAAAAGACACCTAAAAAAGCACTAAAAACACAAGATGAACATGGATCTTACCCTCCTAGATGCCCAAATGTATGAAAGGTAGAATCTTGGAGACAACTCTTGAAGTTTTGGCAAAGCTTCAACTTGGCTTGGAAGAAAAGTTATCTACCTTTTTAGAGAGAAGGTGGAGCTAGAATTTGGAAAGTATAAGGAGAAAAATGAGGGTGTTCTTACTAGGTTAGCTTACAATACCAACACAAGGTGAAAAGTCAAGAATATCCTTACTAACATGAAGATGTGTAAGGAAACAAGGGAACTCCTTACAAAGCTCAAGGTACAACTTTGACTTTGGGGTTGACTAGTCAATTACTAGTCCCCGACTATTGAATTTCCAGGAATTTAGGGAATTAAATTACAAATTGAAATAGGATTAATTACTTAATTAATCCCTTAATCGAATTTGGATTTCGGGGTATCACACCCCCTACCCCCACCTACCCCCTACTAACTCTTTATTAAAATAAACGTCCCGGGATCCTTCGTGGAACCCGAAACCATGCTTAGACACCTTTAAACGCAAATAACGACACCACGTAGACAATTAATGGATCAAAAGCAAGGATCACATAGGACACATCCTATCATGACTTCTAAACATAATCAACACCCGAACATGTGAATTCCCACCCAAATATACCAAGAAAATCCCAATACGAAATTCATGATTCAACCTAGGGCTCTAATCATATTTAAATCAACAAGATCACAGTTCATCTTTAATATCAAGAAACATCAACATTTATCAAGAATATCACACAATCATCAAGATCCTCTTATCGTCATCAAGATTATCAATATCACCCATAAAATCATCTCATCGATCATCAAGATTACATCACAATTATCATATCAAGACACAAGCATATAGAGGAAGCCAAAGAAGAAGATTATAGCAAAGAAAATAGGTTTTGTTGAGACATGAGTTACCTCTTAGCCTTAATTAAATTCCTTGGCTATGAAGGGTCTTTCTTTAAGATCTCTTCTTTCTTGATTTTTCCTATGGGAATTCTTGGGAATTCTTGTGTGGTGAAACTTATTGTGGTGTGGGTTCTAGGTGCCTCCTATGTCCCTATTTATATATATCTAAGAGTCCCAATTAGGGTCTAAATGGATTTGCTACTTCTATTTCTTATAGGACTAAGGGGTTGGTTTTAGGGATAAGGGTCCATGGGCTATGGTGGACCCCTTTTTAGTTAATTAATGGATTTTAATTCTCTTTTTAAGGGTAAGTATTTAAATAATTAGTTTGGGTTAGAGTTCGTAACACTGGGTGTTACGGTTGTTATTGATGATAATCCTGAAGAATCAGAAGAAGCATCTGTGACTGATCCGGCGACAGAGTCCCCTATCAGTGATTCGTCAAAAACATCTGAGACAACCAAACTGTCTGACATACATGAATCATTAGAAGAAGATGAAAGTATTCAGAAAAGGACAAATTTCTCTCTGATGGAGATGAAAAAAATAAACCCACCAGAACTCAGAAAAATCATCCCTCAGACAACATTATTGGTGATCCAACAGATGGAATGCACACCAGAAGCCGAATGAGAAACAATCTAATAGAAATAGCTAGTTTCTCCTGCTACACCTAAAAAATAGAGCCAAAAAATGTGAATGAAGCCTTGCAGGATGACTTATGGGTTAAGGAAATGCAAGATGAGCTACATCAGTTCGAACGAAATCATGTGTAGGATCTAGTTCAACTGTAACACCCCGTGTTACGGCTTCTAAACCAATTAATTATTTAATCATTTACCCAAAAAGAAAGAGTTAAATTCCACTAATTAATTAGGAAGAGTCCACAATAGTCCATGGACCCTTATCCCTAAAACCAACCCCTTAGTCATGTAAGGAGTAGAATTAGCAAGCCCATACCATTTAGACCACAATTGGGACTCTTAGATATATAAATAGAGGCATATGAGGCACTTAGAATCCACACCACAATAACGTTCACCACACAAGAATTCCCAAGAAACCCCATAAGAGAAATCAAGAAAGAAGAGATCTTAAAGAAAGACCCTTCATAGCCAAGGAATTTAATTAAGGCTAAGAGGTAACCCATGTCTCAACAAAACCTATCTTCTTGGCTATAATCTTCTTCTTTGGCTCATTCTACATGCTTGTATCTTGATGAAATTTTCTATGGTAATTAAGATATGATCTTGATAATTGATGAGATGATTTTATGTGTGATCTTGATACTCTTGATGATGATAAGCGGATCTAGATGATTGTGTGATATTCTTGATAAATCTTGATGTTTCTTGATATTAAAAGATGAACTATGATCTTGATGGTTTGAACGGGATTAGAGCCCTAGGTAAAATTGGGAATTTTATATTGTGATGTTCTTGGTGTATATTTGGGTGGGAATTCACATGTTCGGGTGTTGATTATGTTTAGAAGTCATGATAAGATGTTTTCTATGTGATTCTTGCTTTTGATCCATTAATTGTCTACGTGGTGTCGTCGTTTGCGTTTAAAAGTGTCTAAGCATGGTTTCGGGTTCCACGGAGGATCCCGGGACTTGTATTTGAAAAGAGTTAGGGGGGTGGGTGGGGGTAGGGAACCCACCACCTACCCGCTGCCCGAAGTAACGCCGCCGGCGGGCAGACGGCTACCCGCCGGGCACCCGATGCCCGGAGGTCTATCACCGGCGGGCAGCCAGCGGGTGGCCCTCCACCCGCTGGAATTTTGCCCACTTTGGGACTTCGGCTTCCCCGTTTGATGTTCCCCAACCCCCGTGGTGTCCCAACGGACTCCGTTTGTCGTACATGAGTCTAGTTGATTTTTCGGGTACCGTTCGTAGGATAAAAGAGTCTCGTATATTGCATGCTAGTTGAACCCCTTAGGACTATTCTTAGTACGTGGATAATCATACATAACTTTATTTATACGCTTTCCCCTTCCCAATGTGCTAATATGTGTTTACTATGTGTTATGTGAGCATGATACCCCAATTTGGTTGCGATCAAATTGGTTATACACGAGCTGCGGTTCGTTATCTTGGCTGCGGTCAAACTGGTTACTCATGAGCTGTGGTTCATTCTCTTGGCTGCGGTCAGTGACTCACTTCTAGGGCTGTGGTCCAAATGGGGCTCGTGTGCTATGGTCCACCGACTGGACGCGCCAGGTGGTGTGTTTGGCCACTAGCCCGAGGAAGGCCATAGTCCACCGAATGAGTATTAAGGCGGTGTGTAGGGCTATGGTCGGCTGCGATCCACTGAGTGTATGTGCCAGCGGTGTGTAGGGTCGTATTACCCAAAGATCATTGCCCACCGAATGAGTCCCTCAGCCGGTGTGTAGGGCTTTGATCAGCTACAACCCACCGATTAAGCTCGTCAAGCAGTGTGTAGGGTCGCAGTCCCCAAAAGAGGATCATAGTCCACCGACTGAGTGCGTCAGCGGTGTGTAGGGTTGTGATCCGCCGTTGAAACTATCGACAGTCTATACAATTGGCTGCGGTCAATTCCTTCATGCTGCGGTATGAGGTAGGGTGATGCGGGGCCGTGTTAATGCTATATGCACTAACCCTCATGTTTAGGGCATGCGATTGGTCCCGTAGCGCCACCAAAGTGTGCTTGTGTGACAAGGATGTTGATTGAATGATGATGTGAATGATATGAAAGTAAACTGTGACCTTAGATATGTGTATTTATGATATTGTCTCTATATATTAGATTATCGTTATTGAATGTGTTTATCCCTATCTGTCGAGTCTAATCCGGGTTTTAAAAGCTAGAGTCTCCTAAATATATATCTTCCTGCTTCAAAATGGTTTTCCTATATATATATATATATATATATATATATATATATATATATATATATACCTATATTGTATTTCAACGCATTGGAGTGGGTTACCAGCACCATTCGTTGAATAGATATATTTGGCTTTCAGGAACAGATGAGTAGACCCCGGAGCGCGCTAGAGATCTGAAGCGTAGATTAGTTAGGTTTCCTTTCGGCCTGCGTGCCATGATGATGTATTGACATTGCTTTAAGGATATTTAGTTACTACAGCCTGTGCATCTGAGTTCTCCAGCTCAGATGTGGCATAGCACCCCGCACATTTATGATTAGTAATGCTCTGTTTTGGGATTTAATGAAAAATTACCTTTATTATATACGTTTTAAAAGTTTCAAAAATCTGGGGTGTTACATCCACAACCTGACAGAGTTAACATAATCAGAACAAAGTGTATTTTGAAGAATAAAACTGATGAAGCAGGTAACATTGTAAGAAATAAAGCTCGTTTAGTAGCTCAAGGATATACTCAGATAGAAGGAGTTGACTATGATGAGACATTTGCACCTGTTGCTAGACTGGAGTCAATCTGAATTTTACTAGCAGTAGCAGGCACTCTGGGTTTCACACTGTTTAATATGGATGTCAAGATGGCATTCTTGAATGGTTATTTGCATGAAGATATTTATGTGGCTCAGCCTAAGGGATTTGAAGATCCAGTTCATCCAACTCATGTCTACAAACTTAGGAAAGCCCTCTATGGACTCAAACAGGCTCCAAGGGCATGGTATGAACGACTGACACAGTATCTGTTACATCATGGTTATGATCGAGGGAGTGTAGACAAAACATTGTTTGTTAAAACCACTTGAAGTCATGTTACAATTGCTCAGATCTACGTAGATGATATTGTTTTTGGGTTTACTCTACAGAAGCATACTGATGATTTAGTGTAAGTCATGCAGGAAGAATTTGAAATGTCCATGGGTTGGTAAATTGACTTATTTCCTAGGGCTTCAAGTTAAACAAAGTTCTGAAGAATACTTTATCTCACAAGAAAAGTATGCTAAGAACTTGGTCAAGAAGTTTGATCTGGAATCATGTAAGACACCTAGGACTCCTATTTCTACCTCTACAAAGCTGTCCAAAGATGATGCATGTCCATCAGTCGATTCCACTATCTATCGAAGTCTAATCGTAAGTTTGTTTTATCTAACTGCCAGTCGACCAAACATAATGTTCAGTGTTGAAATGTGTGCAAGATATCAATCTGCACCCAAAGAATCACACTTGATAGCTGCCAAATGGATTTTGAAATACATCATAGGCACAATTCAATATGGTATATGGTATTCCAAAGACAATGAACTGAGTCTTATTACTTACTGTGATGCTAATTGGGCAGGAAACATTGATGACAGAAAGAGTACATCTGTTGGATGCTTCTTTGCTGGGAAGAATTTAGTGTCAAAGCTAAGTAAGAAACATAATTCAATTTCTCTAAGTACAGATCAGGCAGAATACATAGCAGCTGGAGGATGTTGCACTCAACTTGTATGGATGAAGCAGATGTTGTTGGATTATGGTCTATCTCAAAAAATTGTGACACTTTACTGTGACAATGTCAGTGCAATAAACATTTCAAAGAATCCTGTTCAACACTCCAGGACCAAACATATTAATATAAGGCATCATTATATCAGAGATTTGGTTGAATCGAAAGAGATAGAGTTGGAATATATTCAGACTGACAAACAGTTGGCAGAACGGTTTGAGATTCTCAAATCTACTCTAGGGATCTGTAGGATGAACTGTTAAGGCAGAACGGTAAATCAGAAGGAGAGTATATGTTTTTCTCAGCCTCGAGTCAAAATTTCAATCTTTGACTTCCTTTTAAACTCCCTTCTGTTTATGTTAAGTAAATATCTTAACTTTGCCTTCCAAAATTAAATTGCATGTTTCAAATTTCAAACCTTCCGTTTTATCCATATAAAAGAGCTATACCATTGCATCAATCACTTCGTAGCTGCATGCATCCTGTCAGCCACATTGATTATCGTTCCTCACCCTTGGATTATATATTTCATCTGATCGGTCTTAGTGGAAAAGGAGGACTCACCACTACACTATTCTCTGTTTATCTTCTCTAAAATTTCTCTGCCTAGGGCTTTTCCACTCTCTCATTCAAAACACACAGATATGGTCGATGCAGTGAGAAATAGCATCATCAAGTTAGGAAGGAAATCTCATTCACCAGAGAATGCTTTGAAGCATGTGAAAACGCTCCTCCAACTCGCAATGAAGAAGAAACTGAAATTCGACCCTGTTCTTCGCGACGAGATTCTGGTCACTGTGATTTCAGACAACCCTGAGTTCTATGAGGACTGGTCAGATGATGATACAAGCAACCTCTTGGTGATGGCTTCAGAAGCGGGTGATGATATTTGCCCGGCCTCTATTGACGAACCGGATGATGGGAATCGAGTAGGGGCATTTCTCAAATACTTTGCCCAAAGAGCTCTGGAATGGGAGGAGATCTCTAGACGAATGGTATAAGCTTGTCCCCTCTACCTTCAAGCAGCCCAGGAGGAGGCTAAGCACCGTATTGCGATTCTACAAAATAGGTCAAATACTTCCGACTCTCCTATCGAAATTTCGCCTGATAAGCCTTCTAAGTTGTTATCTGTTAATGCTGAATCCGTGCTTCCTGTTGAGAAACCCGATATTAGTCCGGAGTTTGTATCACCCTTATTGTCTGCTAAGCCTATTATATCTGATTGTAACACCCCAGAATTTTGAAACTTTTAAAACTTATATAACAAAGGTAAATTCTCATTAAATCCCAAAGGTAAACATAAGGGTACGGGGTGCTATGCCACACCTGAGTTAGAGAGCTCAGGTGCATAGGCAAACTAAATAAAATTTTCAAAGTAAAGTTAGTACATAAGCATGGCACGCAGGCCGAAAAGGGGAAACTAGCTACTCTACACTTCAGGTCTCTAGCGCGCTCCGGTGTCTACTCATCTGTGCCTGAAAGCCAAATATATCTGTTCAGCAAGATATGCTGGTAACCCACTCCAACGCGTTGAAAGACATTAAAGATAGATATATATAGATATACGAAAATCATTTTGAAGCAGGAAGATATATACTTAATAGACTTTAGCTTTAAAACCAGGAATAGACTCAGCAAATAGGGTAAACACACAACCAATGACAACAGTTAAGGAGAATCATCATAAAGAATACGCAACTAAGGTCACAGTCTATTTACACATCAATCATGTCATCATTCAATCATCATTCAATCAACATTCAATCATCATTTGTGACACTCAATCACACTGCACTGGTGCCACGGGACTAATCGCATGCCCCGAACATGAGGGTTAATGCGTATAGCATTAACACGGCCCCGCAGCACCCAACCTCATACCGCGGCATGAAGGGAGTTGATCGCAACAAACACATAGAGGACCACTGACGAACTCAACGTCGGACCACAATCCGACACACCGCTGACCCGCACAGACGGTGGACCGTGATCCCCTTTACACGGGGAGACTTACGACCCTAAACACCGTTGATGCGTACAGTCGGTGGACCGTAGCGGATCATGCCCGACACACCGCTGAGCTAGACTCAGTCAGTGGACAAAGTTCCTCGGAGACTACGGCCCTACACACTGCTGTCCCATCACTCGGTGGATCGCAGCCAGCCGTAGCCCTACACAACGCCTGATTACTCAGGTCGATGGACTACAGCCTTCCTCGGCTTATTGGCCCTACACACCGCCTGGCGCGTCCAGGTCGGTGGGTCATAGCACCGAGGCCCATGTGGACCGCAGCCCAAGAAGTGAATCAATTCGGCCTTTAGCCAACTTTTGAGCCTTAGCTCAGGAACAATCCATTTGGCCTTCAGCCACTTCTGAACCTTTAGTCCGGGAACAATCCATTCGGCCTTCAGTCGACTTCCAAACCTTAGTCCGGGATTCAACCAATTGGTCTGTATCCAAAATGGGAGATCATGCAACACATAACAAATAGGAGCATGTAATAACATATTGGGAGGGGAAAGATATATAAATAAACTTACGTGTGGTCATTCACATACTAAGAATAGTCCTAAGGGTTCATACAACTTCCACCTAGGTCGACGGGTTACAATTCCACTAGCCTGCAATTCCTAAGACTCATTTATCCTACGAATGGTACCCGAAATATCAAACTAGACTCAAGCACGACAAACGGGGTCCGTTGGGACACCATGGGTCACCCACCGGCTACCCGTCGGAGATCACTGCCCGGCAGCGGGTTGCCAGCGGGCGGACGCCTGCCCGCTGCCCGGCGGTGATCTTCGGGCAGCGGGTAAGTGGCGGGTACCCCTAACCCCACCTACCCCCCACTGACTCTTTCATAACAAATTCATCCCGGGATCCTTTGTGGAACCCGAAACCATGCTTAGACACTTTTAAACGCAATTAACGACACCACGTAGTCAATTAGTGGATCAAAAGCAAGAATCATGTATAATTCATCCTATCACGACTTCTAAACATAAACAACACCCGAACATGTGAATTCCCACCCAATATATATCAAGAACATTACAAAACAAATTCCCAATCCATCCTAGGGCTCTAATCCCACCCAAATCATCAAGATCATATTTTATCTTTAACATCAATAAATATCAAGATTTGTCAAGGATTATCACATCAACATCAAGAACTTCTTTTCAACATCAAGATAATCAAGAATGCACATAGATCATCTTGTCAATCATCAAGAACATAACACAATTAACAGAGAAGAATTTATCAAGACACAAGAATATAGATGGAGGCAAAAGAAGGAGATTATAGCGAAGAAAATAGGTTTTGTTGAGACATGGGTTACCTTATCCGCTTATCAATCCAAAACAACGTCAATGGAACCTGTGAATCAAATCGGACTTTCACTAAATAATCGAGTTAATAGGATAAATAAACCCTAAAGGATTCAAACCCTAGATTTTCTCCCAACACTAATTGTGTCCTACCCAACTAAGCTAATATTCCCTTTGGCGATCATTTGCATTAATAATTCTCTAATATCAGCTTAATCAACTAGCAATAACCCAAAAGATTATCAATTCATAATATAGACATGCCTAACGTGAGATTCAAACCCTAACACTCTTTAAAGCCCATCACGAGTCTAACCAGTTAAGCTGAGTACCACTTAGTGATCTTACTGTCATTAATTCTTTTTATCCCTAAGTAGTCAAGGATGACTATAATGACAACTTTCCTTCATATTCTTCTTCGTTCTGTTTTGTCAGGGAGCAGCGGGTGGCTCCCGGAAATCTCATCACCTGTCGCCAACCCGCCACCACCTGTCCGTACGTTCGTTTGGAAGGAGGGGTCACCGTCATCATTGTTGTGTGACTCCGTTGCCGCCGTCGGTGTTGCCGAACGCGTCACATCGCACTGCTGCTTCGCCGTCCGAGTTCCGTCGATGTCTTGATGGAACGAAGGAAGGGGTTGATGGAGAGGTTGGTGAGTTGTTGGGTGGTACCGTCTTGGAAATAGGTGTATACGTATTTGTATGGCTTGTGTGGTACCGTCTTGGAAATAGGGGAGAAGAGGGGGTGTTTGGTTCCTTCTTCTTCGGACGTATGTATGTACTATATATATATACTAGTAATTCACCCGCGCGATGCACGGGAAAAAATTATGTTATTATAAATATAAATAAAAAATAGAAAAACTAAAATATTTTAAATTATTTAATATAATAATATTTTTGAGCTTCCATTGGTCAAGTATTTATTATTTTTATAGAATACAAAATTACAATTAAAATTAAAATTAATATTAAAATTATAATTTTATATGGTTAATATAATCTCTAATTATGTGCATATTCAAATAAACTTATAGAGAGAATTTACATAATTACATTGATTTGTTCTTAATTGTATTTCATCTATATTATAATTTTCACAATACGAATAATAACTAAGATAATTACATTTGGAAAGCAAATTTCAAATTTTGTATGTGTAAATTTAAACTCTAATTGAACACATTTTTTATATGACTATATAATATATAGCTATTTTATTTTTCAAAAGTATATTTTTTTAAATGATTATATAATATATAGCTATTTTATTTTTTAAATGTTGTGTTTTTTTTTTATAATAAAGGATGTTGTGGCATTAATTGTAACTGATGGTTTTTGGGTTTTCGGGCCCAAGGATGTCCAACACAACCTTTAACTGGAGGATACACCTTTCAATGAAATGTATGTCTATTTCGGAGATTATGCTAGTACTCGGAACTTTTTGGTATTCTCCCCCTTTGGGTGTTCAAATTGTCTGTCCTTTTACAAGAATGGAGGAGCCTTTATATAGTGGCTCCTCCTCTACTGACTTGAAGGCCTTGAATGGCCGATTTCAAGGCTAATTAAGATACGGAGCCGTTGGACGCCATTACTCGGTCGACCAACGGCTCTCCCAGGCTTGTAACGGCCTGACCAAGTCCTGCTTTCAATGTCTTAACGACTCCCTTTTAAACGAATCTCTTCAATGCTCTCAACGGCTCCTTGAGCTGAGTCCTTTCCTGGGCTTGGGCCTCGGTCGACTCCTTGTCTCGGCCTAAGCTCCTACTAGACTCCTCTTAGCAGCTCTGAACTGGGCCCCGTGCTTGGGCCTGGGCAGACTCCCGGACTCGGCCCAATTGCTCTTCGGGCTCCTCTCGACGCTGGCCCAGTTCTCCTATCTATTTTCTTTGGGCCCCTATCTCTTGGGCCGGGGTCCTCGCCCCATCAACTAGTCCCTCACTTTTCCATACCCAGTCCGCTAGCCTGGGTTTGGAAAAGTAGCAACTGTCCATCTCCTTCAATCACCGTATCTTCGCTTTGAATAGCTTTCGGTAACGTCCGGATCCTCAGCCATTCCCTCCGGATCTCGCGGGGCCGTTTGGATTCTTTCGTCTAAACTCGGCACCTATAAATGGCGTCCTCCATTATCTTTCACCTTCTCAAGTCTATCATGGGTCGTTCTCCTCTGAAAGGAAAACGGATTGACTTCGGGTCTCTTTGGCGTCCGCTGCCCTCCAAGCGGACTCGGCCTGAACGGGAACACAGGAAGAAGACTCCTCGCCCAGCCCCTCAGAGGTCTCCTGCCGGCGCTATGTCCTCAGCCTCTCGGCCGCCGACTCCTTCTCGACGCGAGGTCACTCCGCCGTCACGCCATCTGCCTACTCCCACGACTGCCCGAGTGACTTCTCAAGATGGGTCCTTTGTTGAGGTGGCGGTTCCAGAGCAACTTACTTTCAGAATGACCTTCTCGATTCCGCTGGACGACCTGGACGGGCCGGTTACGGGCCTGATGAATGATGAGGATTATGCCCGCTACCTGGAGGTGTATCCGGATGACGAGGAGCCAATTGCGCCACCACTCATGCCAGCTTTCTGGGACTCGTTCTGTCCATCCCCGCCTGGACCATCGGGGGGGTTCTTTGGGGGCGACTCCTCCTCGCCTGGCGAGTGATCGTATGTACCGGAGTCGGCCATAGTTCGGAGGAATTTCTTTTAGGAGCATTTTCATATTCATTATTGTAATAAGCTCCTTGCCATTTGTATCCTCCTTTTGCAATAATAATAAATGCTATCCTTGCCTTATGTTTTGTCGTGTTCTATTACGAACTCATCTGGACGACTGGTCAAGGGGTCGGTCACGTCATCAAAATCTTTTCGGTCTGACACCTGCAAGATTCCCCATATCCTGGGCGAATCCACTTTTTTCTGCGTTGGCGTGTGAATCTCGCTCTTCTCGAGCGGATCTGATGGAACTAATATCTGACAGAGATTCGCGTCATCCGTCTAATCCGGCTCAGTTATGTCAGTTATAATCTCCTCCGCGATTATCGCCTAGGTATTTGCCTTCGCTGGGCTATATAAAGGCCCTTTACAGTTGATGCAAATCGCAACATTCTCCACTTTGCGAAGGTACGGCGCTATGAGTTATAGGGACGGTGATCGCCGCTGGTCAATTCGTAGTAGTTTAGGGCTATCCTGTTTGGGATAGTCCCTTTTGTAAAGGCTGGCCTCCTTTTCGGGCCTTTTTTAATAGAATTACCATTTTCTCTTCCCTTTCGTATTATCTTGAGCTCGACGCTTTCTCTTTAACCCTGTTTCTTTAACTGCTTGCCGAGTCCCTCGGTCGAGGTGATTCCTTATGAATTTTTCACGAAAACGACTAAGGGTCCGGGCCCTTGTTTTTTAACTTTTTCTCGCCGAGTCCCTTAGTCGAGGCGACTCCTTAGGCTTTTACTTTCTTAGAAACGTTTAGGGTCAGTGCCCCGTTGTTTCTTTAAATACTCGCCGAGTCCCTCAGTCGAGACAACTCCTCTTGGCTTTTTCACGGAAACGACTAAGGGTCTGGGCCCTTGTTTCCTAACTCTTTCTCGCCGAGTCCCTCAGTCGAGGTGACTCCTTAGGCTTTTACTTTCTCAGAAACGTTTAGGGTCAGTGCCCCGTTGTTTCTTTAAATACTCGCCGAGTCCCTTAGTCGAGGCGACTCCTCTTGGCTTTTTCACGGAAACGACTAAGGGTCTGGGCCCTTGTTTCCTAACTCTTTCTCGCCGAGTCCCTCAATCGAGGTGACTCCTTAGGCTTTTACTTTCTCAGAAATGTTTAGGGTCAGTGCCCCGTTGTTTGTTTAAATACTCGCCGAGTCCCTCAGTCGAGGCGACTCCTCTTGGCTTTTTCACGGAAACGACTAAGGGTCTGGGCCCTTGTTTCCTAACTCTTTCTCGCCGAGTCCCTCAGTCGAGGCGACTCCTTAGGCTTTTACTTTCTCAGAAACGTTTAGGGTCAGTGCCCCGTTGTTTCTTTAAATACTCGCCGAGTCCCTCAGTCGAGGCGACTCCTCTTGGCTTTTTCACGGAAACGACTAAGGGTCTGGGCCCTTGTTTCCTAACTCATTCTTGCCGAGTCCCTCAGTCGAGGCGACTCCTTAGGCTTTTACTTTCTCAGAAACGTTTAGGTTCAGTGCCCCGTTGTTTCTTTAAATACTCGCCGAGTCCCTCAGTCGAGGCGACTCCTCTTGGCTTTTTCACGGAAACGACTAAGGGTGTGGGCCCTTGTTTCCTAACTCTTTCTCGCCGAGTCCCTCAGTCGAGGCGACTCCTTAGGCTTTTACTTTCTCAGAAATGTTTAGGGACAGTGCCCCGTTGTTTCTTTATATACTCGCCGAGTCCCTCAGTCGAGGCGACTCCTCTTGGCTTTTTCACGGAAACGACTAAGGGTCTGGGCCCTTGTTTCCTAACTCTTTCTCGCCGGGTCCCTGGAGTGGTTAACCATAACTCGTACTTTTATTCAAGTCTTTCAGGACCCGCAGGCCCATACATGTTTTGTCCCTTTCTATTGATAAAACTTCTTCTGGTGGATAACGTTCCAAATTCGATCCACGGGCTTGCCCTCCATGGTTTCCAGTTTGTAGGTCCCCGCTTGGACAACCGCGGCGATGCGGTATGGTCCCTCCCACTTGATCGCAAGCTTACCCCCTTCTGTGGGTTGACTGGCCTGTCGATCCCGTAGCACGAGGTCGCCGACCTGGAAGGCTCGCGGACGAATCCGCCGATCGCGATATCTTTTCACCGCCTGTTGGTATTCAGCCATTCGCGCACTCGCGGCTTCCCTCTTTTCTTATAAGAAATTTTTCTCAATTCGAAGACTCTCTTCGTTCTCCGTGTCTGAATAGGTACGGACTCGGTGAGTGGGCTCGACCACCTCAATTGGAACCTTGGCCTCAAAGCCATACGCGAGGGAGAACGGACTCTCTCCCGTTGCTCGTCGTTGGGTGGTGCGATAAGCCCATAGGACTCGGTCAAGCTCATCCGCCCAATTCCCTCGAATGTCTTCCAATTTCTTCCGAATTCCATCCACTAGCGTTCGATTCACATTCTCGACTTGTCCATTGGCTTGTGGGTATGCTACCGACACCTTAGTGTGGCGAATTTCATGTCGGCGGCAGAAGTTGGTGAATGCCTGGCAATCGAACTGTCGTCCGTTGTCGCTAACGATGTGCTCGGGCAGGCCGAAGCGGCAAATTACCTTTTTCCATAAAAAGCGTCAGCATTGGTACTCGGTGATGGTGGCCAGTGGTTCCGCCTCGACCCACTTGGTGAAGTAGTCGATAGCTACGACACAGAACTTCAAACCTCCGGGGGCGACTAGCAATGGGCCCAGCAAATCAATCCCCCACTTGGCAAATGGGATAGCGGTGGTGACCGGCGTGTAAAAAGTAGCTGGCCGAGTATCTTTCTTGGCGAATGCCTGGCAAACGCCGCACTTGGATATCCATTCAATACAGTCTCGCATCATGGTGGGCCAATAATATCCTTGGACGACTAACTTCCGAGCGAGTGTGTGGGCACCCTGGTGCGCGACACAAATGCCCCTATGGGCTTCGTCCATTATTTTCTCGGCCTCGGGCCTGAGCAAACATCTTAGCAAAGGTCCTCCGAACGACCGTTTATATAACTGCCCATCAACGATCTGGAAAGAGGGGGCCTTTCGTCGAACCCTTGCGGCGACTCCCGGGTCTTCCGGTAACTCGCCTTTTTCTATGAATCGTCGGATGTCCTCTATCCAGAACATCTCGGGATTTTTCTCTCGGTCCCATTCCTCGCCAGTCACTTGCTGGACCCTTAGCGGTGCTTCTTCGATGCTTGGTCGGCTTAGCTCCTCTTTCTGACAGATTTTTACCAGGTGGTCCGGTACTCCTTCCAAGGCTATCTTGGACAATATGTCAGCTTCTATGTTATCCGTTCGAGATATATACTCTATTTCGTAGGCTCCGAACTCTTTTAGCATCTCAATCGCGCGTTCTCTATATAGAGTCATCCGGGCATTCTTTGCCTCGCATGTGCCTGAGATCTGCCCGACTACTAACTTAAAGTCAGTCTTGACTCGTAACCTCTCGACCCCTAAGGCCCTGGCGAGTCGGAGGCCGTTTAACACAGCTTCGTACTCGGCCTCGTTGTTGGAGGCTTGGAACAGATAGCTCAGGGCATAATACAGTCGGAATCCTTCGGGGGTGATGAGCACAACACCTCCTCCGCAGTGCTGTCGACTTGATGCTCCGTCCGCATGCATTTCCCACCATTCGCCTAGGCAGCTCTCCACGGCGCGTTCCTTTTCCTCCTCACTTGCGGTGCATTCGACCAAGAAATCGGCCAAGGCCTGACCCTTTATGGAAGGCCGGGGCTGGTATTCAATCCCGTATTGGGTTAGTTCTACGGCCCATTTTACCAGGCGGCCGGACGACGATGGGTTTCTTAAAACACTTCCGAGAGGTTGGTCTGTCAGTACTCGGACGGTGTGGGCTTGGAAGTAGGGCGCCAACTTGTGCACGGTAATCACCAACGCGTATACAATTTTTTCCAAGGCGGTATACCTTGACTCAGCAGCCTTCAGAGACCGGCTTACGTAGTAAACCGAGTGCTGGACTCGCTCTTCCTCTCGGACCAACACCGAACTCACCGCCTTGCAAGAGGCGGCTAAGTACAGAAACAAGGGCTCGCCCGCCTGGGGGGTAGACAATACCGGGGGTGTCGAGAGGTATTGTTTCAATTCTTCAAACGACTGCTGGCACTCCGGGGTCCAAGCGAATCCTTCCTTCTTCTTCATGGCTTCGAAGAAGGGCACGGTCTTATCTGCCGCCTTGCTTAGGAAGCGGCTAAGGGCGGCCAATCGGCCGGTCAGCCGTTGCAGGTCCTTTATAGTACTGGGAGGCTGCATGTCGACGATGGCCTGTACTTTCTCAGGGTTAGGCTCGATACCTCGCTTGGTGACCATGTAACCCAGGAACTTTCCACCATGCACGGCGAACGCGCATTTCTTAGGGTTCAGCCGGAGGTTGTACCTTTACATTACTTTGAAGCAGTCGGCCAAGTCCTCTGCGTGTTTGCTCTCCTCTCGGCTCTTGACGAGCATGTCGTCGACGTACGCGGCCATCGATTTTCCCAGCAGGTGCTGAAACAATCGGGCCACCATTCGGGTATACGTGGCTCCGGCGTTCTTGAGCCCGAAGGGCATGACTCGGTAACAATAAACTCCGTCCAGTGTCAAAAACGCGGTCTTTTCTTCGTCCGCCGAATGCATGAATATCTTATGGTACCCCCTAAAGGCGTCCATAAAGCTCAACAACGCCGACCTCGCCGTCTCGTCGACCAGTTGATCGATCCGCGGTAAGGGAAACGGATCATTTGGGCAGGCCATATTAAGGTCGGTATAGTCCACGCACATCCGCCACGCCAGGGGCTTGGGTACAAGGACCACATTCGCCAACCACTCTGGGTACTTAACTTCGCGGACGTGTCCGGTTGCGAGTAGCGTGCTCACTTCCTTCTTCACAAATTCTCTTCGGTCGTTGGCCAGGTATCGCTTCTTCTGCACAACCGGTCGATGCCCGGGATCCACAGCGAGTCTGTGCGATATGATCGATCGGTCGACGCCTGGCATGTCCTCCGGGCACCAGGCGAAGACCATCCGGTGTTCCCGGAGCACCTTTATAATTTCTTCCTTTACTTCCTCAGGGAGGCCGACTCCAATTCGGACTCGTCGGTCCGGCTGCGTGGAGTCGATCTCGACGGCAGGCTCCGGACGTGGTATTATTGTCCTTTTTGGGGGCCTCTCGGTGATCTCATGGACCTGTATCTCGCGTTTGCCCATCCCCTTACATGCCTGTAGGTAGCAGTCGCGAGCGACCTTACGGTCACAACGCACCGTGCCTATTCCATTTGGCGTGCGGAATTTTAAACAAAGATGCTCAATTGAAATCAACGCTCCCAGATCCTCGAGACCCGGTCGACCGATTATAGCGTTATGTGAACAGGCCAGATTCACCACAATGAACTTCATGCTGAGTCTCTGTACGTCTGGGTAACTGCCGATCTCAACTGGAAGTGTGATCGATCCTTCCGCCTCCACCGAGTCCCCTGTGAAACCGGCGAGGGGAGTTTTGACAGGACTCAGCTGTTCCCGAGTCATTCCCATTTTGATGAAGGTTTCTAGATACAGCACATTGACGCTGCTTCCGGTGTCCACCAGGATTCATCGAACGACAACGCCATTGATATCCATAGCTATAACCAGCGCATATCGATGCGGTGTTTCACCGGCTGGTAAATCTCGGTCGGTAAACACAATGGGCTCTCGGCACACCTTTTTAGGGTTCTCCTCGCGCCCGTACACCGTTCCGACGTATAACTGGCGGGCCCAGGTTTTTCGGGTGTTCGTTGAGTCACCACCTTCCGGCCCGCCGACTATCATGTTGATAACCGGCTTCTGACGCCACTGAGCCTCCTCCTCCTCGGGAGTCGGCTGCTTGCCTCGACTATTTTCGGCAACGGCGGCGGGATCCTCATCCCCTCGATTGACCGATCTTCGCCTCCACTGATTAGGAGGCGGGGTCCCTTGCTGAATGATACCCTCCATGATCTTCTTCAGGTAGAAGCATTCCCCCGTGCTGTGAGTATAAGATTTATGATAACGACAATACTTAGAGGTCTTACCCATTTCTTCGTTCGTCGGGCGATCGTCGGTCGGCGGAGGCAGAGGCGGGGCAACCGTTTGTATCTCATGGACCGGACGTTCGGGAATCGGCCGATAAGCGTGGATGACGGGTCTGTCGTATGGCCGTCTGACCTCGGGTCGCCGAGTCACGTCCGGGCGCCTTTCTTTGGTTTCCGCTCGCGTTCTCTTCCCGCTGGCGGATCCGGCAACTTCGCGCTGTCGCTTGTACTTCGTAGCCTGCTCTGTGTTGGCCCTCTTGTTGGCCATATGAATGGCTTCTGCGTAGGTGGCCGGACGATTGTCCCTCAGGTCTCGGTACAGCTGGCCGGACCGCAGCGACTCGATGAAGAAGGTGAGCGCCGTCTGGTCCTCGACCTCCTCTATGGACTGGATTTCTTTCTGCCAGCGGGCCAGATAGGTTTTGAAGGACTCGCTTTCATCTTGACGAATGTCACCCAAGTGTGTTAGGTCCTTTTGTGGCTTGATATTAGCGGCGTAATGGCTCATGAAGCGGTCTGCCAGCTCTTCAAAGTTGTGAATCGACCCCGAGGGCTGCGCCACTAGCCACATTTGTGCTGACCCTTTCAACGTGGGTAAGAAAGCGCGACACATGACCAGATCTCGTACTCCCAAAACCTGCATCTTAGCCTGATAGCTCAGCAAATGCTCTCGGGGATCGCCGGTTCCATCGAACGTGGCCTGTTCCGGGAACTTGAAGTCACCCGGTATCTTAAAAGCCATAACCTCGTCTGAGAAGGGTAAGGCGGTCAGTAACGTACGTCCTGGGGATTTGGTTTTCCCCTCCATCTGTTCTTTCAGATTTCGCACTTCTTGCACTAAGTTCGCCACTTCGACCCTCTCCCGGGTGCGATTTCCTGTGGATTCCGTGCTCTCACCGATTTCAGACTCAGCCGGTTGGTCGGGGTTGCGTCGAGGTTGCTCCACGCGACGAGTCTCAGTCCTGGCTCTTTTGGTACGGTTCTTCTCTCGTGCAGCTTGTCGATGGCGAGCGGCTAACGGGGCATGACTGGGTTCCATCCGACCCAATCGTTCTCTTGCCGACCGACGCCCAACGCTGGGACCCAGCCGAGAATGAACGGACTGTACCGGTTGGCTTTCGGCCCGTCGGCTCTGTTGCCGGTTGTCGGGCCTATGAAGCGGCTGTAACTCGCGTTGCGGCTGGCGAGTGATGGACTGTTCTCTCACTCCTAGGCTTGCTTCGGCGCAGGCGCGTCCGATTGCACGCAGCTGCTCTGGGGTGAGCAGCACTTGGGGCAATTGTTGGTTTATCGGTGGTGTCGGCGGCGGTGTTGTCTCGTTTTCCCGGCTCCGGGCGTTTCTCTGGTTCAGCTGGCTTCTCAGGTCTGCTTCTCGTCCATTGTCATGACGGCTCGACTGTTCTTCACTTCCTGCCATGTCTGGAGCTTTTCTAATTCGACTGGGATTCTAATCGTCGTTCCTCGGACTCGCCTCACTCAAGAGGACACGTGACTCTTAGTTTCGATCCCCACAGACGGCGCCAGTGATAGTTTTTGGGTTTTCGGGGCCAAGGAGGTCCAACACAACCTTTAGCTGGAGGATACACCTTTCAATGAAATGTATGTCTATTTCGGAGATTATGCTAGTACTCGGAACTTTTTGGTATTCTCCCCCTTTGGGTGTTCAAATTGTCTGTCCTTTTACAATAATGGAGGAGCCTTTATATAGTGGCTCCTCCTCTACCGACTTGAAGGCCTTGAATGGCCGACTTCAAGGCTAATTAAGATATGGAGCCGTTGGACGCCATTACTCGGTCGACCAACGGCTCTCCCAGGCTTGTAACGGCCCGACCAAGTCCTGCTTTCAATGTCTTAACGGCTCCCTTTTAAACGAATCTCTTCAATGCTCTCAACGGCTCCTTGAGCCGAGTCCTTTCCTGGGCTTGGGCCTCGGTCGACTCCTTGTCTCGGCCTAAGCTCCTACTAGACTGCTCTTAGCAGCTCTGAACTGGGCCCTGTCGACGCTGGCCCAGTTCTCCTATCTATTTTCTTTGGGCCCCTATCTCTTGGGCCGGGGTCCTCGCCCCATCAGTAACATTAATTATTTTTCAAACCATATAGCTTTATTATATAAAGGATGTATAGGTATACGCAGACATACATGTATCCTAACCAATATAATAATAATAATATTATTATTATTATTATTATTATTATTATTATGATGATGATTAGGTTTCCTACAAGGACTTGTGTTAGGTGGGTTAAGATTAAATACGTTTGGGCTTGGGCTACTTAATACTTATTGGGTATATATGACATAAGTATATATCCTATGTATATATTTGGGCTCAGGATTTGGGTATTTAATATCATAATTTATATATTAATTATTATCCCTAGTAGTATATTTAGACTTTTAGCGCAAATTATGCTGTGCAACCGAATGCACCTTGCAAGGTGCATACGGTTGCAAAACGGCGCCGTTTTGGTTAAAAAAACGCGCGTCCCACTTAAAGAAGAAATCAGGTTCGATTCCCGGCAATAGCATTTTTATATATCCAGAAATTCATAACTATATAACCACAATTTCATAACTATATATCCACAATTTCATAACTATATATCCACAGTGAATGAATGAAGTAAAAATCCACAATGAATGAATGAATGAAGTAAAAATCCACAATGAATGAATGAATGAAGTAAAAATCCACAATGAATGAACTAAATATCCACAATATATGATTGAACTAAATATCCACAATGAATGAACTAAATATCCATAAATTCATAACTATATAACCACAATTTCATAACTATATATCCACAATTTCATAACTATATATCCACAGTGAATGAATGAAGTAAAAATCCACAATGAATGAATGAATGAAGTAAAAATCCACAATGAATGAACTAAATATCTACAATATATGATTGAACTAAATATCCACAACGAATGAACTAAATATCCATAAATTCATAACTATATAACCACAATTTCATAATATAGTTGTTGTTATAGGCTGCTGCATTTTGGAAATGTATAAACACCGCGGAAGCTGATGATGAAGCTGATGACCCTGGTGCCTTAGCTGCAGTTGGTTGTTTGCGTGCCATAAGCACAATCATTGAGTCAGTGAGTCGGCTTCCACATCTTTTTGAACAGATTGAGCCAACACTTTTCCTTATCATGCGTAGGATGCTTACGCCTGACGGACAAGGTACAATTTGCTTCCTTGAGCATTTCCTCTCTCTTTTTTCTCTGTCAAAATGTTTGAGCATTTCCTCCCTCTTTGATTTGAATTAAAGTCCTGATTTTAGTCAATCTATACTTCTGTAGATGTCTATGAAGAGGTTCTGGAGATTGTTTCTTATATGACATTTTACTCGCCAAAAATATCAATGAACATGTGGAGTCTCTGGCCATTAATGATGGAGGCCCTTGCAGACTGGACTATTGATTATTTCCCAAGTAAGTTTGTTAAGAGCTCTGCTCTAATTATTATTTTGATTAATTGTATTTTTTCTCCTATTTTATATTTGATGGTTTGTGGTAACTTTACTAATATGTCCCAGAGGACTTCACCTCATGCATGCATTTAACATGTATTAAACACTTCATTTTATTTTGCAGAGATATTGGTTCCATTGGACAACTATATATCGAGGAGCACTGAACATTTCCTTACTTGTCAGGAACCAGACTACCAGCAAAGCCTTTGGAACATGTATGAGGAGCACTGAACATTTCCTTACGCGAGCTCGTTTCTGCTATTAGTTCTTTTCCAATGCTCAAGAAAATATATTTTTTGGCAGGTTTACCTCTTGTAGACAAAATTCATATGTTTTGATGATATTATTGTATTAAAGTATGACGATTTTAAATATTATTGTGTTTTGATGATAGTATTTGCATTGTGTTAAAAGTATTAGTGTTTAATTTGATGATAGATAAATTGTATTGTGGAGTACTGTTGATATGGATTTTAAGCTGTAACAGGTACAGGAATTATAAAAAAAAAAAATTAGAGTTTTTAATTAAAATAAATTAAATACTAAACCTTTCAAAAAAAAATTAAATATTAAAAAAAAAAAGTCATCCGCGACCATTCCTAGCCAAAAATGGTCGCGGATGACTAATTATTAAAATAATAAAAAAGGAAAACACCACCATTTCTAGCTTCAAAATGGTTGTGTTTTACCTTCGAATTAAAAAAATAGTAATAATAAATAAATACAATACGCGACCATTCTTTGTCAAGAACGGTCGCGTATTACTAACAATGCGCGACCATTTCAAAATGGTCGCGTAAAGTCCATGACTTTACGTGGATGAGGATTGTATTGATTAACCGAAACGAATAATAGTCTGTACAATACTAATATAGAAGACAAGTATAAAGAGTTCTACTAGACTACTAATACTAGAGTCCTAACACTCCCCCTCAAGCTCAAGGTGGAGCATTCGAAATATTGAGCTTGTCCCGAAGCAATGAAAACCGAGCAGATGCAAGTGGCTTGGTGAAAATATCAGCTAGCTGGTCCTTCGTGGAAATAAAATGAACCTGCAACTCCTTCTTGGCAACCTTGTCTCGAACAAAGTGATAATCGATTTCAACATGCTTAGTTCGTGCATGAAAAACCGGATTAGCACAGAGGTATGTTGCTCCCAGATTATCACACCACAGCCCCGGCGCAGCGTCTGGAGGAAAGCCAATTTTGCGCAGCAAAGAAACCAACCACGTGACCTCCGCCGCCACATCAGCCAGTGCCTTATATTCGGCCTCAGTAGAGGACCGCGCCACTGTCCGCTGCTCCCGACAAGACCAAGTAATTAAATTGGACCCCAAGAAGACGGCAAACCCACTCGTAGACTTTCGGTCATCCGGATTACCTGCCCAATCCGAATCCGAGAACGCATGCAATGCAAGAGACTCCGACTTGCGAATACAGAGACCCATACCAAGAGTGCCTTTCACATACCGCAGAACACGTTTCATAACCGCCCAGTCCGCAGTGGTGGGCGACTGCATGCGTTGACAAAGCCTGTTAACTGCATAAGACAAATCCGGCCTAGTCACCGTCAGGTACTGAAGTGCACCCGCAATGCTACGGTAGTGAGTAGGATCAGCAAACGGAGTAGAATCATCAACATCAGACCGAGCCACCGAAATAGGTGTAGAAACCGGTTTACAGTCAACCATGCCTGCACGTCTAAGAATATCCTGTATATAACGCCGTTGAGACAGAAGAATACCATCAGATAGTGACATCGTCTCAATGCCAAGAAAGAAAGACGGGGGTCCCATGTCCCGAATCTTGAATGTACGCGCAAGCTGAGCCACAAGCCCATCAACACGGCTCGAGTCCGATCCCATGACCAAAATGTCATCCACATACACAAGGAAGTAAAGCTGCACACCACTGACAGAATATATAAACAACGAAACGTCAGTCTTGGACGGAACAAAGCCAACAGAGATCAAGAAGTCATGCAATCGGGTAAACCAGGCACGAGGAGCCTGCTTCAGTCCATATGCAAACATAATCAGGAACAGACTTGTCCTCATAACCAGGCGGCTGACGCATATACACTGTCTCCGCCAGGTTACTGTTCAGAAAAGCGTTGTGGACATCCAGCTGACGAATGGACCAACCACGGGAGTGAGCAAGTGACAGAAGAAGGCGAACCGTGGTTGGCTTGACCACCGGACTGAAAGTCTCAAAGAAATCCTTACCAGCGACCTGATTAAAACCTTTGGCCACCAGACGAGCCTTATGGCGCTCAATAGACCCATCAGCATTCCGTTTCACCCGAAACACCCACTTGCAACCCACAACATTCATACCTGGAGTGTACGGGACCAGAGTCCAAGTCTGGTTGTGTAGGAGAGCATTAAACTCAGCATCCATGGCCTCACGCCATTCCGGATGCGCCACAGCCTGAGAGTAACATGTCGGCTCGGGTGTTGTAGTGGCAGAAACGAGAGCCACATGCTCCTGCGGGCCCCGACTCCTCGTTGCCATAACATGAGAGGGCGGACCTGCCACCTTGTTCTTACTACCACGAGGTCGACCCCGAGAAGCTTTAGGGACAGCCGAAACGGTCCGTTCAGTGGAGACAGAGTCAGCTGGACCCGCGGGCATATCCGGAACCGGTGTATCATCGACAGGCTCCATAACTGAAGAGGAGACAGGCACGATGGGGGCAACACCCCACGGCACCACTGGAGGCCGAGACACCACCTGCGAAGCAACAGATCCAGCAAAAGGAAAAACGGACTCATCGAATCGCACATGGCGATAGATAAAGACCTTATTAGTGACAGGATTCATACAACGATAGCCACGAAAAGAGTCAGGATACCCTAAAAACACACAAGGAGAAGAACGATATTCCAATTTATTACGGTTATAGGGACGCAATAAAGGAAAACACAAACACCCAAAGACACGCAAAAAGGAATAGGACGGAGGAGACCGGTGCAAACGAGAGTGAGGAGACTCATTATTTAAGACACTGGTATGCATTTTATTAATCAAGTATACAGCAGTCTCAAACGCATAGTCCCAGAAGCGAGATGGAACAGACGCCTGAGCCATCAGGGCCAAGCCAGTCTCAACTATATGCCGATTACGGCGTTCTACCCGCCCATTCTGTTCATGTGTGTATGCACAGGACTGCCTGTGACGAATGCCAAGAGACTCAAAGGTAGAGTGAAGTTTCTTATACTCTCCCCCTAAATCAGACTGAATAGAAAGTATTTTCTGTGAGAACGAGCGCTCAACGAGTGACCGAAACCGTTCAAATATGGAATATATATCAGTTTTTAAGCGCATCGGATAAAACCAAATAAAACGGGTAAAGTCATCCACAAACAAAACAATGTAACGAAAACCATTCACAGAGTGCACAGGCGCAGGGCCCCAAATATCAGTATAAACCAATTCTAGTACACGAGTAGTTTTAGTTTCAACACGGGGCAAAGGAAAACGGGATGACTTCCCTAACTGACACGAAGAACACAAACGAGATAAATCACTAGAATTAAAACTACTAACACCAGAAGACTGCAAAATCTGACGAAGAACCCGAGTATGAGGATGACCAAGCCGCTTGTGCCACGTAGAAGACGAAGCACGCGCAGCAACATAAGCAACAGAACGAGCAGAAGACGCGGGCCAGGAGTATAAGCCACCAGAAGTTCCCCCCTTAAAAACCACCTCCCTGGTCAAGAGATCCTTCACAAGAAAACAGTCAGGATGAAACTCAAAAAAGACACGATTATCTTTAGCAAAGCGTTGAACAGAAATTAAAGAGGAAGACAAACCAGGGACATGCAAAACATCATCTAATCGAAACACTCTAGAAGACGAGGCTATCGAAGTAGACCCAACACTAAAGATAGGCATACCTTCACCATTGCCGACACGAAGAGTGTCCGAACCGTCATAACCTGCCGAGGACATCAACTGAGAGGAATCGGGAGTGGCATGATTAGTGGCCCCCGTATCAGGAAACCATTGGTGAGAGTCAACCGAACCACCCTCACCACCAGAAAAAGCCACATTAGCCTGAGGACCAGACGACTCAGAATAACGGCGCCAACAATTTGCCGCCGAGTGCCCAATCTTGTCACAAATCTGACAACGCACATCCGAGCGACCACGGCCACGACCCCGGCCACCGCGACCACGGCCGCCATTGCCCGAACCGCCGGTGCCTGAACCACTGCCGCCGGAACCCCCACTGCCCGAGCCACCTCGGGAGAACCGGCCTCCGCCACGACCGCCCCGTCCACCACGGTGAACGGTCAAGGCAGCCGGCGCACCAACCGGACCATCACCTGCGCAGATATATTCTTGAGAAATTAAATAATCGGAAAGATCCGAGAGAGTTACCGGGTCACCACGAGTCAACGGAGCAACAAGCGGGCGAAGATCCGACCGCAGTCCACGGAAGACATAAATATTCTGCTCATCAAGAGGAACCGGACGCCCAGCAAGGGCCAAGTCTTCCACCAAAATCCGCGCCCGGTTCAAATAGTCCGAAACGGACGAAGCCCCCTGCGACAAACGCTGCAGCTCACTGAGCAAACAAACCGCGCGAGACCGCGTTGCCGAGCCGAGTTCTTGCTCAATCGCCAACCACAACTTACGCGACGTCGGTCGGCCCACCCCCAACGGTAGCATCTCGTCAGACAAGGACGAGATCAAGAGAGACAGGACAGCCTTGTCCTGTCGACGCCACTGCACCACCGGCGACGCTACTGCCGAGGCAGTGCTGCCGCTGTCTGCCGTCGACGAAGACGACGAGGCTGCCGGCGGACACTCCACTGTGCCGTCAACAAAGCCCAACACCCCCTGACCTTCGAGAAACGGGAGCATCTGGGTACGCCAGAACAGATAATTGTGTGCGGTGAGCTTGATCGACACAAAGTGATGAGCACTGGACAAGCTCGGAGACGGATAAATGGGGGTGGAGGCAACCTCGGAGACGGTCCGTTCTGAAGAATCACGAACAGATCCATCATTATTCCCACCCAAAGCTGCCATGGAAAGAAACCTAGATATGATACCAGATGAGGATTGTATTGATTAACCGAAACGAATAATAGTCTGTACAATACTAATATAGAAGACAAGTATAAAGAGTTCTACTAGACTACTAATACTAGAGTCCTAACAACGTGAGCCTCTCATAGGCAACCATTGTACAATGGTTGCCTATTGTATTTTACGATGGTTGCCTATCTGCAATTTGTACTAGTGATATATATATATATATATATATATATATATATATATATATATATTTTCAAGAATAATATAATTTGAGTAAAATAGAATTAGGAATAAATAGCATACCATATATATAGGGTTTAGGATTAGCAAACGTACATATATCACATATATATGTATTCGAACAGCAACTCACACACATATATATAAAATTGAATTTGGTTTATATGTATGTATAATTCTTCCAAAGGTTGAACCCCAACCATAAGGGCCCCCCACACCCCGGCCTATATGTATGTATAATTATGAGATAGCAATGGTGTGTTACGTACATATATATGTAATTAGGAAAATATAAATATTAGGATTAGCAATATAATAGAATTAGGAAATTATATGACTAAATATAATATCATTATCAATAATCAATAATAATAATAATAGGTCAAACTTGGAGTCCAAGAAAGAGAATAATATTAAGTAACAAGGACAAGGATAGGAGAATTTAATAAAATGAACTTTGTACGCACATTCAGTCCTTGTATAGTGCTCAGAAAATATGGGGTATCACACCGATTTTCGATACCCCATATTTTCTGACCACTTTACAAAATTGAATGCTATTTCCGACCACCTTTTCCAATCAAGTGGACGAAATTAACGATGAAGGTTTTTCAGGATACCGAAAGTGGTCGGAACAAGGATTTTCGACTAGATTTAAGATCACTTTCAGGTGGTCGGAAATTTCTTGATTTCCAACAGTGGGTAAAGATTATAATATGATCTAAATGGAATCAAATTCTCCTAAGAACTAAGGACTTTAATTTTTTATTTTCACATATTCCAAGCCCAAAAAATATTAAAAATCTCTCTCTCTCTCTCTCCCTCTCTCTCTCCCCCTCTCTCTACTTTTCATATTATCTATCACTCTGATAACCCCATATTTGTTATAATACTTTCAAGCAAACTCACAAAACTTAGCTACAATTTGATTTATTTGGCAAGTTTAATACTTCTACTGCAAGGAAATTGTATTTCCTTAAATCAATTTTCAAAATTCAAACTCACTTATTTTAATTTAAAATTTTTTTGTCTTTATAACTCCCCCCCCCCCCTTCCTCTTATAGACTTTATTTCGGGAACTATTAGAATTTTTGGTAATTTTGACATCTGAGTAGTCATTTTGAGGTATTTGTATGTTGAGTGATGTCTGATCACTACTGTAAATTTTTGATTTTCCAATCACTTATATGACCACCTAAAAAAATGGTCAAAAAGTGACATTTTTTTTTTAAATTTTTCATCGAAAGATTATGGTGGGGAAATAGTTTGAAATTTCCAACCACCTTTACTTAGTTGTCCGAAATAGTGGCCACAAAGTAAAGGTGATCGAAAAAAAAAATTCAGCCGTTTAAATTTATTTATTTTAACTGAGTTGGGAATTTCCAACAACCGGTGATCGGAGATTCCGAAATCCACCAATCTTTCTAGTAGCTGATTTTTTGAACCACTTTACAAAATTGGATGCCATTTTCGACCACCTTGTCCGGTGGTCGAAAATAGCGACGAAGGTTTTTTCCTGATACCTAAAATGGTTGAAACAAGTGTTTCTGACTGAATTTAATATCACTTTCAGGTGGTCGGAAATTCCTTGATTTTAACCGTGGATGAAGAGTATAATATTATCTAAATCGAATCAATTAAATTCTCCTAAGAAATAATTAAGGAGTTTAATTTTTTATTTCACATGTTACAAACCCAAAAAAAAAAAGTTAAAAATGAAATATAACAATCCCTCAGGGGCCTCAGGTATGTGATGAATTGAATGTTAATGCAATTCAGTTTCAAAATTATACTCCATAGTAATTTATTCATTAAATAATATTCTACTACAAAAACATTTTGTAGTTTTTGACATGAAGTTCATCATAAACCATCAAAATAAAACTTAGGTACAACAATGTGTTATTGAATGAAAAGTACTTTTAACATAGATTTTACCATTGCCATACAATATTAAAGTTGTTCATAAGATATCCATCTCTTAAACATTTTGAAGCACTCGGCGGGTGTTATTGTTGGAGCAACGTGGTCTGATCCCTGTAACAAATATCAACTTAGAGTTATACATATATTCATATATTTTGAGCTAATAAACAATATACTAGTAGTTAATTATCACCAGGATTTTGGCATATGTCATGTTGTTGGAGAAAGTCCTTGTATAACTACATGAAATTAAATGATTTAATTTCAATTAGTTTTTCTTAATTATAATTAATAAATCATAAATCTGTAGTGGACTTTTATAAATTACCCAACAACTCGATTGTTCACAAACCAAGGTCGCCAATCACCAATGATAGAATAATTCAATGACTTTGTCCAGAATTCAGTATAAAATGAAGAAATATACACATCTGCACTTCCACTGAAATAAGATACGATTGTTTATTTAGATTAGTGAAAAAAAAAAAAAAAGAAAAGCATTGAAACATATACTTTGTAGCAAATATCTTTTTGACCAACAAAGGCTAGACTCAATCCTTGATCTCTTGTGACAAAGTTCACCTTTGTGACTGATTGAGCTACCATGTTTAAATGAGAGTAAATTTTGTAACTAATTATTTTGATTCATAAGGAATTAATAACACACTTCAGAACATTATTAAATATTAATTACTCATATTATTTTACAAACCTGTATATAAGAGATCTATAACTTTTTGTGCTAAGATTTGCATGATATGGTCTACTGTCGTTCACAGTTTTTTTATATCGCGCTATTGGTCTCCTGCATTTATCCCATTTTTCACCGCATCCCTATATATGTCGAAACAATCAAAATTGAAGTATAAAAGACTATAAAAATTTAATGTACTTTCTCTAAGCCACACTAATAGAAAATGAATGTTATGCATTTTAGCAAAACCATTTTAACCAATATATTGGACATTAAAATTTAAATATAAGGAAAATATATTTTATATGGTTATATGTTCGAATTGACTTCTCAAAAACATTACATATAAAATTATTTTTTGCCTTTATATCTAAAATTTTAAGACCACTAATAATGTAAATATTATTTTTAAATATTGAAATTTTAAATTATTATGCATTAATTCAATCCTAATAAACAATTACCTTCCGAACATGCAAGGCCTCTTGAACGATATCATTATTAATCCATTGAGATGCAATTTGTCCAGCCTAATATGTTGCATGTTAAGAGAATGTCATTATAGTTATAGTTAAAAGTGGTAAAACATATTAAATATTTGAGATTTATAGCATATGAAAGCGATCTCACAAAAAAAAATGGAGTTACAAATTAATTGTATAAATAAATTAATTAGATCTTACCGAATATAATAATCCACGATCAAAGGCATGTACATTGTACCCAAGGAACCTCTTAGCATCATTTTCTTCTCCAATAACATTAGGCAAATAATAATGGGGCACCACATTCATTAAACCTATCTGCACATTATTGGGCATGCTCCATTAAGACCAAAAACAAAAACAAAACAAAAAAAAAAAAGAAACAAAACAAAACAAAACAAAACAAGCATATATATATATATATATATATATATATATATATATATATATATATATATATATATATATATATATATATTTATTTGCCACTATATGTGTTTTGCAAAAATAAGCATCTGATTATTTGTTCAATATTAAAATGATGATTATATTGGAATAGACTAAAATTGATAAAAGGATTTTTTTTTTTTTTTATAATAAAACTCAGGGAATATCTATTTTTTAATATAAAAATATAGGTAGAATGATTGCTGACCTCTATACTGCAATTTGGATCAGAAAATTTTATCTTTATACAATCTTCCAATTTCTGCACGTGAATATAATTAAGCTATTAGAAATCAAATAATTAACAGTAGTCAACTATCATATAATGTGATGACATTTTGATTACCATTTCAAATGGATGATTATGTAATTCAATTAAAGATGAGATACATTTTATAATTTAACAAAATTAATTCAATTATTATATTTTTATAAGATTATTATAAAATATTTCACATTCGTTACTACTTTTAGTATTTGACATTATAATATTTTTTTATATAAATTTAGGAAAACTTACAATACCAAAAAAAAAAAAAGTTTGTCTTTTACTCCTTTTTATCCCAATTTACCATCCTACGTACTATTTATTTGTCAAATCAATTTTTTCGTTGTTTATTTATTTGGTTAGGTAATTCCTTATTATTTTTAAATAAAATTTTTTAATATTACTTTTAATGTAATTTATAGATATATAAATTTTATATACTAATACTAAATTTAATATTATAAAATACTGAATTGTAAATAATTCTAATAAACCCTCATTAACCAAGACACATAAAATTAGATAGAAGGCGTATAAAATATGAGAAGTGAAAATTTTCTAAATAAGTATAATCTTATTGAAAAAAAAATCTAGCTTGTTGCCCCTTGTTAGTTATAATAGGAGGCATCATACTAAAATTTCTACACACCTAACACATAAAAGAAAAACAATCAAAGAACAATTACCGTATACGCTTCTTCTGAAATACGACCTAATCCGCGACCCGCTCGGTAAATATAATACAAGTTGTCAACTGGAATTGTGAATCCATTGCCAACTATGTAGCCCTAGTGCAACATATATAACTTCCAAGACGTGTTACTCAGAGCTATGGATCAGATTTAGAAAGATCTAATGGCTTTAAAGTAAAGAGAAAGGGAAAAAATATGATAGCATTTTCGTAAATGACTCAAATTTTAAAGTGCAATTAATAACATCTTAGAATGCAACTAACAACACCAAATTGAGTACACCTTTCATATGTATAAGTGCTATTAAAAGATTCACTATATATTGTTGACAATTGCACTTTATAGCGCTACTAGTTGCACATTAAAGTTCAAGATCCTTGCCGCAATTTTCAACAGGTGCATTCCGTAACTTTGCTTACATGCAATTTATAATATTGAATGTACAGTTGCACTTTAGTGTTACTTGTACTTTAAATTCAAGTTATTAACATAAATGTCATTGTGTGTGTGTGTGTTCTAATTGCTACAGATTTATTAAAATTAATGGTACAGTATTAAATAAGTTACAGCACAATACAGTGCAAGCGAATTGAAATCTCTTAGAGATGAGAGACACCGGGCGATAGACAGAATAGGATTACAAATTGAAATCTCTTAATTCTAAATTCTAATAATTTAATTCAAAAAATAATATAATATAATATTACACACACACACACAAACAAACACACACACACACACACACACACACACATATATATATATATATATATATATATATATATATATATATGTACGTATGTATGTATGTATATATATTATTCGGGGATGGGGCAGGGCGGGGAGGGATATTCCCGTCCCCGTCCCCATCCCCATCCCCGTCACATTGCCATTCCTATTCTTTAGGTTAACATGTGTTAAAAGTGCAAGTTATTGGTTCAAATATGCAAATAAATTGTGCAACATAAATCACTTAAAAGTGCAATCATTTTTCACTTAACACTGACAATGCAAGTAATTTACTTTTCAACATTGGTGCACCTAATGATAACGTTATGTGCACTTAATATTATATTGTTGCTTGGTGTATATTATATTATTACACTTGTAATACATTTTACTTGCCTTTTTAATACATTTATATATATACGTATGTGTGTATGTGTTGTAAATGAAACCTGTTCATACTTAAAATATTTACCAACCTTAAGATTAACGTGTGGCTTAAATCTGGCATCAATCCCTGTAAATTTACAAGTGGGCAATTATTGAAGTATATAACTTATATTAACCAAAAATATAAATTATAAATAAAGATTCATGACACTAAAAATTTTGTAATGATGGATAGTGTTTGTAACATATTGAAACTCAAAATATTATGCAAGGATACTCAAGTTATTATAATCAAAATATATCACATAATTCCCACCTTATGTTGGATATTTATATCATAACGGTTATTAATATTTAAATTGTACAATCATGAAAGCATAAATAATATTTGAGGTGTTGTGGTGTTATAAATATTTTTTAAAGTTTGGTAAGAATTTATTTTGATTGGAATGGTGTTCTGGTTAATTAGAAGAAAAAAATTTTAAAATATGATGATGCATGTTATTTGACTTTCCATGTTGGTTAGTAAGGGGATTAAAGACTTGGAAAGTGAGTACACACTCAAAGTTTTTCATATGATCCAGTTTTTATTCTTTTACTCTCTTATGAAATTTTTGTTGTATTACAAAAAACAAGCATTTTTCCAACAATTTAGCCTTAAACTTTTTTTTTTTTTCTTATCTAAATTAAATTTTTTATTATACAAATAAAATTATTGTATAAAAAGTATGGTTAAAAAAACTCTAATTGCGATCTTTTAAATGACATCACATTGCATTTTTTTTTAATTGTTAAAAAGTAATATATAGTTTCACAAAGTCACTATTGTTGGTTCATTACTACAGATTATTTATAAAGTCACTACAACAAGTGAATTAAGTTACTAATTTACTATTGTATGTTTATTAAATGAATACTACTTGTTCAATAAGTCACTATTCTTGGTTCATGAAATCAATAATGCATGTGTGTACTATATGTTAATAAAGTCACTACAACTTATTCATTAAGTAATTATTATTGTAAGTTAATAAAGTTGCTATCACATGTTCATTAAGTAACTACTGTAAGTTCATAAAGTGAATATTACAAGTTCATATTTGATACATAATGACTTAGGTTCATTATGTAACTACTGTAGGTTCATTTTTTTTTTTATTATTTTTTTTTAACGAATCACATAAACTTCAATGAAATATTTCATAATGACTTATTACCATATGATATTGCTTGAGCAACCATTGGAACGGTAATACCAGAATATGAGTCTCCACCAACATAGAATGAGTTGGATTGATATTGAAAATGATCTTCTAACCACTATAGAATAATCCAAGTATTAGTTAACTAATGCAATTTTAACAATATATATGTGCACATGTGCCTATCACAATGAAAACTGAAAAGTGTTTACCTTGCGAATAAATTCAGCTCCATGATAACTTGTTTCTACATCAGTATAATTTTTTGAACTTTTAGCATACGAAAATCCTGTTCCCACGGGTAAGTCTATAAAGATAAAGCTTGCAACCTAGCAATAATTTTATGCACTTCATATATTAGCCAATTGAAATTGACCTTGACATTATTGATAATGTTCTGTAAAAGCAGAAAGTAAAGTACCTTTGTCCATGAATAAGGATTTAGTGACAATGTAGGCAAAGTCCGGTTATTCTTTGGTACATCAAATAACAATGGCCCTGTGCATATGGTTAAGTTAATTTAGAATTTTTTTCCTTGGCACAATATTTGTATTATTGTCAATTATTCCTTGAAACAATCTATAGGCATTGTTTTTATAATTATACTTGAATCAATATATTATTTAATTTTATATTAGTGGATAAACTTTACATATCTAATAAAGACTAAACTAAAAGTTCTGTTAAGCACAAAACGTTGCATTAGAAAATCATAACAAATCTGTTGAAACAATTAAATAAAAAAATATTTGTTAATAAAAATAATTTAAAAGTATTTTTTTAACAGATCAAAGTTGTGCATGTAAAAAACCTATATTAAAAAAAAAAAAGATGCAATTTTAAAGCTCACCCAATTCTTCTGTCATTGCAACAAAAGAAGAGCATCCGGGACCACCACTGATCCAAAGCACAATTGGATCAATATTGGGATTTGATTCAGACTTTACAAAATAGTAAAAAAGTTGTATATCTTCTGATTCCCCAACACTGATATATCTAATTACAAACACCAAAAGTACATTAAATTCATTATATATATATATATATATATATATATATATATATATATATATATATAAATATATAAATAATTGAGATATCAAATGAGAATAACCAAGGCAAGAACTGTGGACAAATCTGATATATCCATGATGGATGATAAAAGGTTAAAAATTAATGTACAATAATAAAAAATGCAATGGCATTTTTGTAATTTTTTATAGTTAAGATTGTGTGCATTTAGAAATGCTTGACAGTCTATTCGCGGATAATTGAAAACATAGCCACATCCACACCTTCAATCTTGAAAAATCAAAGAATAGGATCTTAAAACTCCTTCAATGTGATAAGATCAGAGATGTACCCGGTTTCAAGTTCAAATGGAAGAGGCCCTTCATGTCGAATCCCTGGGAGATACTCCACCTTAGAGCCTGTTGCTTCAACATCATGTGAAGAGCAAAACCATAAAACAACGACAGTTCCTAGAAGCAAAGGAAGAGAACTGCAGCTTCGTCGCAAAAGATTTGCCAATAACATTTTCGTCAAATTTAATTTACCGGTCAGAAGAAGAAAAGGCACATTTTTGCTCGCTGCTAGGTTGCAGTTCTTTTATACTAACGAAAACATATAGTGACAGCGCCTTCGCACCTAAATCCTAAATTTTATTAATACGGATTAGTTTACTTCTTCTACAAAAGTTACCAGCTTACACGTGGTTTTACATTTTAACTTTTTAATTGTGGTACATGTACAATTATAGAGGAAAATATGTGAAAAATGATTTTTATAGAAATTCACGGTGTCAGTTATTGAAATTTCAGGTTCTTTGTGTTGGATATTGATGAATAAATCGATACACAGAATATATATATATATATATAAAATATATAATTGTCCCGAAAAATGGAATTTAATTTATAGAAAATTAATTCCAAACAATTTTGGTACGAAACCAAAATTACATATATATATATACCTCGTATATATATTAACCAACTAGGGATTTATTTTATCAAAATAATCCCACTACAACTAGTACGAAACTAGTACACGGGACTTAATTTCCACGAAATTAATCCCACCACAACTAGTACAAAACTAGTACAAGGATTTAATCTATCTGAGATTAATCCCACCACTTGGTCCGAAACCAAGAACAAAATAAAAGCAAGAACGGGTTTCTAACCTGTGGTTTTAACCCAACGAGAAGAAAGATGAAGCAGAGGAAGCCCGAGTCGTGTGTACACACACTCTCCTTAAAACCGATTCGCCACCTCCCGAGGGTGCTAGGATCGTTGTGGCGTCAGTCTCCCAGGATAAAACGGACTACGACTTTGGCGTTCGAGCACTCCAACCCAAAGCCCGGCGAACTAGAACACAAGCTGAGCACTCCGATGTTTTACGGAAGGTGATGGCAGAATTTCTTTTTTTTCCTTTGTAATCGAGCAGGAGAGTTTGAGAGAAAATAAACAAAAGTTTTGAGAGTTTCAAAATGGAGTAAAATTCATTCTGCCAACATCCACAACTATTTGTAAGGGAAAAGGAATTAAAACATTATAATGGCCATTAATCCAATCATAAATCCAAGATTTAATAATTGGATAATAGCGTTTGAAACGGTCGTAATTATTATCGTAATAATTCCAACGGTCACGAACTTAATACGCGATTAATTCGTACCGACCACAACGACCCGATTCAAAACATCTGAGTGACCGAGAAGTCCGTACAAACCCGAAGGTTTAACAAATTGGGACTGAAAACCACACCCGAGTGGTCCACACGCACCGAAACGGTGCAGCACGAATCAATGCATATAGCATTGACTCGTGCTCAGCACGAAAGTAGCTCACGAAAGGAGAGCACGAAAGGAGCTCACAACTCCAACTTTCAGCATGAAACTAAAGCTTATAATTAAGCTTTCAATTTTGCATGCACTTTCGTCCAGCATGAAAGCATAGCACGAAAGGTGCTAAAAACCCAATTCACTAATTAAGCAACCAAAGCTTAATTACACTTAAGCTCTACAATTTTCGTGCAGTGCAACGAAAGTTATTAAAATGCTGATTTCTAATTAGCATTTAAACTTAAGTTTTTGACTTCTCTCCAATAGGTCCACTTTGAGAATCAATTTCTCATTCACCTATTACTCATTTTGAGCGTACATAATATCAAATTCTTCGTCTCACTACGAAGAACCCGAATCCACTTTGACCCGACCCAAATCGGAAGTGGACCCACATATATTTGTACCACAAAATAATCACTCAAAATTCCATTTTTAGCTAAAAATTTCAACAATCCCCCACATGAATGAAAAATGATTTCCGGGACGAGGAAAAACGACACGAACGTGTTCAACGGTCGATCCCTGCATAGCATAGGTAGGTGTTACCCTTTGAACCTTGCCTTGTGAAGATATGTTTACTCTACTGGCTGTATGGTAGAACTTGATGTCTTTGAACCAACTGCCGTTTGTGTAGGCGATGACATATCCCACACAGGAACCTTCCAACCTTTGTTCTGTTCTCATGGGTGTGCCCGTTTTGGTCATGGGTCACCTTCCTGGTTCTGCGAGAGTTTCTAATGAATTGAGCCCATCAATTCTCCTTTGAAACGACCCCACTTCTCTCTAACATAGGTGATTCTTTATCGAGTATCCCGCATACTCACACATGTCAACCGACATTCGAATCATTAAAGCATCAACATGCTAGCCTCGTGCGGGAGTCACTGTTCTAACGAGGAATGGTAGGGAGTCCGAGACCCCCACAGTGACACGCTTCGTTCCATAATTTAGTTGTCCCATTGAACCTAGGTGCCAGCTAGGTTGGGTGTCCACTATAGAACTTTTATTCCATGGGCTTCAAACCCATTCCTCGTGCCAATTTCTCAATAACCATTTGCTTACCCTCGGGTTAGCGAGTTAGCGGCCGCTACGTTATCTTTTGACATCACGTAGTCAATAGAGATAACCCATGTTGTGAGAAATTGTTTAATGGTATTATATCTACGACTTATAAGTCTAGACTTACCATTCCACATCTAACTCTGTACTTAACCAATTTTGGCTTGACTACCGCAACGCACACAAATTGGAGGTACGAGTTTATCTCTAGGAACATTCCTGAAAAATGGCATAGCCATTCAGCCTACTCGCTCGCGACATGAGTGTAAGGCTCTCAGCTTTGATCCCATCATGGATCTTAGCTATCACAAATCGTTTCGAGAATTTCCTTACAACCAACTGCACTGGCCTACGTAAACACGTAGCCTTCAATGGACTTAGCGTCCTTTGATATCTTTTTAACGTGCTATATTTTCCAAATACAGCTAGATATCCCACATAGTGCAGTCCAAAGTCACGAGCATACCTTAAGTATCTCATAACTTCCACCATTGCCTTCTAGTGCGTATCACTAGGGTTACTCGTATGTCTACCGAGTTTGTTAACCGCAAGGCAATATCCGGCGTAGTACCACCCATTTGATACAATTAAACTACCAATAATCTGAATTTATTCTCTATGAGAAATACAATTTCCGTGATTATTGGCTAGTTGTACGTTAGTATCTAACGGTGTCCAAGCCACTTGATTATCATCCTTTGCAAGGATTCAATCAAGACAATGAGATTGGCTTACCACGAGACCATCAGGTCTTCTCACGATTTTAATCCCAAGGATTAAATCTGCCAAACCCATACCTCTCATGTCAAATCTCAAATTTAACATGTTCCTGGTAGAATTGATCCTTTGATCGTTACTACCCACGATGAGTTTATCGTGTATAAACAAATAATGATATCACCGTCTATCGTATCCATTACGTAGACACACTTTTCACTTTTGTTTATACTAAACTCATTGGTTATCATTGCATGATCAAACTTCACGTGCCAATGCTTAGGCAATTGTTTCAAACCATACAATGATTTCACCAATCACACACTTTCTTTCTATAGCGCGGAACCACAAAACCCTCAGGTCGTTCCATGTCTATTAAGAAAGTGATTTTCCACATCCATTTGATGAACTTCCAAGTCTCGCTAAGCAGCTATGGCAAGTATCATTCTAATGGATTTCATTCTCATCACAAGAGAATATATATCGAAGTAACTGTGGCTCTCGCGTTGCATGTAATCTACCATTACACGCCTGGCCATTTACTTCAATATAACCAACTGGTTTTTATCTTCCGACACGTGATCCATTAAGATCCAGAGGTTTTACAACCCGGAGGAAGAACAACCAGTTTCAAGTATGATTCTTTAAGATAGAATCTACTTCACCTCGGTAGCCTCTCTCGTATTGGTCCATCTGTAGAAGTCACCACTTCTACATATGTCCGAGGCTCATTTTCTAACAACCATGTCAGAAAATCTGGTTCATTTTCTAGTAAACAAGTTAGAATATGCGCATCACATTCTAACATGTACGTCAGAAAATATGGACCAAAGGATTTTTCAATCCTAGCTCTCTTGCTACGTCTAGCTTCGAGCTCGGGTTCTCTTTCATACCCTCCAACCACAGCTACGTCGAATGTTCATTTCAACATGCCAGGTTCATTCATTGAACCTTCGCAGAAATACATTCTCAAAGAGTGATGAATTTCTTGATTCAATTTATCGTGTTCTTATGTACGTCCAGAACATAGGACTCGTGTACTAAGAACAAAAAAAAAAAAAAAAAAAAAACAAAGGCCTTTCGCAAGACACCCCCACATTTCAGGTATTGGTAGGAAAGCTTTCTACGTACCCATAACCCATAAGAAGCCTTATCGAGTTTCATGCGGGTAACCTTATTTAAAAGGTACTTACTTGTCCAAAGTCTTGTCTCACCCCACACACTTTGAGGTAGATCCGAACTTATCAACGTCTTGATATTTATGTTCGGCAACAACGTTCGATTGAGGTGAATACTGTGTCGTACGCTCGAGTACGATACCAACGCTTGCGCAGAATCACCAATGGGTGTTTCATATTCACTACATCGATCGTTTCTAACCGCCTTAATTCCACGATTAAGTTGGTTTTTCACTTTATTCTTATAAAGAATAGATTTATCAACGACATCATTTTTGCTCTCAAGCAAAATTCACTTAGCACTATCGAGTGCTATCGTTGATACTCCGAGAAGTACATCCAAGATGTCACCCGAAGGTTATGTACCTCCACTTCTCGATTACTCGCCTATGACCAGAAGATACGTTTACTTCTCGATCACATGGCCTAGAGGTGCTTCTAGCACTTCTCAGACCCGAGATGTGCGCTTCACTTCTCGGTGGTTTTGCCACATCACAAATATCATATTTGTGCTTATCATTAAATTTGGAATGTGGTCCATGATAACTAATCTACGTATAGATTCAAAATTACCATGACCATGTCTACCGTGCCATAAACACGAAGACCCAACCAGGCAAGACCAATTAATAATGTTCTTATTAATTACGGTTATTACACCGAGCTTATAGCCCAATTAGTAATTAACCCTTGCCTTCATTCCAAAAAAAAAATTTAGACAAAACCTTGTCTTAATCCACAATAGTGACAACTTTATAAATCATTACACCATTACTCGCAAGTTAGGTGGTTCAAGATTTATTTTGTTGTCCCAACACTTCTGTCATTTGTCACAAATTAATTTCATACTAGTACAATTTGTATCTTTAATCAAGTTAATTTTCACACAATTAACAAGATTATATCAACCAAATTTTTTAACTAGTTGAATCATGCTTATATAATCGTATTAAGAATATTATTTAAAATATTCAATACACTTGAGCTTTGACACTCACGATTATATATACATCCCAATTTTGACAAATTGACTATGCTTGAAATCTAGAACTGAGGTCCTTTACGAGATTTCAACATGCAACACGTTTGTTACATACCACTATGGCCGTTAAGCCATTCAAGCATTTTCCGTGGAATTGCTTCTTGAAGTCCTTTCTGCCCAAATGCAACAAATGGATACCAGATTCCATTTGAAAGGCTTCACTCACGATCATTCCTTCGTCAACTTGACTAAGGATGATCCCGGAATCTACCATTTTGTATTCAAGTAATCGGCTAACGACAAACTTTTTTGCCTTAGCGTCATAACTATTATACTTTAGGTCCAAAGATTCCCACTACGAGTCACACAAACCGTTCAAAACATAGTTTAGGCATAGGAAAACCAAATATTTCCAAATCCGTACTATGCTAACAGGTTGAGCGTTAGACTCGTGTTCCTTTCCACTAGGAACCATCTCGGTCAAGAACCATGACATGCCGAGAATCATTAGGTTGTACAACATTTTAAGTTGCAACCCTTCGAAATTCAACTCCGTGAATTTCCTTGGTCTTTCGACCAATCCACAAGGCACCGTCCCATGTACCTTCATCGTAGGGATATACCCTTTGATGCCACCACCGGTCTCCGAACCAAAGTTCACCGGGGTTTCGGATTGTGCAACTACATTGCCGATCCGACCAATCGAATGTGCACCACGAGCAACATTCACGGTTCCACCACTCGTGGAATCCATCGATTTAATCACCAAGAAATAATCGGTTTTAAGATTGTTGGATATTGATGAATAAATCGATACACAGAATATATATATATAAAATATATAATTGTCCCGAAAAATGGAATTTAATTTATAGAAAATTAATTCTAAACAATTTTGGTACGAAACCAAAATTACATATATATATACCTCGTATATATATTAACCAACTAGGGATTTATTTTATCAAAATAATCCCACTACAACTAGTACGAAACTAGTACACGGGACTCATTTCCACGAAATTAATCCCACCACAACTAGTACAAAACTAGTACAAGGATTTAATCTATCTAAGATTAATCCCACCACTTGGTCTGAAACCAAGAACAAAATAAAAGCAAGAACGGGTTTCTAACCTGTGGTTTTAACCCAACGAGGAGAAAGATGAAGCAGAGGAAGCCCGAGTCGTGTGTACACACAATCTCCTTAAAACCGATTCGCCACCTCCCGAGGGTGCTAGGATCGTTGTGGCGTCAGTCTCCCAAGATAAAACGGACTACGACTTTGGCGTTCGAGCACTCCAACCCAAAGCCCGGCGAACTAGAACACAAGCTGAGCACTCCGATGTTTTACGGAAGATGATGGCAGAATTTCTTTTTTTTTTTCCTTTGTAATCGAGCAGGAGAGTTTGAGAGAAAATAAACAAAAGTTTTGAGAGTTTCAAAATGGAGTAAAATTCATTCTGCCAACATCCACAACTATTTGTAAGGGAAAAGGAATTAAAACATTATAATGGCCATTAATCCAATCATAAATCCAAGATTTAATAATTGGATAATAACGTTTGAAACGGTCGTAATTATTATCGTAATAATTCCAACGGTCACAAACTTAATACGCGATTAATTCGTACCGACCACAACGACCCGATTCAAAATATCTGAGTGACCGAGAAGTCCGTACAAACCCGAAGGTTTAACAAATTGGGACTGAAAACCACACCCGAGTGGTCCACACGCACCGAAACGGTGCAGCACGAATCAATGCATATAGCATTGACTCGTGCTCAGCACGAAAGTAGCTCACGAAAGGAGAGCACGAAAGGAGCTCACAACTCCAACTTTCAGCATGAAACTAAAGCTTATAATTAAGCTTTCAATTTTGCATGCACTTTCGTCCAGCATGAAAGCATAGCACGAAAGGTGCTAAAAACCCAATTCACTAATTAAGCAACCAAAGCTTAATTACACTTAAGCTCTACAACTTTCGTGCAGTGCAACGAAAGTTATTAAAATGCTGATTTCTAATTAGCATTTAAACTTAAGTTTTTGACTTCTCTCCAATAGGTCCACTTTGAGAATCAATTTCTCATTTACCTATTACTCATTTTGAGCGTACATTATATCAAATTCTTCGTCTCACTACGAAGAACCCGAATCCACTTTGACCCGACCCAAATCGGAAGTGGACCCACATATATTTGTACCACAAAATAATCACTCAAAATGCCATTTTTAGCTAAAAATTCCAACACTTTGTTTATGTGCTTAAGGTGTGTTGTTTATATATTTAAAGTGCGGCATTTTAATGTTTATGGTGCGTCAAATGCACAATCACACAGGAAGTCATCTCCGCACTTGGAGGTCATTTAAGCTTGTTTTGCTTTATGTTTCAGTAAGCGCACTATACATACTATTGGATTGTATACTTTTGCAGGTGAATTCAAGCAAAAATGAGGCGAAGTGGCGCATCCTGGAATCAAGCGGGACAAAGAGTCAAAGCAAGGTCAGCCAACGTACCTTACAACGTGCTTGTGCAAACATTGTGAAGATGAAGCAAATCACGGGATTTCCAGAAAGATCAACGCACGTTACAACGTGCATTGCTACCAGCGTTGCAAGATACAAGGAAAGCCCCAAATTTCCAAAAAGATCAACGCACGCTGCAATGCGCGTTGCAAAACTCGACAACATGCATTGTGCGGTGCGTTGTGGCCGGCGTTGACGCGTCACTTATGCAATTTTAGGTTTAAAAGAAGGACATTTTAGGATTGGAAGGGGGAGCTATTCAGATTTTCATTTTAGATTGGTGAGATTATCCATGATCTAGTGGATAATATATTCTATGAATTCTTGTGTAACACCCCCGATTTTAACAAAAATTAAAACCATTTAAGCTTAAATAAAAGATAATATCTAAGCCTTAATCAAAAACAATGCGGAAGCTAGTCATATGCAAAACAGGAAAGGTTATGCCACATCTACACAACTATAGGTGCACAGGCTAAGTCTAAACAATCTATCCATAAACAGAGTCATAATGTAACACCCCCGATTTTCATGTCATTTTTAAAACTTAAATACGTAAGGCAAAGCAACTAACAGGTATCATAAAACGTAAGCAAGAGCGGAAGTCTTAGATTAAAACGGGGAAAACCAGGAAGTGCTATGCCACATCCACCTCAACGTGGATGCACAGGCAAGTCTAAAACCAACAATCTATCTTGTTTAACATAACCATGGCGCACAGGCCCAAAACACTATCTACAACGTTCAAGGGAGCTACACTACTATCAACAGCTAGCGCACTCGCCATATCTACTCAGGACCTGTAAAGAACACAAAGAAAGGGGACGAGCCCGGTCAGCGAATATTGCTGGTAAGCCATCATTACGCGTTAAATAGCATATATAGATAGTATAATACAAAATCATTTTCGAAATGGAATACAGTATATATCAGCTCAAAGTCAGGGAGAGAAGTCAACTGCAAAGACTCTATTTCACTCTCAAAGAACAAGGGAAATCAACATCCCAAGGCAACATCAAAACAAGAACAACAACAGTACAACTCAACACAGCTCAAGATGTAATATACTAATCACAAAGTAGAAAACATCAAGGCAAGGACAACAACAATAACCAAATACAACTCGAGGCGTATTCTACTGATCACAAAGTAGAATACCACTCGACATGCTCATCAGAAGAGGATAGACATTCACACATTGGCAACTACAAGCCACCACGTGAAACTACATGTCACATGTTCCAACCTTATGGATACCCCCGGCCTTATTACAGTTCCAACCATTACCTCCGAGAACCCCTGTACTTCTGAGTCCAACCTTATGCCTCCGGGAACCGTCGTTCCCCCGCCAACAACCACCAACATTTCCACCGATCTCTCAGTACACGAGGGTACCATTCATTTCAATCACACAACCGTCAACATATGAGCCTGAAGCCCAGATTACAACTACAATATCATTTCATGGCCACCACGAGGACCACATCTGTACCTTGGTGATTAATGTCCCATACCATTAACCGTGCAATCAAGGTACATCCAATACACACACTTTCATCACAGGAATCAATCAATGGATCACAACAAAGATATGAAACCATACCCAACAAGGATGGATTACAATCCGACTCCAAACGATGATCAACACAAGTTGTCATTCTCAAAAGGGAAGAACAAACCGCACACACTAGCATTTCAACATCAAACTAGCATGCGTATCAAATGGGTAAACTAAACATAGTTCCGAAGAACATACAAGACTCATCATGGTTCAACGAATCACAAAGTTGAACACTTAGCACGATTCAAGACGCCAAATCCTACATGGATTCCTAACATACCATTCTAGACATATGAAACATCAAGAAGACACTCAAATAGCCCAATAAAACAGCATCGGGAGGTCAAAACATCAATTACCGAGTCAAAAGAATCACGGGGAAAAAATCCCGAAACATCACCTAATATGTACCCCGCGGGTGGGGCCACGGGTGGACCTCCACCCGTGGTTCTGCCTGCGGGTACATCAACCCACAAGCTTGTTCCCCGCGGGTGGGGCGGCGGGTGGAGCTCTGCCCGCCGTTCCGCTCGCGGGTACCACTCTGTACACCAAAATATCCCTTCGGGGATTTTCAACAACAAGTCCAAAACACCCAAAATCTTACAAAATACAACAATACGACTTGAACCCAAGAAATAGCCAAGCCATGGCATACAAGAATCCTAATAACAAGCTCTAGATATGCATTACCACAAGACAATGCATCAAAACTCACATTTCCTAGCAAAAATAACAAGTAGAAGTCAAGAAATTATCAAATAGGTAAGAAAATAGATTTTGTAAAGCATGGTTTACATCTTGTAGCCTAAACCTTCACTTTTCACACCCTTAAAAAAGCATCTCCTAAAGCTCTCCTTCAACTTCAACTTCAAGAATACACCAAAAGACAACAAAGATTCTATCTTTTAGAAAAGACACCTAAAAAGATACTAAAAACACTAAGGGATCAAGGATCTTACCCTCCATTATGCTCAAGGTTAAGAAAGTTTGAATCTTGGAGACCAACTTGAAGAATCTAGGATTGCCCAAAACTTGGCTTGAAGAAGAAGCTAACAATTTTCTAGAGAGAAGGTGGAGCTTTTGTGTTTAGGGTGTTAGGGAAATGAAATGAAGGATGACAGTAATACCCCCGATTTCCATACCAAATTAAACCTTAAACATGCAGATATTTCTAACCATAAAAGCATAAACAGCGGAAGACTTAAGCATGAAATAGATGGAAAATGTAGAGTGTTATGCCACGCTCACACAGCGGTGAACGCACAGGCGTAAACATCTGCAACATAATCTATCAATCCCAAAAGCAAAGTCAACAACATAAGTCTAGAGCCAAATCAAAGGCACGCAGGCCCAAACCATCACAAGGGAAAGGAATCTACGCTAACTGCCTCTAGACCGCGCTCTCATCTACTCAGCACCTGAAAGATACACATAGATATACGGGACGACGCCCGGTTAGCGAATGATGCTGGTAACCCACCAATACATGTGAAATATCATATGTAGATAGTTTATATATATACAAAATCATTTGCGAAACGGGATATAATATATATCAATTTCAAAGCCAAGATAGAAGTCAAACACAAGATTCTTTGTACTCACATAAAGATAAGGGAACACATCCCAATACAACAAGAAGTAATAACGACTCACAAGAACGGCTCAAGGCATAATCTACCATCACACAGTAGATTAACACCCGACATGCATAACAAAAGAGAATAAGGACACGACCATTGGCGACTCATGCGTTGGCAACGCATGCCTTTGTGACAACACATGTCACAAATAGAGAAATACACAACAACGGCTACACAAGCCTTCGTGACATCATCCATCACGAATTGAGATGCCTTCCTTATGCCCAGTTCCAACCTTATGGCTACCCCCAACCTTATGTCTAGTTCCAACCTTTACATCCAGGACCCCTGTACACAAAGTCCAACCTTTTCCCTACGAGGACCATCGTCCCCATCCGCCAACGACCGCCAACAAATCCACCAATTTCAGAGTACACGAGGGTACCGATCACACACATGGCAACACATGCCTCCCAAGAAATACGTGAACCTGACACACAGGTCACAAACTCCATAATCACGTCATTGCCACCACGAGGACCAGTGTCGCACCTTGGTGACTAATGTCCCATACCATTAATCGTGCAATCCAGGTACAGCTACACGCACTACACCACAATAGGAATCAAGCAACGGATCACAACGAAGATATGAAACCATACTCAATCAAGGAATGGATCACAGTCCAACAACAACGATGATTAACACAAGCCATCATCAACAATAAGAAAGGACAAACAACACACACGCTAGCATTTAAACACCGAACTAGCATGCTTATCAAACGGGTAAACCAAACATAGTTCCGAAGAACACACAAGACCCATCATAGTTCAACGAATCATAATGTTGAACACTTAGCACGATTCAAGACACCAAAATCTACATGGATTCCTACCATATAGTTCTAGACATACGAAACATCAAGAAGACACTCAAATAGTTTCAGAAAAGAACATCGGGAAGTCAAAAGACCAAATACCGAGTCAAAAGGATCACGGGGAACAAATCCCCGCCCAAGTCCACTTTGTACCTCGCGGGTGGGCCTCCACCCGCGGGAACCACTCCCACGAACCACCTGTACCCCACGGGTGGGGCGGCGGGTGGTGCACTACCCGCCGTTCCACCTGCGGGTACATCACCTGTACCAAAATAATCCCTTCGGGGATTTTCAACTCCAAGCACAAATTCAAGTCCAAAACATGCCAAATCTCACCAAATACAACAAAATGACTTGAATCAAAGGAATAGCCAAGCAATGGCATACATGAACCCTAATAACAAGCTCTAAATATGTATTTTCACAAGACAATGCATCAACACTCACATTTCATAGCAAAATCACATGTAGAATCTAATAAATCATCATATAGGTAAGCAAAATAGATTTTGTAGAGCATGTGTTATCTCTTGTAGATAAAAACCTTCACTGAACACTTCCCAAAGCTTCTAACAAGGTTCACCTTCCTCACCCACTTCAAGAACACGCCAAAAGATCATAAAGATTCTATCTTTAAGGAAAGACACCTTAGAAAACACTAAAAACACAAAATAAACATATATCTTACCCTCCTAGATGCTCAAAGGTAGGAAATGTGGAATCTTGAAGACAAACTTTGAAGATTTGGTAAAGCTCCAACTTGGCTTGGAAGAAAAGCTATCTAACTTTTAGAGAGGAGGAGCTCAAGTTTATAAAGTGTAAAGGAAAGAATGAAGGGTGTCTTCTAGGTTAGCTTGCAATACTAACATAAGGTGAAATGTCTTTATTACCCTTACTAAAATGAAGAGGTGTAAGGGAACAGGGGAACTACTCACAAAGCTTTAGGTACACCACTTGACTTTGGGTTGACTAGTCAATTACTAGTCCCTGACTATTGAATTTTCAGGAATTTAAGGAATTAAATAATCAATTGGATTAGTATTAATTACTTAATTAATCCCTTAATTGAATTTGGATTACGGTTGTCACATCCTCTCCCCCTTTAAAGAAGCTTCGTCCCCGAAGCTTGGGTACGACGAATTAGATCAAACGATGTAATGAAACAACAATGTGACAAGAGTGTCAAGACTATACTTATTTTGTTCAAAGTTCAATGGATTCAAAAAGGTACCAAACATAAGCAAAAATCATGTCATCCAAGAGTTGGAAAGAAATAATCATCCGAGATAATGAGCATAACAACCTCTAAGCCAAGCACAACCACCGACTTCTATTCAACCACCAAAGGTCTAACCCTCTAACTCTTAACACAAACCACTAAACCAACAACCAACCAAACAAGCAAGCAAAACGAACACACGAAGCAAACCACAACAACTAGCAACGGTAGCAACAACTAAAGGATAACACAAGCTAAGGAAAAGGGTGAACGGGGTTACCACAACATCGCGCTAAAATGATTCGCTCTCCGATTCATCGGTGCCCTCCTCGGACTCCTCGTCATCTCTTCCCCTTCGGCTTGAGCTGGCCTCGATCTGATCTAACCTCTGGTGAGCTGCTACAAACTACGTCTTCATAAAAGCGAAACCTGCTTCGATCATCTGGTTCTGTTGACGTAGAAGGGTGACCACACGCTCCTCGTGCGTCATAGCATCATGCTCCCTCTTGGTTCGGGCTTCCCTTCTTCTTCGGTTCTCCTCGCTTTCCGGGTCACTTTCGTCAACTTCGGCAGCTTCCCCCACCTCGGTTTCCTCTTCTTGACCTATTTCTTCTTCATCCCCTACATCACCTCCTAGGCTCTGAACGACGAGGTTCAACTTTCCAACAGGGATCTCGAGATCTGTAACCAACTCATCTCTTTCCTCGGGAGACTTCCTAGCAACTTCGTCCAGAGTGATATAACTACCGTCATCCAGCTGGAACAAGTTGTAGTTCCGAAGATTAATGGCATCCAGCACCATTTTTCCTATGGGCTTCGACATACAACCATCCACGCTCACACCCTTCTTGACAAAAATCCAGCTCAACACCATGCCATACGGTAGGCTTTTTCGATTGTGATCACAAAAGACCATATGTTGCCACATTAAAGCCGACAGATTGAACTTCACCATGTTCTTAATGCAAAAAGCAAAGGTGCAATCCAACTTCCCCAACAACCGACTTTTATTGTTATTTGGCAACAAACAATCTGACACAAGCATAACCAAAATACTTTGCTCGGCGGACAACCACTTCTTCTCCGGTCTCGAAGCTTGTGTGAAACCACTCGTGCGACCCAACAAATAACTCAAATAGTCCCGGTACCCCATGGTATCCGTACTAATCCACAATTTACCACTGTACTAAGCAACTCCCGAAGCAGAAAAACTCAGAACCTGAGCTAGCCTCTTTTCTGACAAAATCACTTTCACACCCCTCACTTTGGAGGTGATTTCAAGCTTCCCTCCATCATTTGTCACAACCATGCAACGGTAAAACTCTTTAACCAAGCTGGGGTATGTCTCGGCCCTTATGGCGAGAAACCCATCTAACAAGCCTTGATATCTAAGCATATCCAATAAGGAACTAGGGAAAGATTCCGGGTCAAAAGCTTTACCTTCAAGAACGAGATAATGGGCATCCACCCATTCCGCTTTCCTTGCCAAACTTGATCTTCTAGGCATGATTGAAGATGACCCAAGGCTCAACAAAAGGAACCCAAAGCTTTCCTCTTCTTTTCTTCTTATTCTTCTCGCTGCTCTCTATTGATGTTCTCTCTCTCTCTCTCTCGCGTCGGCCCAGCGGCGGTGAGAAGCTCCGGCAGGCGGCGGCGGTAGCTCGCTCGGCGACGGGGACAAGGGCGATGGGTGGTGGGGGTCTCAATTGGTACTCACGGGTGGGGAGGGAAGAAGAGAAAAATCAAGCATTTGGGATTTGGAGAAAAAAATTAGGAAAGAAGATGATTTAATTTGGGAATTGGGGTAAAAATTGAAATTATGGTTTAGATGGAATTTAAAATTGGATAGGTTTCAAGAAGTATAATTAGCTCAAATGGTTAGAGGGTTGGGTTGACAAGGGATACACCCGAGTTCAAAAACCAAGGCTTGTAATTAAAAGGTATTTGGTCTTTTAGGCTTCACAAGGAAGGATTTTATGGATTTTTCTATTCCAAATTCAAAGAACACTTGGAGAAATTTAGGCGATTCACAAGAAGGAAAGTTTGCAAATTATACATGTGCAAAGATTATGAAATTACTCGAATATGGCTCATTTTAGGGTAAACAACTACCTCTATGAAAGGCTCACACTTAACACTAAAAGAATTATTCATCAAGAGGAAAACATGAAAGGATAACAAGGCAACTCAAACAGACAACGAAGGAAACAAGACAACACACGAAGGCAACAAGGAACAAGATGCGTCCTAAAGACAAGGGTAGGCTAGGAAAAAGATTACCTCCTGCTGCTCCTCCGGCTACACAAGCCTTCGTGACAAGCCTTCGTGACATCACCCATCACGAATTGAGATGCCTTCCTTATACCCGGTTCAAACCTTATGGCTACCCCAAACCTTATGTCTAGTTCCAACCTTTACCTCCAGGACCCCTGTACACAAAGTCCAACCTTTTCCCTCCGAGGACCGTCGTCCCCATCTGCCAACGACCGCCAACAAATCCACCAATTTCATAATACGTGAACCTGACACACAGGTCACAAACTCAATAATCACGTCATGCCCACCACGAGGACCACTGCCGTACCTAGGTGACTAATCTCCCATACCATTAATCGTGCAATCCAGGTACAACCATACACACCACACCACAATAGGAATCAAGCAACGGATCACAACGAAGATATGAAACCATACTCAATCAAGGAATGGATCACAGTCCAACAACAACGATGATTACCACAAGTCATCATCAACAATAAGAAAGGAAACACAACACACATGCTAGCATTTAAACACTGAACTAGCATGCTTATCAAACGGGTAAACCAAACATAGTTCCGAAGAACACACAAGACTCATCATTGTTCAAACAGGTAAACCAAACATAGTTCCGAAGAACACACAAGACTCATCATAGTTCAACGAATCACAATGTTGAACACTTAGCACAATTCAAGACACCAAAACCTACATGGATTCCTACCATATAGTTCTAGACATACGAAACATCAAGAAGACACTCAAATAGTTCCACAAAAGAACATCGGGAAGTCAAAAGACCAAATACCGAGTCAAAAGGATCACGGGGAACAAATCCCCGCCCAAGTCCACTTTGTACGCCGCGGGTGGGCCTCCACCCGTGGTTTCGCCCGCGGGAACCACTCCCATGAACCACCTGTACCCCGCGGGCGGGTCGGCGGGTGGTGCACTACCCGCCGTTCCGCCCGCGGGTACATCACTTGTACCAAAATAATCCCTTCGGGGATTTTCAACTCCAAGATCAAATTCAAGTCCAAAACATGCCAAATCTCACCAAATACAATAAAAAGACTTGAATTGTAACACCCCCCAAACAAGACCTATATAAAAGCCTTAACACAAGCAGATTAAGCGACAAAACTAGCACATCGGAATATAAAAACGAAACTGGATAAAAGGAAATCCAACGGAGTGTCACGCCACGTCTACCAAACACGGTAAACGCTACGGCAAACAATCTGCAAGTGTGTACATCTATCCCAAAACATCAATCTAACTACATCGGTGCACAGGCCAAAAAAACAAGGATAAAGGTGCTAAGCTACCAGGCTCTAGACATCGCGCTCGTCTAAACATCACCTGAAAGATACAGAGATAAACATTGGGACGACGCCCGGTCAGCGAATAATGCTGGTAACCCACCAATACCGTTAAGTATCATAAATAGATAGATATAAGTCATAAAAACCATTTTCGAAACGGAATACATATATATAAGTCAAAACCAAGATCAACTGTCAACACAAGACTCATCACTCTCAAGGATAACACGGGAACACATCCCAAACCACAAAGGTTAACCACACGCAAGGATAAAGACTCACCCAACGGTAACACATGCCACAACAACACAAGCCTCCGTGACTACACGCGTCACGAGAGAAGATCACACAACGCCGGCTTTACAAGCCCTCGCAACATCACCCATCACGAGTTGGTATGCCTTCCTTATGCCCTGTTCCAACCTTATGGCTACCCCCAACCTTGTACCTTCTTTTCCAACCATTACCTCCAAGAACCCCTGTACTTCTTAGTCCAACCTTATTCCCCCGGGGCCGTCGTCCCCCACCAACAACCACCAACGAACACCACCAATCACGGCAACACATGCCCGGATAACACATGTTATCCCCCAAAAACGTGGAGCCATCACTCAGGCCACAACTCCATAATCACGTCCCGGCCACCACGAGGACCGCTGCAATACCTTGGTGACTAGTGTCCCATACCACTAATCGTGCAATCCAGGTAGAGCCACACACGCACCACCACTCACACGAGAGTCAAACAACGGATCACAACGAAGGTATGAAACATACTCAATCAAGGAACGGGTCACAGCCCAACGATAACAACGATGAATAACACAAGTTAACATCAACCAAACGGAAGGTACAAACAACACACACGCTAGCATTAAGACAACAAACTAGCATGCTTATCAACGGGGAAACTCAAGATAGTTCCGAGGAACACACAAGACACCTCTTGGTCCAACGAAACACAATGTTGAACACTTACCACGATACAAGACACCAAAGTCCTACATGGATACCTACCATATAGTTCTAGACATATGAAACATCAAGAAGACACTCAAATAGTTCCACAAAAGAACATCGGGAAGCCAAAAGACCAAATACCGAGTCAAACAAATCACGGGGAACAAATCTCGATCCAACTCCACTCGTGTACCCGCGGGTGGACCCACGGGTAGTGCCCCACCCGTGGTCCCGCCCGCGGGAACACTATCCCACAGGCTATGTACCCGCGGGTAGGCCGGCAGGTGGTGCCCCGCCCGTCATTCCGCCCGCGGGAACATCCCTGTTCCACAACAAATTCCTTCGGGGATTTTCTTCTCCAAACACAAATTCAAGTCCAAAACATGCCAAATCTCACCAAACACAACAAAATGACTTGAACCATGGAAAATGCCAAGCAATCGCACAAAGAAACCCTAAACACAATCTCTAGATATGCAATATCACAAGACAATTGCATAAACCCTCACATTTCATAGCAAAGCAGATGTAGAATCCAAAAAATCACATATACGTAAGCAAAATAGGTTTTGTAGAGCATGGGTTACCTCTTGAAGACCAAAAGACTTCACTTTACACCACAACAAGCTCTCCAGAAGGCTTACTTTCCAAACCCACTTCAAGATCAAACCAAAAGATCATAAATATCCTACCTTTAAGAAAAAGACAACTAAGATGGAACCAAAAACACAAGATGAACTTAGATCTTACCCTCCTAGATGCCCAAATAGGTGAAAGGTTGAATCTTGGAAGCAAATCTTGGAATCTTGACAAGGGTCTCAACTTGGCTTGGAGAATAAGCTACACTTCTTTTCTAGAGAGAAGGTAGAACTGTTTTTCTAAGAATTGTAGGGAATGAAATGAAGAAGTCTTCTAGGTTAGGTTACAATACTAACCCTTAGAAATTGTAAGGAACAAGGGAACTCCCCTCAAAGCACAAGGTACAACACAACTTAAAGGTTGACTAGTCAAATTCTAGTCCTTGAGTATTAAAAATCAGGATTTTAGGAATTAATTCCTCAAATAAAAAGAGGATTAATTACTCAATTAATCCATGGATTGAATGTGGATTTTTGGGGTGTCACATGAATCAAAGGAATAGCCAAGCAATGGCAAACTTGAACCCTAATAACAAGCTCTAAATATGTATTTTCACAAGACAATGCATCAACACTCACATTTCATTGCAAAATCACATGTAGAATCCAATAAATCATCATATAGGTAAGCAAAATAGATTTTGTAGAGCATGGGTTACCTCTTGTAGACAAAAACCTTCACTTAATACTTCCCAAAGCTTCTAACAAGGTTCACCTTCCTCACGCACTTCAAGAACACACCAAAAGATCATAAAGATTCTATCTTTAAGGAAAGATACCTTAGAAAACACTAAAAACACAAAATAAACATAGATCTTACCCTCCTAGATGCTCAAAGGTAGGAAAGGTGGAATCTTGAAGACAAACTTTGAAGATTTGGTAAAGCTCCAACTTGGCTTGGAAGAAAAGCTATCTAACTTTAAGAGAGAAGGAGGAGCTCAAGTTTAGAAAGTGTAAAGGAAAGAATGAAGGGTGTCTTCTAGGTTAGCTTGCAATTCTAACATAAGGTGAAATGTCTTTATTACCCTTACTAAAATGAAGAGGTGTAAGGGAACAAGGGAACTACTCACAAAGCTTTAGGTACAACACTTGACTTTGGGTTGACTAGTCAACTACTAGTCCCCGACTATTGAATTTTTAGGAATTTAAGGAATTAAATTATCAATTGGATTATGATTAATTACTTAATTAATCCCTTAATTGAATTTGGATTACGGGGTGTCACAATGACTCTAGGTTAGCTTGGGGCACAAACATAAGGTGTCAAGACTTCTTTCCCTTACTAAAGTGGGAAGAGTAAGGAGACAAGGGAACAATTCATAAGGCATAGAGTACAACCCTTTGACTTGGATTGACAAGTCAATTTCTAGTCCTCCGACTATTGCATTTTTAGGATTTTAGGAATAAATTACCAATTAAGCTAGGATTAATTATCTAATTAATCCTTAAATAGATTTTAGATTTACGGGGTGTCACATCCTCTCCCCCTTAAAAGAAGCTTCATCCCCGAAGCTTGGGTATGACGAATCCAAACAAAACAGCAACATGAAACAACAATGTGACAAGAGGAGCAAGAACATCTATTGACCAAAATTCAAAAATTCCCAATGGTATAAAATTATCAAGAAGTCATAGCATTGCAAGAAGTTACTAACAAAATTCCTTGAGCACAAGAAACACTTAAGGCCAAAACTCAACGACCAAAGCCTTCTAAACAACACTAGAGTTCTAAAAAACTAGATACTAGTAAAACAACCCACAAAACTAACTACTCTAACACAACTAACAAAACAAGAAAGATCACACAAGGCAACAACAAAACAACTAGCAAACGACAACAACATAACTGTAATACCCCGTGTTACGGCCCCTAAACCGATTAATTATTTAAACCTTTACCCAAAAGAAAAGAATTAAATTTTATTAATTAATTAGGAAGAGTCCACCATAAGCCCATGGGTCCTTATCCCTAAATCTACCTATAGGAAATAGAATTAGCTAAGTCCATACCATTAAGATCCTAAATAGGACGCTTAGATATATAAATAGGGACATAAGAGGCACCTAGAACTCACACCACAAATAATCTCTCACCACACAAGAAGTTCCAAGAATTCCCTTAGGAGAAATCAAGAAAGGAGAAATCTTAAAGAAAGACCCTTCATAGCCAAGGAAATTAATTAAGGCTAAGAGGTAACCCATGTCTCAACAAAACCTATTTTCTTCGCTACAATCTCCTTCTTAGGCCTCCCTCTATATTCATGTGTCTTGATAAATTCTTCTATGTTAAATTGTTAATTATGTTATGTTCTTGATGATTGATAAGATGATCTATGTGCATTCTTGATAATCTTGATGATCTTGATGTTGAAACGAAGTTCTTGATATTGATGTGATAATCCTTGACAAATCTTGATATTTATTGATGTTAAAGATAAAATATGATCTTGATGATTTGGGTGGGATTAGAGCCCTAGGATGGATTGGGAATTTGTATTGTAATGTTCTTGATATTGGGTGGGAATTCGCATGTTCAGGTGTTGTTTATGTTTAGAAGTCGTGATAGGATGAGTTATACATGATTCTTGATTTTGATCCATTAATTGATTACGTGGTGTCGTTAATTGCGTTTAAAAGTGTCTAAGCATGGTTTCGGGTTCCACAAAGGATCCCGGGATGAATTTGTTATGAAAGAGTCAGTGGGGGGTAGGTGGGGGTAGGGGTACCCGGCACCTACCCGCTGCCCGAAGATCACCACCGGGCAGCGGGCAGGCGCCGGGCAGGCATCTGCCCGCCGGCAACCGCCTGCCGGGCAGTGATCTCCGGCGGGCAACCGGCGGATGACCCCCACCCATCGGCTACCCGCTGGTCCGTACCCCACCCCGTGTCTTTGGCTTCCCCATTTGATGTTCCTCGCTCCCCCATGGTGTCCCAATGGACCCCGTTTGTCGTGCTTGAGTCTAGTTTAATATTTCGGGTACCATTCGTAGGATAAATGAGTCTTAGGAATTGCATGCTAGTGGAATTGGTAACCCGTCAACCTAGGTGGAATTGGTAACCCGTCAACCTAGGAATGTGAATGACCACACGTAAGTTTATTTATATATCTTTCCCCTCCCAATATGCTATTACGTCCTCCTATGTGTTATGTGTTGCATGATCCCCCATTTTGGTTACAGACCAATTCGGTGATTCCCGGACTAAGGTTCAGAAGTCGGCTGTAGGCCGAATGGATTCTTCCCGGACTAAAGGATCGGAAGTGGCTGAAGGCCAAATGGATTGTTCCTGAGCTAAGGTTCAGAAGTTGGCTAAAGGCCGAATTGATTCACTTCTCGGGCTGCGGTCCACATGGGCCTCGGTGCTATGACCCACCGACCTAGACGCGCCAGGCGGTGTGTAGGGCCAATAAGCTTAGGAAGGCTGTATTCCACCAACCTGAGTAATCAGGCGGTGTGTAGGGCTACGGCTCGCTGCGTTACAGACCAATTGGGTGATTCCCGGACTAAGGTTCAGAAGTCGGCTGAAGGCCGAATGGATTCTTCCCAGACTAAAGGTTGGGAACTGGCTGAAGGCCAAATGTATTGTTCCTGAGCTAAGGCTCAGAAGTTGGCTAAAGGCCGAATTGATTCACTTCTTGGGCTGCGGTCCACATGGGCCTCGGTGCTATGACCCACCGACCTAGACGCGCTAGGCGGTGTGTAGGGCCAATAAGCTGAGGAAAGCTGTAGTCCACCGACCAGAGTAATCAGGCGGTGTGTAGGGCTACGGCTGGCTGCGATCCACCGAGTGATGGGACAGCGGTGTGCAGGGCCGTAATCTCCGACGATCTTTGCCCACCGACTAAGTCTAGCTTAGCAGTGTGTCGGGCTTGATCCGCTACGGTCCACCGACTGTACACATCAACGGTGTGTAGGGTCCTAAGTCCCCCCTTGTAAAGGGGATCACGGTCCACCGACTGTGCGCGTCAGCGGTGTGTCGGATTGTGGTCCGACGTTGAGATCGTCAGTGGTCCTCTATGGGTTGGTTGCGATCAACTCCCTTCATGCTGCGGTATGAGGTAGGGTGTTTTGGGGCCGTGTTAATGCTATACGCATTAACCCTCATGTTCGGGGCGTGCGATTGGTCCCGTGGCGCCAAAGCAGTGTGATTGAGTGTCACAAATGATGATTGAATGATGATTAAATGATGACATGATTGATGTGGACATAGACTGTGACCTTAGTTGCGTATTCTTTATGATGATTCTACTCTATTATCATTAATTATGGTGCTTACCCCTATTTGCTGTGTCCATTCCTGGTTTTAAAACTAGAGTCTCTTAAGTATATATCTTTCTTCTTCGAAATGATTTTCATATATCTATATATATCTATCTATAATATATATTTCAATGCGTTGGAGTGGGTTACCAGCATCTCTCGCTGAACAGATATATTTGGCTTTCAGGCACAGCTGAGTAGACACCGGAGCGCGCTAGAGACCTGAAGCGTAGAGTAGTTAGTTTCCCCTTTTCGGCCTGCGTGCCATGTTTATGTACTGACTTTACTTTGAGGATTTTAGTTAGTTGCCTGTGCACCTGAGCTCTTTAACTCAGGTGTGGCATAACACCCCGTACTCTTATGTTTACTTTGGGACTTAATGAGAAATTACCTTTGTTATATAAGTTTTAAAAGTTTCAAAATTTCAGGGTGTTACAATAACGATAACACCAAACGAGAAAAGGGAGACGAGATTACCACAACTCCGCACTAGAAAGACTCGCTCTCCGACTCCTCGGCGTCTTCGTCGGACTCTTCATCGGCTCTCCCTCGGCTAGAACTGGCCTCTAGCTGATCCAACCTTTGGTTGACCACGACAAACTGTGTTTTCATGTAGGCGAAGCCTTCCTCTATCATTCTGTTCTATTGTCGAAGAAGGGTGACCACACACTCTTTGTGAATCATGGCGTCCTGTTCCCTCTTGGTTCTGGCTTCCGTCCTTCTTAGGTTTTCTTCACTCTCCGAGTCGCTCTCCTCGACTTCAGCAGCTTCTCCTACATCCGCATCCTCCTCTTGGTCTTCTTCTTCATCATTCCCCGCACCTCCTCTTAAGCTCCGAACTGCGAGGTTCAACTTCCCAACGGGAATCTCAAGCTCAACAACCAACGCGTCTCTCTCATCGGGGGTTTTCCTGACGACATCCTCAAGCGTGATGTACTCTCCGTCATCCATCTGAAACAGATTGCAACTCCGCAGGTTGGTGGCATCCAACACCTCTTTGCCCACTGGCTTCGGTACACAGCCGTCATCACTTATTCCTTTTCTAACGAAGATCCAACTCAAAACCATACCATACGGTAGATTCTTTCGATTATGATCTCGGTAAAAGATAATATGATGCAACATTAAGGTAGGCAGATTGAACTTCACCATGTTCTTTAAGCAAAAGGCAAACGTGCACTCCAACTTCCCAAACAGACGACTCTTGTTGTTATTTGGCAGCAAACAGCCCGATACAAGCATAACCAAGATTCTTTGTTCAGTAGTCAACCATTTCCTTTCCGGTCTCGTGGCTTGGGTAAAACCATTAGTCCGACCCAATAATAAATCAAATAATCTCGATAACCCATGGTATCCGTCTCAAGCCAAGAGTTACCACTGTACTGCGAAACTCCCGTAGTGGTCAGACTCAAGAGCTGAGCTAGCCTCTTTTCGGACAATACAACCTTCACACCTCTCACCTTAGAGGTAACCTCTAACTTTCCACCATCCTTAGTTACAACTATGTGACGGTAGAATTCCTTCACCAAACTCGGGTAAGTCTCGGCCCTAATGGCGAGAAACCCATCCAACAGACCTTGATATCTCAACATCTCTAACAAGGAACTTGAAAAAGAATCAGGATCAAAGGTTTTACCTTCCAACACGAGGTAGTGGGTATCCACCCATTCCACTCTTCTTTTCAAGCTAGACCTCCTGGGCATGATTTTGAGATGACCCAAAGACTCAAGGTAGACCAAAAACTCTTCTCTTTCTTTCTTTTCTTCTCTCCCTCTTTTCTCTCTCTCTCGCTGCTTCTCGGTGACACCGTAGCAGACACGGCAACGACGACGGTCAGCTTTGGTCGGCGGCGATGGCGGTCTGCTTCGCACGACGGCTGGTCGGCGTCGGCAGGGGGGTGGCGACGGGAAGGGAGCTGCTCAGGGGGTTTACGGGTGGAAGAAGGAAGAAGGGGAAAGGGTTTGGGAATTTGGGAAAAATTGGGAAAGAGAAGGTTTTAATTTGGGGATTTTTGGGTAAAATGAGAAATTATAGGTTAAATGGAATTTAAGTGGGGTAAGGTTCAATAAACATAACTAGTTCAAGTGGTTCAAGTGTGACACCCATATTTTCCTAAAATAAACTATAGTTCCGATATTAAATATTTTAATAAAAATATTTATATAATTATTTGTACTAAATATTTCAAGCCCCCAAAATGGTTTTAATCCCTAAGGCCTAATAATTATTCTTTGAGCCCAAGTGTTTATTTATCCTAAGACTATATAATATATGAGTCTTGAACCCATTTAGTCAAACCCATATGTTTGTATAAAAACAAATTTTATTATTTTGTATGCCCCAAAATATATATGTATTTATGGTTCTTGACCCAAGAGACTTAGACCAACGCAATCATTGTTTAACCCTACCATCTCTAGTGTGTATGTGTGTATTGTATCACTTCTCTTCCAAGTCTAAACCTTCGGCCGAGACTTCTTCTTCTCTTGCCTTCTCGAACGTCACAACGTGAACCTGAGACCTTGGAGGTCACCTCCTCCGTCCAAGCAAGCCGATCACCCATTTTCCCTTCACTTCGTTCGTCGACACCTTTTCCTCGTTCCTGCAGAAGCAGAGCAGTTGTGACGGTTGGGTGAGGTGGCGTTGGTGGAGCTCGGCAGTAGGCGTGGCAGTGACCTCGAGAGTGGTCTTCTCCGGCGAGCTCGGTCGGCTGTGATGGCAGTCTCGGTAGTCTCTCGACACAAACAGAGTTCCGGCAGCAGCTTTGTTGGTGTATGGAGCTTCTCGACGTTTCTCTTCTCGTCGACGGCGGCGGAGCTTCGGACAGCAGCAATGACCGTGATGCAGGGTGGTGGTTGTCCATGGCATCTTCGGCAGAGGCGGATCACAGCAATGGTGGCACCTCCTCCTTTCACGGCGAGTTTTGGGGCCCAGTGAAGCAGAGTAGGCACGGGCAGTGGCACGGGCGGATGGTGTCTTGGCGTTCCACCCGCGGGTTCGTCTGCATGAAGAAGAAGAAGATGGCAGATGGTGAGCTACATTCTTTGTTTTGTTGTTTAGTTTAGTACTAGATTAGTTTTTGTTAAGTAAGAGTTAATAAGTGTGTCTTTGGCTTAGTGGTTAGAGGGGTGGTTATGTTTGTTGGCTTGAGATCGATCCTTACCTTAGATAATTAGTTTTTTTGTGATTAGCTTTGTCTTATGAGCTTGATTATTAGCTTAATAATTATTGTTGTTGCCTAGTTTTCATTATGATGTTTAGGTTAGATGGTTAAGGGTGTGGTTAATTTTAAGAGGGACTAGGGTTCAAATCTCTTTATAAGCCTAGTTAGTTTTGTTTACTGTTTTATTTTTAAAGTAAAGGAAAGGTTTGATTCACAGGTTCCCGGTAGCTTGGCTTTGTTAGTTGAGCCTAAGTTTGCCGTTGTTTTTGGATGGTTAAGCGAATGAGGTAACCCATGCTTTACAAAATATATTTTCTTACCTATATGATGATTTCTTGACTTCTACTTGTGATTTTTGCAATGAAATGTGAGATTTGATGCATTGTCTTGTGAGAATGCATATCTAGAGCTTGTTATTAGGGTTCTTGTATGCAACTGCTGGGCTATTTCTTGGATTCAAGTCATATTGTTGTATTTTGTGAGATTTTGGGTGTTTTGGACTTGAATTTGGACTTGTTGTTGAAAATCCCCGAAGGGATTATTTTTGGTACAAGTTGGTACCCGCGGGCGGAACGGCGGGCAGAGCTCCACCCGCCGCCCCACCCGCGGGGTACAGGCCCTTGGGTGAACGCTACCCGCGGGCGGAACCATGGGTGGTGGTCCACCCGTGGCCCCACCCGGGGGTACACTTTGGTGTTGTTTGGGGATTTGTTCCCCGTGGCCCCACCCGCGGGGTACACTTTGGTGTTGTTTGGGGATTTGTTCCCCGTGGCCCCACCCGCGTGGTACACTTTGGTGTTTTTTGGGGATTTGTTTTGACTTCCCGATGTTATTTTGTTGGGCTATTTGAGTGTCTTCTTGATGTTTTGTAGGTTTAGAACTGTATGTTGTGACCCCATGTAGGATTTGGTGTCTTGAATCGTGCTAAGTGTTCAACTTTGTGATTCGTTGAACCATGATGAGTCTTGTATGTTCTTCGGAACTATGTTTGGTTTACCCGTTTGAGAAGCAGGCTAGTTTGATGTTGAAATGCTAGTGTGTGTGGTTTGTTCTTCCATATTTGTGGATGACAACTTGTGTTGATCATCGTTGGAGTCGGATTGTAATCCTTCCTTGTTGAGTATAGTTTCATATCTTTGTTGTGATCCATTGATTGATTCCAGTGATGAAAGCGTGTGTATTGGTTGTACCCTTATTGCACGGTTAATGGTATGGGACATTAATCACCAAGGTACAGATGTGGTCCTCGTGATGGCCATGAAATGATATTGGAGTTGTAAATTGGCTTTTAGGCTCATGATCTGTGTTTCAGGCTCATGTGATTGGTGGTTGTGTGATTGAAATGATCGGTACCCTCGTGTACTGCGAGATCGGTGGTTGTTGATTTGGTGTTGTAGGTGGGGAACGACGGTTCCCGGAGGCATAAGGTTGTACTCAGAAGTACAGGGGTTCTCGGAGGTAATGGTTGGAACGGTAATAAGGTCGGGGGTAGGCATAAGGTTGGAACATGGTGTAAGGTTGGAACTTGTGACATGAAGTGTCACTGTGGCACGTAGTGCCAATGTGTGAATGTCTATCCTTTTCTGATGAGCATGTCGAGTGGTATTCTACTTTGTGATATGTAGAATACACCTCGAGTTGTACTTGTTTATTGTGGTTGTCTTTGCCTTGATGTTTTTTGCTTTGTGATCAGTAGATTACATCTTGAGCTGTGTTGAGTTGTACTGTTGTTGTTCTTGTCTTAATGTTGTCTTGGGATATTGATTTCCCTTGTTCTTTTGAGAGTGAAATAGAGTCTTTGCAGTTGACTTCTCTCTTTACGGTTTGAACTGTTATATATTGTATTCCGTTTCGAAAATGGTTTTGTATTATACTATCTATGTATGCTATTGAACGCGTATTGATGTGTTACCAGTAATATTCGCTGACCGGGCATCATCCCCTTTCTTTATGTTCTTTACAGGTCCTGAGTAGACATGGCGAGAGTGTTAGCCGTTGGTAGTTTAGCTCCCTTGAACAATGTAGTTCGTGTTTTGGCCTGTGTGGCACAGTTGTTGAACAAAATTGTTTGATGGTTTTAGACTTGCCTGTGCATTCACGTTGAGGTGAATGTGGCATAACACTCCTTGGTTTTCCCTGTTTTTATATTAGACTTTCGCTGTGCTTACGTTTTATGAATTATGTTAGCTACCTTACCTTACGTATTTAAGTTTTAAAATAGCATGAAAATTGGGGGTGTTACAGTTGGTATCAGAGCCTAGGTTTGAGCCAAGGATGTTAAGAGTTGGACTTTAAGAACCTAAGTTGAGCTTAGGTTAGTGCTTGTAGGTTGAGACCTTAAGTTGCTTAGTGAAGCCTCTAAGTGTTTAAGTACCTAAGTATAGGATTCTTAGGACCCGCGGTGAGGTTGTGAGTTATCTTTTGTTATCTGTTTAGTTCTTTTATCTTGTTCTGTTGTTAGCTCTAGTAGTTTTGGTTGTTGCTCTCGTTTGGTGTGAACCTTTTCGGTTTGTTGCCTCGTTCTGGTTTCGTTGAAGTGTTGACAAAGACGGTGGCTAAGAGAATGAAGACTCGAAGGTCTGCTGATGCAAGGTAGTCAAGTCCTGGTGTTTTCATCTGGATATGTGGCCAACCTAAAGATTAAAGACTACTCTACTCGCAACCTGGAGTCAGCTACATCAATTCTCGTTCGAGCAAGTGGCATCGACTCTCGTACGACAACGTCATCAGCTCTACGTCAATCTCTAGAGTTGAAGTCTATGTTTCGTGCAGCTGAAGTTCGAAGATCAAGACTTGAAGACCCTCACTCACGAGGGGGAGTCAAGAGCGGTCGCAGACGCTCTAAGAAGCCTGTGGGTCAACATGATAGAAGCCTTCAAAGTTGAAGAGCTAAGAGTCAACCTTGAACCTTTCTAAAGCACGAAGAGTTAAAGTGTAAGTTTGAGGCGTTCAACATGGAAGTAGTTCTACCTACCCTTGAAGAAACCAAGATTGGGCAAGTTCGAGGCCTTCAGCTCGGAAGTAATAAAGATCAAGATGGCTATACGGGAAAAGCTTGGACCTTTAAGGTACATGGAAGGGAAGAACATCGTTGTTGGCAAGTCGCCTGACCCTATGAAACGTGAAGAGGTTAAGTAGTAGTTGGTAAATGAGGGTATCTTTTATCCTAGTCGGCACACCCGGGAAATTATGGATATCATGAAGACCTTTGGTTAGGAGGTTCGGCAACAAGAAGGAAAGAAGACGAAACCGAGTTGCAATCAATCACTGGGGCCGTCAAAAGACTCAAACCGACAAGAGCAAATCAAAAGACGGATTTGATGACCAAGTGTTCCTAAGTTGCAAGTGAGACTCTGTGCCGATGATTCCTGGTAAGAGATCTACCTAAAACCAGGAAGGAACGAAAAGTAGCTAATCTTGTGTGGGAGGACTGAACAGTAAAGGGAAGGACAGTCAGGAATGAACTTAAGGACCAGTTCTACTGTTGAGCTTTCATAAGTGAGATAGGTTCGTGCGGCAACAAAGTTTTCAGGGAAGCCATACCGTTAAACAAGACAAGGGAAGACAAAGTTGGTTTGTAGCCGAATACTTTCTCTATAGGACCACCGTACTACCTTTGACTCGTTACCCCCGCAATGATTTCTAAGCTTCGGGGACGAAGTTTCTCGTAAGGGGAGGAGAGTGTAACACCCCGTGTTACGGCCTTCAATCCCGGATTAATTATTTAATTAATCCCGTTAATAATAATTAAATATGATTTAATTCGGTTAGGTTTCTCTTTAATTAATTAATGAGGTCCACCATGAACCGTGGACCCTTGCCTAAATGAGAGTCTTAGGCCTATTAGGAATAAAGGAAGTAGGCCTTTTACTATTCAGATTATGATTAGGATTCTCTTTAATTAATTAATATGGTCCACTATGGACCATGGACCCTTATCCCTAAAAAAAGTCCTTAGTCCTATAAGGAATAGAATTAGTAAACCCATACCATTCAGGCCCTAATTAGGAGTATTAAATATATAAATAGGGATATAGAAGGCACCTAGATCCCCCATCACAATAAAACGTCTCACCACCCAAAGAGCTCCAAGAATTCCCTTAGAAGAAATCAAGAAAGCAAGAAAGCTTAAAGAAAGACCCTTCATAGCCAAGGAATTAATTAAGGCTAAGAGGTAGCCCATGTCTCAACAAAACCAATTTTCATAGCAATGAATCCCCTCTTAGGATTTCCCTATATTATTGTGTATTGATGATTTGTGATATTATTATTGATGTTTGGTGGGATGATTCCATGGGTGATCTTGATGATGAAAGGTTCTTGACAATTATGGTGTTCTCGAGGATTATATGATGTTCTTGATGATTGTAGGATGTTCTTGATGTTTATGTGATATTCTTACCGAATCTTGATATTCGAAGATGAATTGTGTCCTTGTTGATTTGAAAATGATTAGAACCCTAGGTTGTATCGTATGAAATTATTCCTGGTATATTGGGTGGGAATTCGCATGATCGGGTGTTTATTATGTTTAGAAAAGAATGGTAGGTTATGTGCCGTTTGTTTCCTGATTTTGATCCGTTAATTGTCTACGTGTGTTATCAATTGCGTTTGAAAGTGTCTAAGCATGGTTTCGGGTTCCACAAAGGTTCCCGTGGCGTTATTGATGAAAAAGAGTCAGTGGGGGGTAGGGGACCCGCCACCTACCCGCGGCCAAGTTGGGCAACGTCGGCAGCGGGCAGTCGGCGGGCGGGCAGTTGCCCGCCGGGCACCCGCTGCCCGGAACACTAGAATGCCGGCGGGCAGCCGGCGGGTGACCCCCACCCACCGGCTACCCGCTGGTTTGTACCCCACTTTGGGATCCCGGCTTCCCCGTTTGATGTTCCCCCGACCCTCGTGGTGTCCCAACAGACTCCGTCTATCGTGCCTATGTCTAGTTTGATGTTTCGGCTACCGTTCGTAGGTTGTATGAGTCTTGTATATTGCATGCTAGTTGAATTGGTATCCCGTTGACCTAGGTGAAAGAAGTATGAACCCCTTAGGATTATTCTTAGTATGTGAAGGATCACGCATAGGTTTTGTTACACGTTTTCTCCCCCTTCCCAATGTGTTAATGTGGTTGCATGTACTTGCTATGTGTTATGTGTGCATGTTACCCCGATTTGGTTGAGATCAATCGGGCTATACGGGCAGTCGGATGGGCTGAGAACCATACCGGCTGTTATCCAGGCTGGTAAAGACCGGTCAGGTATATAAATATTATATAGGACTGAGGTCCACTATACGGGCAGTTGAATGGGTTGAGAACCATCCCAACTGTTAACCAGGCTGGTAGAGACCGGTCAGGTATATAAATATTATATAGGACAAAGGTCCACTATACGGGCAGTTGAATGGGTTGAGAACCATCCCAACTGTTAACCAGGCTGGTAAAGACTGGTCAGGTATATAAATATTATATAGAGCTGCGATTCATCGGTCGGTTGCGATCGACCCCTCCGTATTGTGAGACGGGGCAGGGTGCTGCGGGGCTGTGTCAGAGCTATATGCGCTAACCCTCATATATGGGCATGCGATTGGTCCTGTGGCGTCAACAAAGTGTGCTATGTGATGAGATGAGAAGAATTTATGATATGACTGTTATGGAAACGTGACCATAGGGCTCTTGCTAGTAATGCTTAATTGTGATTATTGGTTGTGCTTATCTATAACTGTGCCCTATGTGAGAATTGTATATGCTTGATTATGACTGTTGATTGTGTGTACCCCTATTTGTCGAGTCGGTTCCCTGATTTGAAAGGTAGAGTCTCTTAGGATATATCTTCATGCTTCGAAATGACTTTTCGTATATCTATGTATATAACTATATGTATTGTATTTCAACACGTTGGAGTGGGTTACCAGCATCTCTCGCAGAACAGATATATTTCGCTTTCAGGCACAGAAGAATAAGTCACTGGATCGCGCTAGAACTTGGAGCGTAGAAGTAGATAGTTTCCCTTTCGGCCTGCGTGCCATGCTTATGCATTTACACTATTGAGGATATTAGTTAGTTAGCCTGTGCACCTGAGTTCTCTAGCTCAGGTGTGGCATAGCACCCCGTACTCTTGTATTACGTTTTGGGATTTAATGAGATTTCACCTTTATTTTTATAAGTTTTAAAAGTCTCGAAAATCTGGGGTGTTACAGTTGGTATCAGAGCCTAAGTTTGACCCTAGGATAAGACTCTTAATACCGGACTTTAGGACATTAGGCTTGAACTCTAGGTATTAAGGAACATAGGATTCAGGAATCTTAGGACGCGCGGTGAGATTGTGAAACCTACACATAACCTCCCCTCACTTTATCCCTCTCTAAAAGAACTCCCCCTACGCTTACCACACCAAGGTAAGGGTCCAGCACACTGACTCGTCATTACAATAAATATTGACCCTAAAAACCAGCAGCATGGCGCCAATAAGAAGACAGTCAAGGATCCCACACTCCTCGAAGAATGAATCCGAACCTTCAACAAAATCCCCGGGTTAGGCGAATGCCCAGAGGAACGCCACCAAGAGATAGCCTCGTTCTACTTCAAGACACGAGGTTGATCTTTGATAAGTCCACAAAGAACTTATGGGCAACAACCGGGGGTTCAACTAAAAGTACCTAGGGGCACGGCTACAAGGACGACTCCACCCCGCACCCGCCATACTCATGGACCTCATGAACCGAGTATTCCGACCCCACCTTGATGACTTCGTCATTGTATTCATTGACGACATCCTAGGCTACTCCCGAAACAAGGAAGGACATGAAAGGCACCTCCGCATAACCTTACAAACTCTAAGAGAGCACCAGCTATATGCTAAGTTCTCCAAATGCGAATTCTGGAAAGACAGCGTGACCTTCCTGGGCCACGTAATAACCAAAGAAGGAATTAAGGTGGACCCCACCAAAGCCCAGGTCGTTAATGAATGGTCCACACCAAACTCACTTTCAGAGGTCCGAAGCTTCCTGGGCTTAGCTGGCTACTACAGGAGGTTTGTACCCGACTTTACCAAGATAGCCCAACCTCTCATTAACTCATGAAAAAGGAGACCCCTTTCCGATGGGACGACAACTGCGTCGCAGCCTTTCAGGAATTGAAGGATAAGTTAACCACGGCACCCGTACTAGCCATCCCCTCCGGGGTGGAAGGGTTCGAGGTCTTCAGTGACGCGTCCAAAAAGGGGTTGGGGTGCGTGCTAATGCAAAAAGGCAAGGTAATAGCATACGCATCTAGGCAACTCAAAACCCACGAAGAAAATACCCCACCCACGACCTCGAGCTAGCCGCCATCGTATTCGCACTGAAAATTTGGAGGCATTACCTATACGGTGTGCAATGTAAGATTTACACAGACGCATAGAAAGTATCATACAACTAGAACCTCCCGGCAATAAGGGCCTTACCTTGGAACAAGGACCTTGATGGTTATAAGGCACTGTAAGAAGTACATGTAACACACAATATCGCCAAAACATCATGCGACGTCAAAGGGCAGTCAATCAATTGCATTCCAAGGAAGAGAAACGCATCACCAAGCACTTGGTCACCAATGGATTGAACAAAGAACGAGCGATAAGCCTAACTCCAAGAAAAACCAAGAAGGCTTGTCATCAATCAAGCAAGGAAAAGACAAAGTTGGCTTATAACCAACTTCCCGGTGAAGGTGACGAGGTTGCTAATTGGAAACCGGACCCGACCTACTGAACGGAAAGAACATGCGAGAGTCTTGACTCATCTATAACTCGTACTTAAGGATCAATAGAACTATACGATGGGTCATCCTATGTATTCAAGTACCTTTTTATTGTGCACATGGGCATGGGGCTTGTCGGGACTTGAATCAGTGCATTCTTGGGATTTTTCCTGAAGAAATTCACTCTTCCTAGTCACCTTCCCGCGGGTCCCCAACGGGACCTTGATGGGACCCTAACGGGTCCTGGACGGGACCTTGACGGGTCCCTGACAGGAGCTTGGCAGGCGTACGACCGCCCACCTCGCGCCCACTGGTACAATGTGCTGATTTCTTAACCCCTCGTTTTATTGATTCGTGGCGCACTTGTGTGCCTCGATTGATGAACGCGAGTCTTGGGTAAGGAACCATGGGTCGCCCAAACATGGTGTCATCGGTAAAAGACCTTGACACGCAAGACACCGTCGGAAAAGCAATACCAATTGCATTACACGTGGAGTTGAAGTTGGATTCTACGATGCAACTGACTAGGGATGATTGGCATAAAGGATTGTGCAGACCAAGGAGACGAGTTGGGAACTCGTGCTAAGGACTCACAAAGGCCGTAAAAGTCAAAATTCTAAGGATGGATCGGGACTCCTCCAAACCGTGGATATCCTTCAAGCAAATCAGAGGACTCCTTACAGGTTGTATGGAATCAAGAACGACATAGCCCGTGGTGCTAGGCAAAAAGTAAAGAGCACATTTGTGCCAAGATCTCAAGGGTCATTAAGGACCCACAAGAAAATGAGATGACTCGTAAACTCACCGAGTCATTCCACAACGAGATTAGGTAACCAACTGCGCTTCAAGAAGAAAAAGAGCATGCAAGAACACCTTCATCATTAAAAGTAACACAAAAGGGCACAACAAGCCGAACCTCGGAGAAGAAATGAAGTCTTACTAAGAATTTCACTCACTAAAGAAGAGATGAAATTCAATAAGAAAAAGTCAACCCAAAGCTTATCGACTCCCAAGAGACTTTGGGAAGAATTTGGGAAGTGCGCCCTAAGAGATCGGTTTGTTTGACCAAACTTGGTCAAGACCTTGGACGCATTAACGAAGTAAGTGTTAAATCATCACGGGAGATTCCCTCAAGATAGGAGAGACGGATGAAACTTTAGCCTGGGAAGCAAGGTCTAACAAGGACCTTAAAGTCAAGCAAGTGCCAACACCAAGGAAGAAGGATCATCAGTTCGTCAATACGTCTGGATCGAAGCATCAAACCAAAATAGTCATTTAAAATCGAGAACCCTTAACCCATCCTAGCCGAATTCCTTTCCCTCCCTCGGGAAATCGGCCCCCTCCTTATTTCAAAACCCTTTCTACCCTTCAAAGCACATTCTTGATTTCCTATTTTAACAATTCCATACAAGGTGGCAACCTCACACCCTAAGTTGCAACCTTGAAAACTTTGATCCTAATTCCTAAATTCACATTGTCCTTAGGTTTGAAACCCACTCTCTTAGCCCTTTAAGCCTAATCGTTCCCAAAAACCCAGCACACATAGACATACAATTATACAGTTTCCCCGAATAATACTTTCTCTATAGGACCACCGTACTACCTTTGACTCGTTACCCCCGCAATGATTTCTAAGCTTCGGGGACGAAGCTTCTCGTAAGGGGGGAGAGTGTAACACCCCGTGTTACGGCCTTCAATCCCGGATTAATTATTTAATTAATCCCGTTAATAATAATTAAATATGATTTAATTCGGTTAGGTTTCCCTTTAATTAATTAATGAGGTCCACCATGAACCGTGGACCCTTGCCTAAATGAGAGTCTTAGGCCTATTAGGAATAATGGAAGTAGGCCTTTTACTATTCAGATTATGATTAGGATTCTCTTTAATTAATTAATATGGTCCACTATGGACCATGGACCCTTATCCCTAAAACAAGTCCTTAGTCCTATAAGGAATAGAATTAGTAAACCCATACCATTCAGGCCATAATTAGGAGTCTTAAATATATAAATAGGGATATAGAAGGCACCTAGATCCCCCACCACAATAAAACGTCTCACCACCCAAAGAGCTCCAAGAATTCCCTTAGAAGAAATCAAGAAAGCAAGAAAGCTTAAAGAAAGACCCTTCATAGCCAAGGAATTAATTAAGGCTAAGAGGTAACCCATGTCTCAACAAAACCTATTTTCATAGCTATGAATCCCCTCTTAGGATTTACCCATATTATTGTGTATTGATGATTTGTGATATTATTATTGATGATTGGTGGGATGATTCCATGGGTGATCTTGATGATGAAAGGTTCTTGACAATTATGGTGTTCTTGAGGATTATATGATGATCTTGATGATTGTAGGATGTTCTTGATGTTTATGTGATATTCTTACCAAATCTTGATATTAGAAGATGAATTGTGTCCTTGTTGATTTGAAAATGATTAGAACCCTAGGTTGTATCGTATGGAATTATTCTTGGTATATTGGGTGGGAATTCGCATGATCGGGTGTTTATTATGTTTAGAAAAGCATGGTAGGTTATGTGCCGTTTGTTTCTTGATTTTGATCCGTTAATTGTCTATGTGTGTTATCAATTGCGTTTGAAAGTGTCTAAGCATGGTTTCGGGTTCCACAAAGGTTCCCGGGGCGTTTTTGATGAAAAAGAGTCAGTGGGGGGTAGGTGGGGGTAGGGGACCCGCCACCTACCCGCGGCCAAGTTGGGCAACGCCGGCAGCGGGTTGCTGCCCGCCGGGCACCCGCTGCCCGGAACAGTAGAACGTCGGCGGGCAGCCGGCAGGTGACCCCCACCCACCGGCTACCCACTGTTTTGTACCTCACTTTGGGATCCCGGCTTCCCCGTTTGATGTTTCCCCGACCCCGTGGTGTCCCAACGAACTCCGTCTATCGTACCTATGTCTAGTTTGATGTTTCGGGTACCGTTCGTAGGTTGTATGAGTCTTATATATTGCATGCTAGTTGAATTTGTATCCCGTTGACCTAGGTGAAAGAAGTATGAACCCCTTAGGATTATTCTTAGTATGTGAAGGATCACGCATAGGTTTTGTTATACGTTTTCTCCCCTTCCCAATGTGTTAATGTGGGTTGCATGTACTTGCTATGTGTTATGTGTGCATGTTACCCCGATTTGGTTGAGATCAATCGGGCTATACGGGCAGTCGGATGGGCTGAGAACCATATCGGCTGTTAACCAGGCTGGTAAAGACCGGTCAAGTATATAAATATTATATAGGACTGAGGTCCACTATACGGGCAGTTGAATGGGTTGAGAACCATCCCAACTGTTAACCAGGCTGGTAGAGACCGGTCAGGTATATAAATATTATGTAGGACAAAGGTCCACTGTACGGGCAGTTGAATGGGTTGAGAACCATCCCAACTGTTAACCAGGCTGGTAAAGACCGGTCAGGTATATAAATATTATATAGAGCTGCGATTCATCGGTCGGTTGCGATCGACCCCTCCGTATTGTGAGACGGGGCAGGGTACTGCGGGGCCGTGTCAGAGCTATATGCGCTGACCCTCATGTATGGGCATGCGATTGGTCCTGTGGCGCCAACAAAGTGTGCTATGTGATGAGTTGAGAAGAATTTATGATATGATTGTTATGGAAACGTGACCATAGGGCTCTTGCAAGTAATGCTTAATTGTGATTATTGGTTGTGCTTATCTATAACTGTGCCCTATGTGAGAATTGTATATGCTTGATTATGACTGTTGATTGTGTGTACCCCTATTTGTCGAGTCGGTTCCCTGATTTGAAAGGTAGAGTCTCTTAGGATATATCTTCATGCTTCGAAGTGACTTTTCGTATATCTATTTATATAACTATATGTATTGTATTTCAACCCGTTGGAGTGGGTTACCAGCATCTCTCGCTGAACAGATATATTTGGCTTTCAGGCACAGAAGAATAAGTCACTGGAGCGCGCTAGAACCTGGAGCGTAGAAGTGGATAGTTTCCCTTTCGGCCTGCGTGCCATGCTTATGCATTTACATTATTGAGGATATTAGTTAGTTAGCCTTTGCACCTGAGTTCTCTAGCTCAGGTGTGGCATAGCACCCCGTACTCTTGTATTATGTTTTGGGATTTAATGAGATTTCACCTTTAATTTATAAGTTTTAAATGTCTTGAAAATCTGGGGTGTTACAGTTGGTATCAGAGCCTAAGTTTCACCTTAGGATAAGACTCTTAAGACCGGACTTTAGGACATTAGGCTTGAACTCTAGGTATTAAGGAACATAGGATTCAGGAATCTTAGGACGCGCGGTGAGATTGTGAAACCTACACATAACCTCCCCTCACTTTATCCCTCTCTAAAAGAACTCCCCCTACGCTTACCACACCAAGGTAAGGGTGCAACACACTGACTCATCCTTACAATAAATATTGACCCTAAAAACCAGCAGCATGGCGCCAATAAGAAGACAGTCAAGGATCCCACACTCCTCGAAGAATGAATCCGAACCTTCAACAAAATCCTCGGGTTAGGAGAATGCCCAGAGGAACGCCACGTAGAGATAGCCTCGTTCTACTTCAAGACACGAGGTTGATCTTTGATAGGTCCACAAAGAACTTATGGGCAACAACCGGGGGTTCAACTAAGAGTATCTAGGGGCACGGCAACAAGGACGACTCCACCCCGCACCCGCCATACTCATGGACCTCATGAACCGAGTATTCCGACCCCACCTGGATGACTTCGTCATTGTATTCATTGACAACATCCTAGGCTACTCCCGAAACAAGGAAGGACATGAAAGGCACCTCCGCATAACCTTACAATCTCTAAGAGAGCACCAGTTATACGCTAAGTTCTCCAATTGCGAATTCTGGAAAGACAGCGTGACCTTCCTGGGCCACGTAATAACCAAAGAAGGAATTAAGGTGGACCCCACCAAAGCCCAGGCCATTAAGGAATGGTCCACACCGAAATCACTTTCAGAGGTCCGAAGCTTCCTGGGCTTGGCTGGCTACTACAAGAGGTTTGTACCCGATATTACCAAGATAGCCCAACCTCTCATTAAACTCATGAAAAAGGAGACCCCTTTCCGATGGGACGACAACTACGTCGCAGCCTTTCAGGAATTGAAGGATAAGTTAACCATGGAACCCGTACTAGCCATCCCCTCCGGGGTGGAATGGTTCGAGGTCTTCAGTGACGCGTCCAAAAAGGGGTTGGGGTGCGTGCTAATTCAAAAAGGCAAGGTAATAACATACGCATCTAGGCAACTCAAAACCCACGAAGAAAATACCCCACCCACGACCTCGAGCTAGCCGCCATCGTATTCGCACTGAAAATTTGGAGGCATTACCTATACGGAGTGCAATGCAAGATTTACACAGATGCATAGAAAGTATCATACAATTGGAACCTCCCGGCAATATGGGCCTTACCTTGGAACAAGGACCTTGATGTTTTTAAGGCACCGTAAGAAGTACATGTAACACACAAAATCGCCAAAACACCATGCGACGTCAAAGTGCAGTCAATAAAATGCATTCCAAGGAAGAGAAACGCATCACCAAGCACTTGGTCACCAAAGGATTGAACAAAGAACGAGCGACAAGCCGAACTCCAAGAAAAACGAAGAAGGCTTGTCATCAATCAAGCAAGGAAAAGACAAAGTTGGCTTATAACCAACTTCCCGGTGAAGGTGACGAGGTTGCTAATTGGAAACTGGACCCGACCTACTGAACGGAAAGAACAAGCGAGAGTCTTGACTCATCTATAAATCGTACTTAAGGATCAATAAAACTATACGATGGGTCATCCTATGTATTCAAGTACCTTTTTATTGTGCACATGGGCATGGGGCTTGTCGGGACTTGAATCGGTGCATTCTTGGGATTTTTCCCGAAGAAATTCACTCTTCCTAGTCACCTTCCCGCGGGTCCCCAACGGGACCTTGATGGGACCCTAACAGGTCCTGGACGGGACCTTGACGGGTCCCTGACAGGAGCTTGGCAGGCGGACGACCGCCCACCTCGCGCCCACTGGTACAATGTGCTGATTTCTTAACCCCTCGTTTTATTGATTCGTGGCGCACTTGTGTGCCTCGATTGATGAACGCGAGTCTTGGGTAAGGAACCATGGGTCGCCCAAACATGGTGTCATCGGTAAAAGACCTTGATACGCAAGACACCGTCGGAAAAGCAATACCAATTGCATTACACGTGGAGTTGAAGTTGGATTCTACGATGCAACCGACTAGGGATGATTGGCATAAAGGATTGTGCAGACCAAGGAGACGAGTTGGGAACTCGTGCTAAGGACTCACAAAGGCCTTAAAAGTCAAAATTCTAAGGATGGATCGGGACTCCTCCAAACCATGGATATCGTTCAAGCAAATCAGAGGACTCCTTACAAGTTGTATGGAATCAAGAACGACGTAGCCCGTGGTGCTAGGCAAAAAGTAAAGGGCACATTTGTGCCAAGATCTCAAGGGTCATTAAGGACCCACAAGGAAATGAGATGACTCGTAAACTCACCAAGTCATTCCACAACGATATTAGGTAACCAGCTGCGCTTCAAGAAGAAAAAGAGCATGCAAGGACACCTTCATCATTAAAAGTAACACAAAAGGGCACAACAAACCGAACCTCGGAGAAGACATGAAGTCTTACTTAAAATTTCACTCACTAAAGAAGAGATGAAATTCAATAAAAAGTCAACCCAAAGCTTATCGACTCCCAAGAGACTTTGGGAAGAATTTGGGAAGTGCGCCCTAAAAGATCGGCTTGGTTGACCAAACTTGGTCAAGACCTTAGACGCATTAACGAAGTAAGTGTTAAATCATCACGAGAGATTCCCTCAAGATAGGAGAGAAGGATGAAACTTTAGCGTGGGAAGCAAGGTCTAACAAGGATCTTAAAGTCAAGCAAGTGCCAACACCAAGGAAGAAGGATCATCAGTTCATCAATACGTCGGGATCAAAACATCAAACCAGAATAGTCACTTAAAATCGAGAACCCTTAACCCATCCTAGCCGAATTCCCTTCCCTCCCTCGGGAAATCGGCCCCTCCTTATTTCAAAACCCTTTCTACCCTTCAAACCACATTCTTGATTCCCTATTTTAACGATTCCATACAAGGTGGCAACCTCACACCCTAAGTTGCAACCTTGAAAACTTTGATCCTAATTCCTAAATTCACTTTGTCCTTAGGTTTGAAACCCAGTCTCTTAGCCCTTTAAACCTAATCGTTCCCAAAAACCCAGCACAGATAGACATACAATGATACAGTTTCCCCGAATAATTATTTAATTAATCCCGTTAATAATAATTAAATATGATTTCATTCGGTTAGGTTTCCCTTTAATTAATTAATGAGGTCCACCATGAACCGTGGACCCTTGCCTAAATGAGAGTCTTAGGCCTATTAGGAATAATGGAAGTAGGCCTTTTACTATTCAGATTATGATTAGGATTCTCTTTAATTAATTAATATGGTTCACTGTGGACCATGGACCCTTATCCCTAAAACAAGTCCTTAGTCCTATAAGGAATAGAATTAGTAAACCCATACCATTCAGGCCCTAATTAGGAGTCTTAAATATATAAATAGGGATATAGAAGGCACCTAGATCTTTCACCACAATAATCTCTCACCACCCAAAGAGTTCCAAGAATTCCCTTAGAAGAAATCAAGAAAGAAGAAAGCTTAAAGAAAGACCTTTCATAGCCAAGGAATTAATTAAGGCTAAGAGGTAACCCAGGTCTCAACAAAACCTATTTTCATAGCAATGATTCCCCTCTTAGGATTTCCCCCATATTATTGTGTATTGATGATTTGTGATATTATTATTGATGATTGGTGGGATGATTCCATGGGTGATCTTGATAATGAGAGATTCTTGATAATTATGGTGTTCTTGATGATTATATGACGTTCTTGATAATTATGTGGTGTTCTTGATGTTCTTAATGATTATATGAGGTTCATGATAGTTATATGATATTCCTACCGAATCTTGATTTTGGAAGGTGGATTGTGTTCTTGTTAATTTAAAAATAATTAGAACCCTAGGTTATATCGTGGAATCCGTATGGTATTATTCTTGGTACTTGGTATATTGGGTGGGAATTCGCATGATTGGGCGTTGATTATGATTAGAAAAGCATGATAGGTTATGTGCCATATGTTTCTTGATTTTGATCCGTTAATTGTCTACGTGTGTTATCAATTGCGTTTAAAAGTGTCTAAGCATGGTTTCGGGTTCCACAAAGGTTCCCGGGGCATTTTTGGTGAAGAAGAGTCAGTGGGGGGTAAGAGGGGGTAGGGGACCCGCCACCTACCCACGGCCTAGTTGGGCAACGCCGGCAGCGGGCAGCTGCCCGCCGGGCACCCGCTGCCCGGAATAGTAGAACGCCGGCGGGTGACCCCTCACCCACCGGCTACCCGCTAGTTTGTACCCCACTTCAGGATCCCGGCTTCCCCGTTTGATGTTCCCCCGACCCCCGTGGTGTCCCAACGGACTCCGTCTATCGTGCCTATGTCTAGTTTGATTTTCGGGTACCGTTCGTAGGCCGTATGAGTCTTATATATTGCATGCTAGTTGAATTGGTATCCCGTGGACCTAGGTGAAAGAAATATGAACCCCTTAGGAATATTCTTTGTATGTGAAGGATCACGCATAGGTTTTGTTATACGTTTTCTCCCCCTTCCCAATGTGTTAATGTGGGTTGTATGTGCTTGCTATGTGTTATGTGTGCATGTTACCCCGATTTGGTTGAGATCAATCGGGCTATACGGGCAGTTAGGTGGGCTGAGAACCATACCGGTTGTTAACCAGGCTGGTAGAGACCGGTCAGGTATATAAATATTATATAGGACAAAGGTCCACTATACGGGCAGTTGAATGGGTTGAGAACCATCCCAACTGTTAACCAGGCTGGTAGAGACCGGTCAGGTATATAAATATTATATAGAGCTGAGGCTCATCGGTCGGTTGCGATCGACCCCTCCGTATTGTGAGACGGGGCAGGGTGCTGCGGGGCCGTGTTAGAGCTATATGCGCTGACCCTCATGTATGGGCACGCGATTGGTCCTGTGGCGCCAACAAAGTGTGCTATGTGATGAGATGAGAAGAATTGATGATATTACTGTTATGGAAACGTGACCATAGGGCTCTTGCTAGTAATGCTTAAATGTGATTATTGGTTGTGCTTATCTATAACCGTGCCCTATGTGAGAATTGTTTATGCTTGATTATGACTGTTGATTGTGTGTACCCCTATTTGTCGAGTCGATTCCCTGATTTGAAAACTAGAGTCTCTTAGGATATATCTTCATGCATCGAAATGACTTTTCGTATATCTATGTATATAACTATATGTATTGTATTTCAACGCGTTGGAGTGGGTTACCAGCATCTCTCGCTGAACAGATATATTTGGTTTCAGGCACAGAAGAATAAGTCACTGGAGCGCGCTAGAACCTGGAGCGTAGAAGTAGATAGTTTCCCTTTCGGCCTGCGTGCCATGCTTATGCATTTACATTATTGAGGATATTAGTTAGTTAGCCTGTGCACCTGAGTTCTCTAGCTCAGGTGTGGCATAGCACCCCGTACTCTTGTATTATGTTTTGGGATTTAATGAGATTTCACCTTTATTTTATAAGTTTTAAATGTCTTGAAAATCTGGGGTGTTACATAGAGTGAAATGACTTTATTACCCTTACTAAAATGAAGAGGTGTAAGGGAACAAGGGTACTCACAAAGCTTTAGGTATAACACTTGACTTTGGGTTGACTAGTCAATTACTAGTCCCCGACTATTGAATTTTTAGGAATTAAATTATCAATTGGATTATGATTAGTTACTTAATTAATCACTTAATTGAATTTAGATTACGGGGTGTCACATCTTCTCCCCCTTAAAAGAAGCGTCGTCCCCGAAGCTTGGGTACGACGAATTAGAACAAACGGTGAAACGAAACAACATTGTGACAAGAGTGTCAAGAACATCCTTCTTGATCAAAGCTCAAGGATTCCAAAAGGTATCAAAACAAGCAAGAAGTCATAACATAACAAGGATTGAAACAATCAACCAACGGAGATATTGAACATATCAAACTCTAAACCAAACACAACCACCAAACTTCCAATCAACACTCAAGATCTAAACAACTAGCTCCTAGTAAAACCCACAAAGCTACTACTCAACAAAACTAGCAACAAGAAAGATCACACAAGGCAAACAACAAAACAACTAAGCACGACCAACAAAAAACAACTAAGAAACCAACTACCATCGAGCCGACAACCAAGGCAAGCAAGAGAGATAACGGGGTTCAACAACAAAATGGTCGGCTTGCGAAACAGGTGACAAAGCTTAGGAGATAGATTGCAAACGATGTTTTAAGCAATAAAGGTGTTCGCCACTAACCAAGGTTAGAGGGAACAAGGGTTCAAATTAAGGTGGTAAGAAGGATAGGCTTGAACACAACGAATTTCAACACAAAAACCATCGGTTAACAAAACGAATGACAAGGCTTAGAAAGAGGCCGAGGGTTCACAAGGATAAGGCAAGAAAGAAAGATAAGGTGATAAACCAAAGATTTACCGAAAAGGAAAGCTAATTCTACCTCAAGCTTAACTTCCTGCTTAAAACTATCCAACGATCTACCCAAATCTAACGTCCCAACTAAGGAACATGCTACAACCAAAAACTGACACCACAAGAACCCTAAACTAGATCACTCGGGATCATAGAACCAAGGTTGCATCTTCAACTGATCTCTACTGACTTCTTTAACCAAAAGAAACAAGGTACTCCCACTACTTAACTTGAGCTTGGCATCTGCGTGAACTTGATCCGTCACTTCCGACAAAAGCTTCAACTACTAAATCCAAAACACGAGTTGGATGTCCTTCTCTCCGGCTCTAGAGTGAGCTCGATGCAGGCTACCGACTTAACACTTGCATTAGCACACAAACACAACTCACAGCAAGGAAACGCTTGAAAACTTCAAGGCTTCGGTTCGGATGAAAGGTCCAAAACAAGAACGGTAACAAAGGAGAAAGGTAACTCAGCGGAAAGAAGGCTCACAAGAATGGATTCGGTTCAACGGAAAGGATTAGAGCGAAAGGTTTGCGTTCAGAAACTCAAGGACCACGTTACTTAGGAGTAGGATCAAAGTAATCAAAGTTGCAACTTAGGAAATAAGGTTTCCACCTTGCACAGAATCGTTAGAAGCGGGGAATACAAGAACGAGGTTCGATTCAAAGGGAAAGATCAAGGTGAGAGTTTAGGTTCAACAATTCGAGGACCATGTTTATTAAGAAGAAGAGAATTGTAAACGAGGTTACAACTTAGGTAGTAAATAATCAAACGGGGTTTAAAGGAGTTGAAAAGGATTTCCCCATGGAGGGTATCCAGTTTAAACTCAAGGAAAAAGTTTATTAGGAAGGGGATCAAGATTTTCAAAGTCACAACTTAGAAAAGATGAGGTTGCAACCTTGAACAGAGTCGAATCAAGAAGGAAACAAGAATGAGGTTTTATAAGATAGGAAGGATTTCTCGAAAAAGGGGCAAGGGAATTGACGAGGGAAAGAGGAGGAGATCAGCTTCAAGAGACACAAAGGGTTCACGACTTCCGGCGAAGCTTCGGCTTGACGCTGATCACTACGCTTGTCGAACTGAAGGCTCTCTACCTCGGCTCGGACGTGGCTTAACTCTTAGGCCTTGCCAGATTCCTTCATATGCTGATGACACCGCCAACTTGCACAAGATGATTTGGAAAGAAACAAGAACAAGGTTTGGAAGAAAAGGATCACTTGGCAAAAAGGGGTGATTGGATTTGTCTAGGGACAAGAAAAGATTACAGAGGGTCAATGGTGACTCTCGAACAAGACAACACCTGAAGCTAACACGCAAGGAAGGGCACAAAGACAAAGGGAGGTGCAGCAAAAAGGGTACAAGAGCTTACTTCAACGGTTCCCACTTGCATCTGTCTCACGACTGCGGATCTTGCCTTGCCGAGGTCCCGACTTCGTACACAGGTCCTGGATGCTACTTCCACTTAGTCCATTGTTGCTTCCACTTCAAGACTTTCTTCTCGACCTGGGTCCCACACTACCAACTAATTTTGTGTCCGCTGAAGTCCTCTTCTTAGCCCTGCACTCAAAGGACCGGTGACCTTTCTTACCACAAGCAAAGCATTCTATCGGCTTCCCATGACAGTCCACGCCGGGGTGATCACTTCCACACTTCTTGCAAACGGAGCGCCTTCCCTTAGCCTTGATCTTCCCGATTAGCTGGAGAGCCTTACTTCCCTTAGAGCCATCTCTTTGAAAACTTCTTGTTGATTCAGCACTAGCAACCTTCAAACTCTTAACCACATGTGTAACACTTCCATCAAGCTTCCTCTTACGGATCTCCCGGATTCCTTTATGAACTTGCTGAACTCAGTAGGGGTCAGCTGCACAAAGATAGGTGTAACACCCCGTGTTACGGCCTTCAATCCCGGATTAATTATTTAATTAATCCCGTTAATAATAATTAAATATGATTTAATTCGGTTAGGTTTCCCTTCAATTAATTAATAAAGGCCCACCATGAACCGTGGACCCTTGCCTAAATTAGAGTCTTAAGCCTACTAGGAATAAAGAAAGTAAACCTTTTACTATTCAGATTATGATTAGGATTCTCTTTAATTAATTAATATGGTCCACTATGGACCATGGACCCTTATCCGTAAAACAAGCCCTTAGTCCTATAAGGAATAGAATTAGTAAACCCATACCATTCAGGCCCTAATTAGGAGTCTTAAATATATAAATAGGGATATAGGAGGCACCTAGAACCCCCACCACAATAATCCCTCACCACACAAGAAGTTCCAAGAATTCCCCTAGGAGAAATCAAGAAAGAAGAAAGCTTCAAGAAAGACCCTTCATAGCCAAGGAATTAATTAAGGCTAAAAGGTAACCCATGTCTCAACAAAACCTATTTTCATAGCTATGATTCCCCTCTTAGGATTTCCCCCATATTCTTGTGTGTTGATGATTCGTTATAATGATCTTGATAATTGGTGTTATGATTCCATAGGTGATCTTGACGATAAGAGGTTCTTGATGATTATATGGTGTTCTTGATGTTCTTGATGATTATATGATGTTCTTGATGTTTATATGATATTCCTACCGAATCTTGATATTATAAGATGAATTGTGATCTTGTTGATTTAAAAATAATTAGAACCCTAAGTTAAATCGTGGAATTCGTATGGTATTATTCTTGGTAGATTGGGTGGGAATTTGTATGTTTGGGTGTTGATTATGTTTAGAAAAGCATGATAGGTTATGTGCCATATGTTTCTTGATTTTGATCCGTTAATTGTCTACGTGTGTTATCAATTGCGTTTGAAAGTGTCTAAGCATGGTTCCGGGTTCCACGGTGGTTCCCGGGGCGTTTATTTGTGAAGAAGAGTCAGTGGGGGGTAGGTGGGGGTAGGGGACCCGCCACCTACCCACGGTCTAGTTGGGCAACGCCGACAGCGGGCAGCCGGCGGGCGGACAGCTGCCCGGAGTCTCACCACCGGCAGGCAGCCGGCGGGTGAACCCTCACCCACCGGCTACCCGCTGGAAAATACCCCAGCTTGGGATTTTGGCTTCCCCGTTTGATGTTCCCCCGACCGCCGTGGCGTCCCAACGGACTCCGTCTATCGTGCCCATGTCTAGTTTGATATTTCGGGTACCATTCGTAGGTTGTACGAGTCTTATATATTGCATGCTAGTTGAATTGGTATCCCGTTGACCTAGGTAAAAGAAGTATGAACCCCTTAGGAGTATTCTTAGTATGTGAAGGATCACGCATAGGTTTTGTTATATGTTTCCTCCCCCTTCCCAATGTATTAATGTGGGTTGCATGTGCTTGCTATGTGTTATGTGTGCATGATACCCCAGTTGGATGGGTTGAGAACCATACTACCTGTTAACTAGGCCGGTTGCGATCGGTCAGGTATATAAATATTATATAGGGCTGTGGTCCACCGTTTGGTTGCGATCAAATGGATTATACGGGCAGTCGGATGGGTTGAGAACCATACTGACTGTTAACCAGGCCGGTTGCGATCGTTAGGTATCTAAATATTATATAGGGCTGCGGTCCACCATTCTACATGAGCTGCGATTCATTTCCTGGCTGCGGTCAGATGACATACTCTTGGGCTGCGGTCCACTGTTTGGTTGCGATCAAACTATGATAAGCTGCGGTTCATCGGTCGGTTGCGATCGACCCCTCCGTATTGTGAGACGGGGCAGGGTGCTGCGGGGCCGTGTCAGAGCTATATGCGCTGACCCTCATGTATGGGCATGCGATTGGTCCTGTGGCGCCAACAAAGTGTGCTTATGTAATGAGATAGGGATGAGTTGTGATTTTGAGTATCTTGGGGATGGGATGACGGGATTTACATTAGGGATTGTTTATGTTGGGTTATGATTATTGATTATGCTCAGCCTTATCTACCTTGCCTGTTGTGAACTATACATGCTTGCTATAACTGCTGTTTGTGCTTAGCTCTATGTGTCGAGTCTATCCCTGTCTTAAAAGCTATAGTTCGTAGGGTATATCTTCATGTTCAAAATGGTTTTGGTATATCTATATATATCTCTATATGTATTATATTTCAACGCGTTGGAGTGGGTTACCAGCATCTCTCGCTGAACAGATATATTTGGCTTTCAGGCACGGACGAGTAGATCACTAGAGCGCGCTAGAGGTCGAGGCGTAGATTAGATAGTTTTTCCCTTTCGGCCTGTGTGCCATGATTTGTATTGATACTGACTGAGACTGTTAGAACTTAGCCTGTGCACCTGAGTTCTCTAGCTCAGGTGTGGCATAACACCCCGTGTTCTTAAAAACGTATTTTGGGATTTATAACTATTTACCTTTATTGTATTGTCTTTAAAAGTTTTAAAAATCCCGGGGTGTTACAATAGGCCTCCTTAACATGAGCAGGACAGAACCGCTCACGTAACTTAAACTTCAGGTTTTCCCAACTGGACTTCGGATCTTGTCTACAAGTTGGCCTTTCAAGCATCCACCATGAGTCCGCTTCTGGCCGAAGGTAGGACGTAGCTAACTCCACTTGGCGATCCTCCGGGCAAACCACAGCTTCGAAGATCTTGTCAAACATCCGGATCCACTCGTCCAACACAGCAGGATCTTCTTCACCGGCGAAGATCGGGGAACGGAGGCTTGCGACTTGGCATACTATGTCACGATTCCCATTTTGAAGAGGGTGATTGATGTTGAGGAGGGCGTTGCTCAGCGTCTGGGTGATCCGCGTTAGTTGATGAAGGCTTTGAGCTAACTGTTCATTGGTGGCTGCTTTTGAAGATCCTGCACGACGTCTCGATGGTGCCATCCCTGACTTCTACAGCAACAGCACGATAACGGGAAAGACTTAGGGCCCGCACCCTTACCTGGTACCTCAACCAGAGAGAACCAAAGCTAACAGGAAAACAAAGCACAGACAACACAACAGAGAAATGATAAAAAGACTCACTACCTCGCCGCGCGTCCTAAAAGTCCTAAGTCCTTAAAAATTAGATTCTTATGGTCACCTTAAGGTCTCAAACCACACTTAGCCACTTAGGAGTCTAGACTCTATCATCCTAGGCTCAAACCTAGGCTCTGATACCAACTGTAACACCCCCGATTTCCATACCAAATTAAACCTTAAACATGCAGATAATTCTAACCCTAAAAGCATACACCGTGGAAGACTTAAGCAAGAAATAGATGGAAAACGTAGAGTGTTTTGCCACGCTCACAAAACGGTGAATGCACAGGCATAAACATCTGCAACATAATCTATCAATCCCAAAAGAAAAGTCAACAACATAAAGTCTAGAGTCTAATCAAAGGCACGCAGGCCCAAACCATCCCAAGGGAAAGGGGTCTACACTAACTGCCTCTAGACCGCGCTCTCATCTACTCAACACCTGAAATAACACAAATATATATGGGGCGACGCCCGGTCAGCAAATGATGCTGGTAAGCCAACAATAGATGTGAAATATCATATGTAGATAGTTTATACGTATACAAAATCATTTGCAAAACCGGATATAGTATATATCAATTTCAAAGCCAAGATATAAGTCAGACACAAGACTCTCTGCACTCATAATAAAGATAAGGGAACACATCCCAAGACCACAAGAAGTAATAACGACTCACGAGAACGGCTCAAGGCATAATCTATCATCACACAGTAGATTAACACCCGACAAGCATAACACAAGAGAATAAGGACACAACCATTGGCAACACATTGCCTTTGTTACAACACACGTCACAAATAGAGAAATATACAACAACGGCTACACAAGCCATCGTGACATCACCCATCACGAATTGAGATGCCTTCCTTAGGCCAGGTTCCAACCTTATGGCTACCCCCAACCTTATAGCTTGTTGCAACCTTTACCTCCAGGACCCCTGTACTTCTGAGTCCAATCTTTTCCCTCCTGGAACCGTCGTCCCCCACTAACAACCACCAACAAGACCACCGATTCATAGTACACAAGGTACCGATCACACACACGGCAACACATGCCACCCAAGAAATACGTGAACCCATCACTCAGGTCACAAACTCCATAATCGCGCCATGGCCACCACGAGGACCACTGCCGTACCTCGGTGACTAATGTCCCATACCATTAATCGTGCAATCCAGGTACAGCCACACACACCACAACACAACAGGAATCAATCAACGGATCACGACAAAGATATGAAACCATACTCAATCAAGGAATGGATCACAGTCCAACAACAACTATGATTAACACAAGTTGTAACACCCCGTGTTACGGCCCCTAAACCGATTAATTATTTAAACCTTTACCCAAGAAAAGAATTAAATTTCATTAATTAATTAGGAAGAGTCCACCATAAGCCCATGGGCCGTTATCCCTAAATCCAACCTTTAGTCCTATAGAAAATGGATTAGCTAAGTCCATACCATTTAGATCCTAAATAGGACTCTTAGATATATAAATAGGGACATAAGAGGCACATAGAACTCACACCACAAATAATCTCTCACCACACAAGAAGTTCCAAGAATTCCCTTAGGAGAAATCAAGAAAGGAGAAATCTTAAAGAAAAACCCTTCATAGCCAAGGAAATTAATTAAGGCTAAGAGGTAACCCATGTCTCAACAAAACCTATTTTCTTCGCTATAATCTCCTTCTTTAGCCCCCCTCTATATTCTTGTGTCTTGATAAATTCTTCTATGTTAATTGTGTTATGTTCTTGATGATTGATAAGATGATCTATGTGCATTCTTGATAATCTTGATGATCTTTATGTTGAAAAGAAGTTCTTGATATTGATGTGATAATCCTTGACAAATCTTGATATTTATTGATGTTAAAGATAAAATATGATTTTGTTGATTTGGTTGGGATTAGAGCCCTAGGATGGATTGGGAATTTGTATTGTAATTTTCTTAATATATATTGGGTGGGAATTCGCATGTTTGGGTGTTGTTTATGTTTAGAAGTCGTGATAGGATGAGTTATACATGATTCTTGTTTTTGATCCATTAATGACTACGTGGTGTCGTTAATTGCGTTTAAAAGTGTCTAAGCATGGTTTCGGGTTCCACAAAGGATCCAGGGACGAATTTGTGATGAAAGAGTCAGTGGGGGGTAGGTGGGGGTAGGAGTACCCGCCACCTACCCACTGCCCAAAGATCACCGCCTGGCAGCGGGCAGGCGTCCGCCCGTCGACAACCCGCAGCCGGGCAGTGATCTCCGACGGGCAGCCGGCGGGTGACCCCCACCCACCGGCTACCCGCTGGTCCGTACCCCACCCCGGGTCTTTAGCTTCCCCGTTTGATGTTCCCCGCTTCCCCATGGTGTCCCAACGGACCTCGTTTGTCGTGCTTGAGTCTAGTTTGATATTTCGGGTACCATTCGTAGGATAAATGAGTCTTAGGAATTAATGCAAGTGGAATTGGTAACCCGTCGACCTAGGTGGAAGTTGTATGAACCCTTAGGACTATTCTTAGTATGTGAATGACCACACGTAAGTTTATTTATATATCTTTCCCCTCCCAATATGCTATTACGTGCTCCTATGTGTTATGTGTTGCATGATCCCCCATTTTGGTTACAGACCAATTGGGTGATTCCCGGACTAAGGTTCGGAAGTCGGCTGAAGGCCGAATGGATTGTTCCCGGACTGTTGACTTTGGTAAAGACTTCAGATTACGAAAAATTTCTACTGATTGCATTTGGCTTAAGGTTGCAGTGAGCTCTAAGATCTAACCAGCTTTAGGTGGTTAACGGGAAAGAATCATACAGATCAAGAAGGCAAGTTAGAAACTTGTGCTATGGATTTACGAAGGCCGTGGATTGTGCTCTAATGATGGATCAAGTTTCCCTTTTCAGTGGTGGTTATTGTCAAGCATTCAAAGGACTCCTTACAGGGTTTTGTGAGATTTAGAGTGCAAACGGTCACGATGCTAAGGAAGGTATAAGGAATACGTGGGTTCTTACACCTCGATGATCTTCAGGTGCAATAAAGAAGGAAGTTTGGTTTGTATATCACCGAAGTCTTGGGATGGCAAGAACAGACAACCGGGTGCGCTTAAAGAAAGAGGAAAGAGGTGGTCAGTGTTTCGATCGATCTTGAGTTAGCTAGAAAGGACAACAAGCCGAATCTCTAAGAAGATCAAGGAAGTTTGCCAAGGGTTTCGTTCGGACGCAATGATGAAGACCGATAAGGGAAACAAGTCAACTCACAGTTGCCTGCTCCGTGTGAGTTTTGCTCGGTTGTAACAAAGATGTGGAAGAAACCAGTGTTTGAAGAAGGGTTTAGGGGTGAAGATGTTTGTGATCTCAGCTTATGAAGAGGGTCTGATAAAGATCTTAGCATTAGAACGTGTCAGAATCTAGGTAGGGAACCTGTAGTTCGTCAGTGGTGCAGCGATCGAAGCGTCAAGTCATCGAAGTTGCCTGAAGTCGAGAATCCTTAACCCTCTTTAAGCCATCTTTCTCTTCTCTTCTTGTCAAACCAAACGTCTCTTTCCGAGAAATTCTTCCTATCCCTTCGAGCCTCATTCTTGTTTCCTTCTTAATTTGATTTTGTACAAGGTGACAACCTCGTTTTCCTAAGTTGTAACCTTGAAAATCTTGATTTCCCTATTAATCAACGCTATCCTTGAACCTAAACCTAGTACCCTTTCGTTAGGAAATCCTTTCAATCCTTTCAAACCTCGTTCTTGATCCCTCACTTCAAACGATTCTGTGCAAGGTAGCAACCTTATTTCCTAAGTTGCAACTTAGATGACTTTATCCTTATCCTAATTAACGTTGTCCTCAAGATTGAAACCTAAAACTTTCATTTTCCTTTCGAACCATCATGCCCTGAGTTTAAAACTTTAACCCTTCATCCTTTCTAACCTTCCGAACCAAATCTTTTTCAAAACCTAGTGTATATATATAGTATATATATTTGCCTGTAAAACATTTTCTCTATATATTACCATATTTTTGTGACACTCTTATCCCCAAAATGATTTTCGAGCTTCGGGGACGAAGCTTCTTTTAAGGGGGTGAGGATGTAACACCCCGTATTTTTCTAAAAATAAATTATAGTCCCGATAGTAAATATTTTCCTAAAAATATTTATATAGTTATTTTAATTTAAAATGGGTTCGAGTCTATTTAGTATTGTGAACCAATATTTTTGTACCCAAACTTTCCGAGCCCAAAATGGTTTTAATTCCTAAAAACCAGTAATTGTTCTTGAGCCCAAATATATGTGTAACCTATGAGTGAGTAATCTTGGACCCATCATCTACACCAAGCCCTTATAATATATATATAAGTATGTGTTATATTGTGAGTTCATTGCTAAGCCCAAGTATAATTATTTTATATGGAGTCTTGAACCAAGATGAACCCCAAAGACTTAATTTAATTCTAGCCCAACCCAACCTTCCTAAAATAACCAACCCACTTTGGTAAGTAGCAACCCAATTCATCTATGATGTATGTATGTGTATGTGATGAAACTGCAACTTCTTCTTCTTCGTCTCTTCACCTTCAGCCAACAACACCCTCAAATCCTTCGTCTTTTCACCTCACCTACCAAACACACCATTTCGTTTCTCCCTTTCCTTCGCGACCGCCGGCGACCAACCGGAGTCTATCCAACGGCGGTGGGCAGAGCATCGGACAGAGCATCCCCACCTTCAGCCTTCCTCTCGCTCGTTCTCCCTCGGTAGCATCTTGGATTAATCAAGGAAGCGATGGCATTTGATGAACCGGCAGTCCAAGCATGCGGCGGTGACAGCCCGGGAAGAGCTCCTGCGAAGAAGCAGTGGTAGTAGCGTCTCTGGCGACCCCTTTGTGTTCTAGCAAGAGTAGAGTGGCGGTGGAAGCTCCGGCCAGTTGTAGCTTTGGCGGGTTCGACGGACGGCGTACGAAGCTTCTCGTCGGCGAAGGCGGAGCTTCGGACCACGGCGGCGACGACCTTCCCTCCCTCCAGCGTCTCTCTCTGGCGTGGCAGCAAGCAAAGGAGGAGTGACGGGTGGTGGAACCTACCGTGGTTCCACCCGCGGCTTTAGTAGCACGAAGAAGAAGACAGTGTCGATGGTGAGCTTTAGTTTTGTTGTTGTTGCTGCTTAGTTTAAGGGGGTTATTATTGTTTTTTTTGAAAGCCAAATATTTTGGTATATTAATGAACGAACATAGTAATAGAGTCAGGTGGGATTACATCCCAGTACATAGGATGTTCCTGATCGAAAGCTAACGAAGCTAGTGTATGAGAATGCATATTAGCAGTTCTGGAAATATAATGTAAAGAACAGTAATTAAATAATGACATAATTGTCCTACACTGGTCCGCAATGACCCCAACATACGATCGTGTTCCGGTACTTCTTGATGTTATCATGTTATGCAACTCCATGCAATCAGTGATTAGATCAACCCTCTGTATATCGCGCCCTTTAAGCCACGATAGGGCTTCCTTGCATGCTAGGGCTTCTGCCATAATGGGTGAAAAGGCACCATGTAGTGTCCCCGCCGAGGCTGCCATAAAAACATCCTCGTGATTGAGTAACACAACTCCGTACGTTGCTTCTCCCGTGTGTTGTCTGTAGCCTGCATCGAAATAGCACTTGAGCCCATACGGTTCGGTTTCCGGCCTCACCGTAGCATTCGGCTGTGTCGTCCCACGTCTCAGCCTGGTGAAGGCCTCCTCGGTCAGCACCGCCTTCTTCACTGTAGCCGTAGGCCGTGGCAAGGCTCTCTCCCATAACGCCGAATTCCTTGCTAGCCATAAGTAGTAGAGGATCCCAACTGCCTGGTGTACTTGCCCCTCTAACAACGAGTCCATCATGCCTATGAACCATGATTGGAAAAAATTAGTTTGAATATTCGTAACAGGTAATCCCGAAATATTCCAAACCAGTTTAGAATAATCACATAAAATCAGCGCATGCATAATATTTTCTTGTGTATTGCCACACATGGGACATATAGGATCCACCTCCACTCGTTTAACAATTAAATTATCAGTGGTGGGTAGTATGCCAGACACAGCTCTCCATAAAAAGGTTTTCCATTTAGGTGGCACTCTTAATTTCTATAATGTAACCCATTTATCAAAAGCACCTGGGTCATCAGAATAGTCCCCCATAATACGCCTATAGGCATTCTTAACCGTGTATATTCCTCGTGTGTCCCCCTTCCAATACCAAGTGTCATCATAATCTGGGCTTATTGGTATTCTTGAGATTCGGCTCACATCCTCAGGAATAAATAAATCATTGAGAATATGTGGATCCCAGGTACCCGTATCGTGATCTACAAGGCCACTCACTAGTGCTTGTCTTAACTCTTCAGGCATGTGTGTTTGAACCAACGGACTAAGATCATCAGACAACCAAGGATGTCCCCATATCAATGTATCCCTACCGTTTCCAATCCTTCTGCGCACCCCGACACAGACTAGATCATGGGTGGCCATAATACTCCGCCAGCAGTGGCTCGGACTATTTCCTATAGTAGCATCAATAAAAGTAGTCGTTGGATAATATCGAGCCTTATAGATCATTGCTACTAAAGTGGTAGGTTCTGTAAGAAATCTCCATGCCTGTTTCCCCAGCATGGCCAAATTAAACGCACGAAGGTCCTTAAAACCTAATCCTCCATATTTCTTAGGGATGCATAATTTATCCCAAGCCTTCCAATGTATTCCACGATCTGCTCCTGTCCCCCACCAATATTTATTCATAGTACGTTGTATAGACAAACACACTGATTCAGGCAACAAAAAAACACTCATAGAAAATGTAGGCATAGACTGAGCCACACTTTTTAAGAGTACTTCCTTCCCAGCCTGTGAGAGTAACTTTTTGTTCCATGATCCAATTCGCTGCCTGATTTTATCCTCAATATATGCAAATACAGCCCTTTTATTTCTTCCTATAAAGGAAGGGAGCCCCAAATATTTCCCAAAATTGGATGCCAGTTCCACCCCCAAACACCACGCCACCTGCTGCTTCTGCGCCATCTGGGTATTTCTACTAAAGCAAATATTTGATTTATTATAGTTCACCATTTGGCCAGACAATTTCTCATATCTAACCAGGCACTGCTTAATAACAGCTGCGTCCTGGATATTTGCTTTGAAAAATAACAGACTGTCATCTGCAAAAAATAAGTGTGAGACCGGTGGTGCCCCTCTAGCCACCCTACATCCATGTATAGCCCCATCCATATGTGCTCTCTGTAATAACATTGAAAGTCCCTCCGCACAAATAATAAATAAATAAGGAGAAAGAGGATCTCCCTATCTCAGCCCACGAGTCGGGGTCACACTTCCACCCACCTCCCCATTTATCATAATCGAATATCTTACTGTGGTAACACACAGCATAATAAGGCAGATCCAGTGGTCATCAAAGCCCATAACAGTCATCATCTTCTTCAGGAAAGGCCATTCCATTCTGTCATAAGCTTTTGACATGTCCAGTTTTAACGCACTCCACCCCGCACTACCACACTGTTTCCTATGCAAATAGTGTCCCACTTCCGCAGCTACCAATATATTATCTGTAATCAAACGGCCCGGAATGAAAGCACTCTAGGATTCTGAGATTATTCCTCCCATCAGTGGCTTCATTCTATTCGCAATCATCTTCGCCATAATCCTGTAAACAACATTGCTTAACGCAATTGGCCTCATATCTGCTACTGTCTCAGGTAGTGTTTTCTTAGGGATTAGCACTATATTTGTATCATTCAATCCCTCCGGGAGGACACATGAATTCAACGCACCTGTTATAAAACGAGTTACATCCTCCCCAACTGTGACACCCGGTAATTTTAGGCAATAATATAATTTTGAGGAAATTATTTAGTTCACCCTTAAAATATTTTTGTATGTTGCCAAAAGAATTTTCGAAAATTATTCCTAGAAAAATTAAATTGTTATAGTTATCTATTATGCCTAAAGAAAGCCATATATTCTGTTTCGTATATATATATATATATATATATATATATATATATATATATATATATATATATAATTTGCTAAGAAATAAACCAAGCGATGAAATGGTGTGGTGGTTTGAGACTTGTATGCTAATCTTGAGATGTTGAGTTCGATTCTTCCCAATTGCGAATTGGTTATCTTGTTTTGATTTTAGCAGAGAAATGATTGGATGAAAAAAAAAAAAAAAGTGATTAGCCGTTATTATAATGATTGGAGTGATTAGTAGACAAATCAGTATATTGTTAATTGATTAGCAGTAGATTAGGGACAAATTGGATGGATTAGCAGTAGTTATATATTCTTATTGATGATTAGAAGATTTATATTATTTATTATTATAAGAAGGGGGTAGGGAGATGAATCATAGGAAGGAAAAGAAAAAAGAATGAAAAAGAAAGAAAGCAGACGAAAAGAAAGAAAGAAAGAAAGAAGAAAGAGAGAGAGAAATGGGAAGAAAATTGGTTATCTTGTTTTGATTTTAGCAGAGAAATGATTGGATGAAAAAAAAAAAAAGTGATTAGCCGTTATTATAATGATTGGAGTGATTAGTAGACAAATCAGTATATTGTTAATTGATTAGCAGTAGATTAGGGACAAATTGGATGGATTAGCAGTAGTTATATATTCTTATTCCTGATTGATGATTAGAAGATTTATATTATTTATTATTATAAGAAGGGGGTAGGGAGATGAATCATAGGAAGGAAAAGAAAAAAGAATGAAAAAGAAAGAAAGCAGACGAAAAGAAAGAAAGAAAGAAAGAAGAAAGAGAGAGAGAAATGGGAAGAAAATAAAGACGAACAAAATAGAGAAAGAAGGATAGGAGATGAAGGTTGTGCAGTTTATAGATTTGCTAGGATCATCATTTTGGTAAGATTTCATGTTCATCAAAATTACTTTTCCCGTAAATATTATATGTTGTGTGAATATGAATATGATATCTATGATGTGAGTTATAATGTTCATGTGATCACAAGTGCATTGTAATGTTGTGAGTAGTAATTCTCGAGCTATCGAGAATGGGTTTCGACGTGTCGAACCCGTGTGTTCTGTAAATGCTTGGCTTGGAAGTTTTGGTATTTATATATATTTATATATTTTTATATATTAAATAATGATCAAATGTGATCAATTTACAAAAAGTATTATTTTGGACAAGCTACACCATTTATATATGTGGTGAAATTCTTATTATTATTCCACGTTCATATTATTAAAGTTTGGAAAAGAAATATTTTTAATGAAAGTATATATATACATACATATTTTAGTCTTGGAGGAGTGTGATATTTGGTGCTGGTGTGAGCCGGAAAACTCACAACCAACTGATTGGAAATTTTGGTCATTTTACCGGAGTGAGCCGGGAGAACTCACAAAAATATTTTTATTATACCGGAGTGAGCTGGAAGAACTCACAAGTTTGAAATTTGTCTCAGATATGGAAACCGGAGTGAGCCGGTAGAACTCACATTGGAACTCTAAAATTATTTTCATGATTGGCTTATGATGCCTTTTGGTGGTTATGTTGAGAGCTTAAAGACTCTTCACTTGGTATCTACTCCTCCTTGATAAATATGTTATATTTTGGAAAAATGACGTGGAATGTTTTGAAAAATGATTATTTACTAAGTCATACTTGGAAAGTCTCTACTATGTTAATTATACAAAAGTATACATATATTTATATATATATATGGTTTGCAAAAGTATAAGAGTATATAAGTATTATTTGAAAATTTTATAAAATCCGAGCCTATTATTTTACGGGGTGAAATGGAACTTACATAGCTTATGCTAATTTTGTCTATATTATATTTTTGTGTGAAATGATTATTACAGGTGAACATGAATAAGGATTCAAGTTGAGAACGAGTTTAGTCTATTTAAGAATAGACAGCATGGAAGATTTGATATTCTTGAGAAAAATATTGTTGTATAGTAATTTGAAATTTTATGTATTAAGTTGATTTTGATATATTAGTTGATGTTGTAAATTTAGCCTTAGCACTTAGGTTGTTGGTTGCCTAAGTGTGGCGGTAACACCCTTTATTTTGGTTAGTTAATGCTTCCGCTAGAGTATCATTGAATCTTTTAATGGAGAAAATGTATTAAAATTAAGGAAAATTTTGTTATAAAATTTGGGGTGTTACACCAACTACACCCCAAAAGTGCTGGTAAAATCCCGGATTCATACCATCCGGTCCCGGTGCCTTATCTGGGAACATGGAATACACTGCCTCCTTTACTTCATCTGCCCCATAGGGCCGTATTAACAAAGCATTCTGCTCTTGAGTAACTCGGGGACTAAAATCCTCAAACAACGGATCTGAGCAACTGGAATTATTCGAGGTAAAAATATTTGTATAATAATCCACTATCACTGCTTTCATCTTATCCCCCTCAACCCACAAATCATCATTATCCTTAATACGCATAATTAAATTCTTTTTCCTACGGGCAGAAGCATACCTGTGGTAGAATTTTGTGTTGGCATCTGCTCCCCGTAGCCAATGTTGCTTTGCCCGTTGTCTCCAAAATACATCCTCCTGGGCCTCCAGCAGATTCAGCTGGTCATCAATCTGCCGGAATTTGGCAAGTGCCACGTGGTCCCTCCGATTGCGGATAGATTCCTGTCGTCGTCGCAGCTGGTCAATACGTTTTCCAAACTTATGAAAACGTTCACCACCCTATCGCATGAGTTTCTCTCCACAATATCGTTGGCACCCCAGCAGCCCTTCAATTTTCCCATCCTGCCAGGCAGTCTCCACAACCTCTTTACAGCCTTCTTCTAAAAGCCAGGCCATCTCGAATCGAAAACCCCTCGGGTTTCCTTTCCTCGGTATGCATGGTGCATTAATGTTGAGGAAAAGAATCGAGTGATCCGATGCTCTAGTTCGAATATTCTCCAGCCATGCATTACGATTAATATCATTCCAACTCGTTGTGGTCAACACCTTAAGTCTTTCCTCAATCCAATTTTACGTACCTTTGCCTTTCTCCCATGTGAATTGATGCCCCCTCATAGGCATCTGGGCCAACCCACATTCATCAATTGCCTCCCCAAAACCACGTAGGAGACTATCAGGATACGGGTTACCACCTCTCTTCTCATGCTGGAACAAGAGATTATTAAAATCGCCCACCACCACCCACGGCAACGCGGACCTACCCTTCAACGTGTGCAACAAATTCCACGAGTCCCTCTTCTCGTTCCACTTTGGAAAGCCATAAAAACATGTCATCCGCCATTGCTTCCCCTCAATCTGTACATCCACATCCACATGATTCTTAGAATAACTTAACAATTGTACCGTGTTATTCTTTTTCCACAATAGAGCCATACCACCACTAATCCTATCATTGTCAACATAAAATAACCCCTCGTACCCAAGACTAACACGAATCCGCTCTGCATGTATCCGTGCCACCTTGGTTTCCATTAAGAACACAAAATCTGGTTTCTTACGGGACCCCAGGTCCACAATCTGTCGAACTGTTTGTGGATTGCCCAAGCCACAACAGTTCCAGCTTAACGTACTCATTGGGACGGGCGGGGCTGTGCAGCAGCTCCCGCCATGGACAAGTTTTTTGAACCTTCTTGCATAATAACATCCTCTTCCTCAAACTCCGTACCTCGTCGGCCTCTCTCATCCTGTCTGCGCCTTTTCCCGGTGGCTTCCACCTGCTCTTCGGCCACCAATCCGCCCCGCACAGGTACGGCGCCACTGGGCCGTACCACTCCCGCCCCGGCCACCCCGCTACCCACCTCTATTGGACGTGGTCTCCCGCCAACCGGCACAAGCCAGCTCTCCCCAACCGCTCTAGGAGCGCTCCGGGATCCACAAGCTCGCATATCCGGACCATACGGGTACCGCTCCAATGGTATGCCAGAGTCCCGCGCCTTAATACAAAAATTATATAGATGTCCCATTAATCCGCAGTAAAAACAAAACCTGTGTAACCGTTCATAGCGAAACGTTACCCAAGCCGTGGTCTTATCCCTTTTCAGTAGCTTCATTCGTCGTCGTAATGGTTTATCCACCGGAATAGAAACCCTAATTCGGTGGAAAGTCAACCACGGGGCCCCTTCAAACCGATCATCATGTTTCACAAAGGTACCAATGAAGTTGCCAGCCTGCTCTAACACCGTTTGAGATGTATATCCCAACGGCATATCGTGTAACTGCACCCACATATCAATTGTGTTCAACGGGATCTCCCCGGGGAGGGTATTCGGCGATACCTCCCTGCAAACCAAGGCATTATTCTCAAAAGCCCAGGGTCCTCCATCCAAGACATAATCCACGTCCGTTCTATGAAAGGAAACGAACAAGAACACACCCCTCTGGATCTCCGTAACCTGAACCCCTCTGACTGGTTGCCAAACGGAAGCTAAAACTTAAGGGGGTTATTAGATTTGTCGTTGTTTAAATAATTAAAGGTTTCTTAGATTAGTTGGTTAACGCCATGTTTAATTTATGGAGTGGCTAGGGTTTGAATCCCTTTATGGTTTACATAGTTTTAATTAGTGGGTTTGATTAATAGCTTAGTATTAATTAATGATGATATAATTTAATAAAGAAGAGTGAGCTCATTTGGTTAGGTTGTGATTAACCTTTAGAAAGGTATAGGTTTCAAATCCCCTTATAAGCCTAATAAGTTTTATTTAGTGCTTTTGTTAATAGTTGAGATCCGGTTTAATCCACAGGTTCCCCGTTCCCGGTAGCTTGGCTTTGTGAGTTGAGCTGAAGTTAGCGTAGTTTTTGGATGTTAAGTGAATGAGGTAACCCATGCTTTACAAAATCTATTTTCTTACATATATGATGATTTCTTGATTTCTACATGTGATTTTTGCTATGAAATGTGAGTTTTGATGCATTGTCTTGTGAGAATGCATATCTAGAGCTTGTTATTACGGTTCTTGTATGCCATTGCTTGGCTATTCCTTTGATTCAAGTCATGTTGTTGTATTTTGTGAGATTTTGGGTGTATTGGACTTGAATTTGGACTTGGTGTTGAAAATCCCTGAAGGAATTAAGTGTGGTACAGGTTGTACCCGCGGGTGGAACGGCGGGTAGTGCACTACCCGCCGCCCCACCCACGGGGTACAAGAGGTTTGGGCTTTGGTTCCCGCGGGCGGAACCACGGGTCGGGGTCCACCCGTGGCCCCACCCGCGGGTACAATGTTGTGGTTGTTGGGGATTTGTTCCCCGTGATTCTTTTGACTCGGTAATTGATGTTTTGACTCCCCGATCTTCTTTTGTTGGGATATGAGTGTCTTCTTGATGTTTCGTATGTCTAGAACGTAATGTTAGGAACCCATGTAGGATTTGGTGTCTTGAATCGTGCTAAGTGTTCAACCTTGTGATTCGTTGAACCATGGTGAGTCTTATATGTTCTTTAGAACTATGTTTTGTTTACCTGTTTGGTAAGCATGCTAGTTTGATGTTGAAATTCTAGTGTGTGTGGTTTGTTCTTTCCTATTGTGGATGATAACTTGTGTTGATCATCGTTGATGTCGGATTGTAATCCTTCCTTGATTGAGTATTGTAACACCCCGAAATTTTGAAACTTTTAAAGCTTGTATAATAAAGGTGAATTCTTATTAAATCCCAAAATCAACATAAGAGTGCGGGGTGCTATGCCACATCTGAGCTGAAAAACTCAGATGCATAGGCTAAACTAACTAAACAACCTCAAAGCAATGTCAATACATAATCATGGCACGCAGGCCGAAAGGGAAACTAACTAACCTATGCTCCGGTGTCTACTCATCTGTGCCTGAAAGCCAAATATATCTGTTCAGCGAATGATGCTGGTAACCCACTCCAACGCGTATACAATATAGGTATATATATATATATAGGAAAATCCTTTTGAAGCAGGAAGATATATACTTAGGAGACTCTAGCTTTAAAACTAGGAATAAACTCAGCAAATAGGGACAAGCACATTAATCAATGATAACAGTTAAGTAGATTTAACATCATATGGAATATGCATCTAAGGTCACAAATCACTTTTCAATTCAATCACATCATCATCCAAACATCATTCATATCACATAAGCATTGTTGGCGCCACGGGACCAATCGCATGCCCCGAACATGAGGGTTAATGCATATAGCATTAACACGGCCCCACAGCACCCTACCACATACCGCAGCATGAAGGGAGTTGATCGCAACCAACCCTTTAAAGACCGCTGACGAACTCAACGTCGGACCACAATCATACACACTGCTGACGCGCCCAGTCGGTGGACTGTGATCCCCTTTACAAGGGGGGACATACGACCCTACACACCGTTGACGGGCACTGTCGGTGGACCGTAGCGGATCAAGCCCAACACACCGCTGAGGGACTCAGTCGGTGTGCGAAGATCCTCGGAGACTACGACCCTACACACCGTTGGCCCATCACTCGGTGGATCACAGCCAGCCGTAGTGTAACACCCCGTGTTATGGCCCATAAACCGATTAACCATTTGCCCGGAAAGAAGGATTAAATCTCATTGATTAATTAGGAAAGGTCCACCATAAGCCCATGGATCTTTATCCCTAAATCCAACCCCTTAGTCCTATAAGAAATAGAATTAGTAAACCCATGCCACTTAGACCCTAATCAGGACTCTTAATTATATAAATAGGGACATAAGAGGCACCTAGAGCTCACACCACAATAACTTTCACCACAAAAGAATTCCCCAAGAATTCCCATAGGAGAAATCAAGAAAAGAAGAAATCTTAAAGAAAGACCCTTCATAGCCATGGAAATTAATTAAGGCTAAGAGGTAACCCATGTCTTAACAAAACTTATTTTCTTTGCTATATTCTCCTTCATTGGCTTCTTCTCTATGCTTGTGTCTTGATGAATCGTTTATGGTATTGATGATATGATCTTGATAATTGGCGAGATGATTTTATGTGGAATCTTGATAATCTTGATGGTTAAAAGAGGATCTTGATAATTGTGCGTTGATTCTTGACAAATCTTGATGTGCTTGATTTTAAAGATAAAGTATGATTTTGCAATTTAAATATGATTAGAGCCCTAGGTTGAATCATGAAATTCGTATTATGATATTCTTGGTATATTTGGGTGGGAATTCACATGTTCGGGTATTGATTATGTTTAGAAGTCATGTTAGGATATGTTCAATGTGATTCTTGGTTTTGATCCATTATTTGACTATGTGGTGTTGTCGTTCACGTTTAGAAGTGTCTAAATCTGGTTTTGGGTTCCACAAAAGATCCCAGGACCCAAGTATTGAAAAAGAATCAGTGGGGGGTAGGGGAACCCGCCACCTACCCGCTGCCCCTAAGGGCGTCGCCGGCAGCGGGCAGACGATTGCCCGCCGGGCACCCGATGCCCAGCAGTCTCGCTGCCGGCAGGTGGCCTTCCACCCGCCGGCCACCCGCTGGAAATTCCCAAGTGGGAAGGTGGTTTCCCCCGTTTGATGTTTCCCCGACCCTCGTGGTGTCCCAATGGACTCCGTTTATCGTGCCTAAGTCTAGTTGATGTTTTGGGTACCATTCGTAGGATAAATGAGTCTTATATATCGCATGGTAGTCAAATTGGTATCCCGTTGGCCTAGGTGGAAGAATTATGAACCCCTTAGGATTAATCCTAGTATGTGGACGACCACACATAGGTTTCATTATACGTTTTTCTCCCTTTCCCCAATGTGTTAATGTGAGGTTGCATGTGCTTGCTATGTGTTATGTGTGTGTGATACCCCAATTTGGTTGCGATCAAATTGGTTATTCCTGAGCTGCGGTTCAGAAGCTGGCTGCGGTCAGAATTACACTCTTGGGCTGCGGTCCACCGTTTGGTTGTGATCAAACGTTTTACATGAGCTGTGGTTCATATTCCTGGCTGCGGTCAGATGATCACTCTTGGGCTGCGGTCCACTGTTTGGTTGCGATCAAACATTATGATGAGCTGCGGTTCATCGGTCGGTTGCGATCGACCCCTTCGTGTTGCGATACGAGGCAGGGTGTTGCGGGGCCGTGTCAGAGCTATATGCGCTGACCCTCATGTATGGGCATGCGATTGGTCCTGTGGCGCCACCAAAGTGTGCTTGTGTGATGAGATACAAATTGAAAATGACATGAATGAGTTGAAGTGAATCTGTGACCGTAAGATATATGATAGTATCTTTATATGCTTGGTTATAACTGTTGAATGTGTTTATCCCTATCTGTCGAGTCTATTCTGGTTTTGAAACTAGAGTTTCCTTGGATATTTCTTCCTGCTTCAAAATGGTTTTTCTTATATCTATATATACATATATACTTATACGATATTTCAACGCGTTAGAGTGGGTTACCAGCATTATTCGCTGAACAAATATATTTGGCTTTCAGGCACAGACGATTAGCTCCGGAGCGCGCTAGAGGACCCAAGGCTTAGATAGATAGTTTCATATTCGGCTTGCGTGCCATAATGATGTAATGATGTTGTTTAAGGATAATTAGATAGTTTAGCCTGTGCATCTGAGTTCTCTAGCTCAGATGTGGCATAACACCCCGTATTCTTATATTTAGTACTGCTCTGTTTGGGATTTAATGAGAATTTACCTTTATTATATAAGTTTTAAAAGTTTCGAAAATCTGGGGTGTTACAGTTGGTATCAGAGCCTAAGTTTGACCCTAGGATAAGACTCTTAAGACCAAAACCTTAGGACAATAGGCTTAAAACACAAGGGGTTCAGTAAGGTAGGATTTAGGGATCATAGGACGCGCGGTGTGACTGTGAGACCTTACACCTTCCCTCACCTTAACTCACACGTAATTTAAATAAACTTCCCCTACGCCCATAACATCATGGTAAGGATGCAAATTAATATCAACCTATGAACCCCAGGATGGAACCAAAAAAGAAACAGGAAAGAATACCAGAACACCCTACACAGGAACTCTTGACTCAAAATCTGTAACGTCTGGCCCAAATTGCCCAGGCACTAAACAATGCAGTCCCCCAACCATCACCACCAAACAGAAACTTGGAAACCCACCATCAAGTCTCGGAACACCAACCGCCTACCTTCTCAGGGAATGAGAATCCCATGATCCTCGAAGAATGGATCGGAACCTTTGACAAAATATTCTGGGCAACAGGATGCCCGGAAAGCCACCAAGTAGAGACAGCCTCCTTCTACTTCAGACACGAGGCCGACACCTGGTGGGTCCACGAGAAACCCAATTGCGAACAAAGCCCCGCGTTCAACTGGGAAACCCTAAAAACACGACTACGAGAACAATTCTACCCTAGTCACCTGAAAGCAACCATACACGAAGAATTCCTCCATCTAAAACAAGGAGCAACCCCAATCGCGGAGTACTACCGACCTACAGAAACAATCAAAATCAGGAAATTCATAAAGGGCCTCAACCTCAAAGACCAGAAGGCCCTAACTATACGAGAACCAAGAACTCTCGAAGAAACCTATGCCAAGGCATTCCAACTACAACGAATACCAGACAACCCACAGGAAACACGCCTAGGACACAAAAGAAAATTTAAAGGGAACCACACAAACCCCCTCCGAGAGCCTAAAACCACCAGGGCCACCTCACCCCACAAGGCCGTAACACCGGCCACTCAAGGAAGGATCCTTACCATAAGCAAAGCTAAAATCGGAGATAGCAACATAGTCTCCGAAACCTTCCATGTGCACTCCACCCCCGCTACCGTACTATTTGACTCAGGGGCTACCAACTCATTTATAGCAACCGAATTCGCCACTCAACTCGGTCTTAACACCAACACCAGAGTACAACTCCAGGTCAAGGTGGCATCCGGTGAGATCATAAAATGTGACCGCATGTACAAAAACATAATAATCACCATCGAAGGAGTGGAATTCCCTAGCAACCTAATACAATTCAGACTGGATGGGGTACAAGTGATCTTGGGCATGGACTGGCTAGGGAAGTTCCAAGCACAAATCCTATGCGGCGAACAAAAAGTGGTCCTACGGGGACCAAACGGCAAAAGGGTATCCTACCACGGAACCCACAAGGGTCCGGAAAATCAAATTAGTAAACATGATAAAAATGAAGAAATATCTAACCCAAGGGAACGAAGCCTTCCTATGCTCAGTCAGGGACCTCAACATCGAAATGACCGAACTCCAAACCATTCCAGTGGTAAATGAATTCACTGACGTCTTCATAGACGAAATCCCCGGAGCACCCCCAACCAGAGAAGTCGAGTTCACGATAGACCTAATACCAGGCGCTGCCCCAATCTCGAAACCACCCTACAGGCTGGCGCCAAAGGAAATGAAGGACTGAAAACACAACTTCAAGAACTACTAGATAAGGGATACATCCGTCCCAGCACCTCGCCATGGGGAGCACCGGTATTATTCGTTAAAAAGAAAGATAGGAGCATGCGTCTGTGCATCGACTACAGGGAACTAAATCAAGTTACAATAAAGAATAAATATCCTCTTCCCCGAATCGACGACTTGTTCGACCAACTTAAAGGAGCAGGGGTGTTCTCGAAAATTGATTTAAGATCCGGATACCATCAGATAAAAGTTGTAACACCCCCATTTCTTAAACTACATATACTGTCGAAAATACATACAAATTTTTTTTTTGAAAACGAATGTAACTGCGGAAGCGAAAATAAAAATCAAAGAAAAGGAGAGTGCTACCGCCACGCTCAGGTATTTCTCTATACCCAAACGCTAAGGCTAAATTTACAATTTACAATAAACAACTCAAAATATGTATTTGTACAAAAACAACTAACAATTCAAATGTCTAACTAATAAATGATATCTCTAGGTGGTTCACTCATTCTCATGTCCAATGATCATGCAAGAGTTCCTGCAAAAACAATTAAAGAATAGAAAACAAATAAACACACAAATTCGGCATTAAGCTTGTAAGATCTACTTCACCCCGTAAAACATTTTGCACATAGCATGTAACATATAGGAGAAGATAGTTTGCTTCTAGAATGACCCCTTAAACATTTTTATTTTCATCAACAAACCAATAATCTTTAACTTTAACCATTTATAATATATATTGAGGACATCACACATCCAAATACAAAAATATCCTTAACAACTTCTAACAAAACGACTAAGGCATTGCCTATCTATAATCCAAAATCATTCAACCATTATTCTTTCCTCAGGATTCCCATATAACCTTTATCAACATTTCCATTAATCAAACCATTTTACAAACATCAATTATATCAAGTCTAGATTCTCCAGAAAAATTTTCAAGCAAAAATAAGTTTAGTAAGCATTTTTCATGAATTTTTCTTTCCAGATGTGCCAGTCAGAATTTTCTCAGGCAATGATCAAATTGTGTAAAATTTATCCTTCTTAATCACCACAAAATCACCATATCACATATGCAGAGTTTGTAAAACATCTAAACACATATATCTATTCGCATAATATAGTCAAATAACTTTTCACGTTAAATATCACATATTCATTAAAATCATGAATCACATAAACACATAGGAAAAGTGATTTTTGATTTGGGTCAAAAGAAATTTTAGTGAACATAAATCTTACCTCTAATAATGCCCAAAAGCAATCACCTAAGCTTGATGATCTTGACATCTAATTCTTGAAATTAATTGATAAGAAGAAACTACTAGGGTTTTATTTTTGTTTGGGAGAAAGGAGAGATTGTCGACAGAGAGAGATAGAAAAATATATTGAATTAGGTTATCTGGAACAATATGACTACTACTTAAACACTTAACTAATAACTTGTATTATAAATAATAATTCTAGTTGTAGGCGACTACACTACTTAAAAAACTTAAGATAATATTAATATACATATTAGCCTACTAGTACTTAACATATATACATACGTAACAACATTTATAAATAAATAATTATTATCCATAATACACCGTTTAGAAATAAAAGAGTAGCCGTAGTAGACTAGTTTAAATAGTTTTGGGTCACATAAAATAATATAATTACAGACCGTATAGTAAAAATATTTTATTTAACATAATATCTATTTTATAAAATTTTATTTAGAATAATAATATTTATAACAAAATACTCAAATAACCGGGGTATCACAATCTAACCTCCTTAAAGATGCTTCGTCCCCGAAGCATAACCATCGGAAAATACCGGGCATTACAATCTTACCCCCCTTAAAAGATGCTTCGTCCCTGAAGCATAACCATAAGACAACAAGGAATAACTGAGACTTGACCAATAGGGAATTGAAGAGACTCAAACTTAACTTCAATACACCACAAAGATCAGGTGTCACATTCTCCCCTACTAAGAAATAAAGTTATGTCCCTGTAACTTTCATGCAAGTGCTTACCCAAGCTATATACAAATTAACTATCAAAATAATCCAACGATCACCATTAAGGAAAAGTAAGCAAATAGATAGCCAAATAAAATCACCAACTTCAACAATATTTTATCAAATCACGAATCACGAATATCAAAATAATACACAATAATCAAATACTTATGCACAATATGCAAGTCTCACATCCTCACCACCATTTTCAAAATTTTAGATTCCTATCCAATTTTATTCCTAAGGTCTCGTAAACCTATGCTCCCAAAGGTTCGTACCGTTCTGATACCAACTTGTAACACCCCCATTTCTTAAACTACATAAACTGTCGAAAATACATACAATTTTTTTTTTTTTTTGAAAACGAATGTAACTGCGGAAGCGAAAAAAAAACTAAAAGAAAAGGAGAGTGCTACTGCCACGCTCAGGTATTTCTCTATACCCAAACGCTAAGGCTAAATTTACAATTTACAATAAACAACTCAAAATATGTATTAGTACAAAAACAACTAACAATTCAAATGTCTAACTAATAAATGATATCTCTAGGTGGTTCACTCATTCTCATGTCCAAATGATCATGCAATAGTTCCTACAAAAACAATTAAAGAATAGAAAACAAATAAACACACAAATTCAGCATTAAGCTTGTAAGATCTACTTCACCCCGTAAAACATTTTGCACATAGCATGCAACATATAGGAGAAGATAGTTTGCTTCTAGAATGACCCCTTAAACATTTTTATTTTCATCAACAAACTAATAATCTTTAACTTTAACCATTTATAATATATATTGAGGACATCACACATCCAAATACAAAAATATCCATAACTTCTAACAAAACGACTAAGGCATTGCCTATTCATAATCCAAAATCATTCAACCATTATTCTTTCCTCAGGATTCCCATATAACCTTTATCAACATTTCCATACACCCATAACCTCAAAATATATATTTCATAGCATCCTCATTACTCAATTTCTTTAAATCATAATCAAAATATAATCACCAAAATAATTTCCAATAATAACCAAATAGAGTTTCCAAACTCTCAAAATAATAACCAAAGAGATAATCTCAATCTCTCAACATAACCTACGATCAAATTGGTTATTCCTGAGCTGCGGTTCAGAAGCTGGCTGCGGTCAGATTTACACTTTCGGGCTGCGGTCCACCGTTTGGTTGCGATCAAACGTTTTACATGAGCTGCGGTTCATATTCCTGGCTGCGGTCAGACGACTACTATTGGGCTGCGGTCCATTGTTTGGTTGCGATCAAACATTATGATGAGCTGCGGTTCATCGGTCGGTTGCGATCGACCCCTCCGTGTTGCGATACGGGGCAGGGTGCTGCGGGGCCGTGTCAGAGCTATATGCGCTGACCCTCATGTATGGGCATGCGATTGGTCCTGTGGTGCCAACAAAGTGTGCTATGTGATGAGATATGGATGGTTTGATGTTACGAATGTTATGAAAGTGTGACCATAGGATACATGCTAGTAAACCGTATATGCTTGGTTATGACTATTGGCTGTGCTTATCTCTATCTGTCGGGTCTGTTCCCTATGCTTGTGAATTATATGACTGTTGACTGTGCTTATCCCTATCTGTCGAGTCTATTCCCTGTTTTAAAAGCTAGAGTCTCTTAGGATATATCTTCATGCTTCGAAATGGTTTTTCTTATATCTATATATATGCCTATATGTATTGTATTTCAACGCGTTGGAGTGGGTTACCAGCATCTCTCACTGAACAGATATATTTGGCTTTCAGGCATAGAGGGGTAGACACTGGAGCACGCTAGAGTCTTGGAGCGTAGAAATAGATAGTTTCCCTTTCGGCCTACGTGCCACGCTTATGCATTTATATTATTGAGGATATTAGTTAGTGAGCCTGTGCACCTGAGTTCTCTAGCTCAGGTGTGGCATAGCACCCCGTACTCTTTATATTATGTTTTGGGATTTAATGAGAATTTACCTTTATTATATAAGTATTAAAAGTTGAAAAATTTCGGGGTGTTACTGATGTGTAGGACCAATAAACCTGAGGAAGGCTGTAGTCCATCGACCTAAGTAATCAGGCGGTGTGTAGGGCTACGTGTAACTCCCCAGATTTTCAAAACTTTTAGAACTTATATAATGAAGATAAATTCTCATTAAATCCCAAACAGAGCAGTACTAAACATAAGAATACGGGGTGTTATCCACATCTGAGCTAGAGAACTCAGATGCACAGGCTACACTATCTAATTATCCTTAAACAACATCATCACATCATTATGGCACGCAGGCCGAATATGAAACTATCTATCTAAACCTTGGGTCCTCTAGCGCGCTCCGGAGCTAATCATCTGTGCCTGAAAGCAAAATATATATGTTCAGCGAATAATGCTGGTAACCCACTCTAACGCGTTGAAATACCGTATAAGTATATATGTATATATAGATATAAGAAAAACCATTTTGAAGCAGGAAGAAATATCGTAGGAAACTCTAGTTTCAAAACCGGAATAGACTCGACAGATAGGGATAAACACATTCAACAGTTATAACCAAGCATATAAAGATACTATCATATATCCTACGGTCACAGATTCACTTCAACTCATTCATATCATTATTCAATTTGTATCTCATCACACAAGCACACTTTGGTGGCGCCACAGGACCAATCGCATGCCCATACATGAGGGTCAGCGCATATAGCAACATGAAGGGGTCGATCGCAACCGACCGATGAACCACAGCTCATCATAATGTTTGATCACAACCAAACCGTGGACCGCAGCCCAAGAGTGATCATCTGACCGCAGCCGGGAATATGAACCGCAGCTCATGTAAAACGTTTGATCTCAACCAAAAGGTGGACCGCGGCCCAAGAGTGTAATTCTGACCGCAGCCAGCTTCTGAACCACAGCTCAGGAATAACCAATTTGATCGCAACCAAATTGGGGTATCACGCACACATAACACATAGCAAACACATGCAACCTCACATTAACACATTGGAGAAAGGGAGAAAAACGTATAATGAAACCTATGCGTGGTCGTCCACATACTAGGATTAATCCTAAGGGGTTCATACTTCTTCCACCTAGGCCAACCAGATACCAATTCGACTAGCATGCGATATATAAGACTCATTTATCCTAGGAATGGTACCCGAAACATCAACTAGACTTAGGCACGATAAACGGAGTGCATTGGGACACCACGAGGGTCGGGGAAACATCAAACGGGGGAAAATACCTTCCCACTTGGGAATTTCCAGCGGGTGGCCGGCGGGTGGAATGCCACCCGCCAGCTGCCCGTTGGCGGCGAGACTGCTATGTTATATCTATGAGGTTATTAGGATGTTTGGAAATACATTTTTGGAAATATTGGTACAAAGGTTATAGATTCAGGTGTAAAGTTGAAAGTATTATTTGGGTGGAAAGATTTTGCTTTAAGTGGTGAACTTTTGAGGTTTTAGATATATATATTTTGTCAATGGAAAGTGGTGCCATCTGGTGTTTTTTTGAAGTGAGCAGTTGGAATATACCGACTCACTAGGGAGCCTAAAAACTCTCTGTTTTGTGGAGTGTGCAGTTGAGATAAACTGACTCACTAGGGGGTTTTATATTAACTTCCCTATTGTTTTGAGGAGTGAGCAGTAATGTAAAAGCTGACTCACTAGGGAGCCGTGAAAACTCCCTGTTTATGAAAATCTCTTTTTTGAGAATTTGAAAATCCTCCTTTTGGTACCCATTTCTTCTTGGCAATTTATATATATCAAGTGTGATTGGTTTTGAGAAATTTAAATGTATTATTGGAAGATGTTCTCTTGGAAAGTTTCCTTTGTTTCGTCCTCACAATCGTAATAAGTTAGAGTTTTGGTTTGCACCATGTGTCTTTCTAGGCTATACTGACTCGCTTCGTGGTTATCGTTGCTTGGACCTAAACACTAATAAGGTATTCATTTGTAGGCATGTGGTCATCTGTTTACCCTTTTGCATCTCCCAAAATTGGACAGGAATGTGCGACTACTTCTAATGATCCCTATAGTGCTGTTTAAATGACCATTGTTGTAGCACCTCACCAACACTCAACACATGTTGTTGATATATCCTCTGCTCAGGTTGCGCCCACTGCCCAGCCTGTGCGTCTGTTCAGACCAAGAATGCTGATGCTAAGATCGTGTCTGCTATTCCAGAGGGTGGTGTTGTTGCTCCAGTGGCGACATGACATCCTGTTACCTCTACTTAACAGCCAAGTTGTATGCATCACATGACCCTTCGCAGTATGACTCGGTCTTGTACAGACCCTGCTGCTTTTGTGTCTCAGGTCTGTCCTACGGAACCTACTTGTTAGTCTCAAGTCGTTCTATATCCCCAATGGCATGAGGCAATGGATCTTGAATTTAATGCATTCCTTCATAATAATACTTGGCACTTGGATCCGATTTAGCCAGGTATGAATATTGTTGGTTGTAAATGGGTTTTTCGCACCAAGCATAACACAGATGGGTCGATTGAACGCCATAAAGCTAGGCTTGTAGCAAAGGGTTTTAATCAGGTAGCTAGACAGGATTTTTTTTAAACCTTTAATCCCTGTTGTTAAACTGAGTACGATGTTATTACTTCTTTTTCTTACAGGAGTGATAGATTATATAAACCCGGGGGTCCGAATCATATAACCCGAATATACGAATACGAATATGACAAGTACGGATCGAACGAATAAAGAATGTAGCAACGATAATAATGAACGAAATAGACATCACAGGGATGAATATTGTATTAATCATGTATCAAGTGCTATCACAAAGGTAGGACTTATGTAATAACAAAACATGTGTGTAATTAGGACACAAGATGTCTAAACAAGACAAAAATGAGGTTTTTTATACCCCATGTCGACCCAACAACCTCGGAAAGATCGGCGGGGGTCCTTTAAACGCGGTGGACCGTAACGGACGCCAGACGACTCGGACAATGCGAGGACCCCAAGCCTTGGCCGAGCTCAGCCACCGAGTGGTCGAGCCCAAGGAGGCCGACCCCGGGGTGGCCGACCCCAAGGAGGTCGAGCCCAGGGCGGCCAACCCCAAAGGGGTCTACTCCGGGCCACCACGCGGGCTGCTTTTTCGTAGGTTTGCTTGATCGGGTCCGGTGCTCCGGGTTCGATCCGCTTCGTATTGTTTTTCTCCGAACCCACTCGTAATTATTCTATCAGGGAGATTAGACAACTTGATATTCACACTGCATTTCTAAATGCCAATTTAGCATAAACTGTTTACATGCGTCAATCTCCGGGTTATGAGGACAAGAATGTCCCTAATCATGTCTGATGGATATATTATGACTGGAGCAAACCGACTCGGTGAGGTGGAGCAAGACCCGGAGAGATGGAGCAAACCGACCTGTAGAGGTGGAGCAAGACCCGGGGTTAAGGTCCGCGCTCGGCCTATGGGGCCTCGACCCAGAGGGTCTCGGTGCACGAGGCCTCGGCCAGGAGCATGTGCCGACCCCATAGGGGTCGGCCATAAAGGGGGTCGGCTTTAAAAAGGGCCGACCTAGGAATCAGTGAAGGGGGCGAGGTCAACACCGATCCAACCACCCCCCGCTTTAGGGAGTGGCGGTTAGGGGTGGGAGCTGTGTAACACCCCCTAAATTTCCAAGCTATTTAAAGCCTTAAATATGCAGATATCTAAACAAAACATCAAACACAGCGGAAGACTGAAAGAGGAATATATAAACTGGAAGTAAAAGGGGTGCTATGCCACGCTCACCTAGTGGTGAACGCACAGGCTAACATCTGCATAATTCAACATCTAAACCCATACATGTTCAAAGTACTAAGTCTAAACTGGGCTCACAGGCCACAAAACACAAGAAATGAGCAACACTAGCTGGCAGTAAACCGCGCCCTCGTCTAAACACCACCTGAAAGAAACACATAAAAGATGGGACAACGCCCGGTCAGCGAATAATGCTGGTAACCCACCAATACATGTGAAATATCATACATAGATAAGATATATGCTTGTAAAGTCATTTGCGAAATGGAATACATATATATGTAAATTCAAAACCAAGAGCAAGGTCAGCACAAGACTCAAAGCACTCACAACAAGGTAAGGGAACACATCCCAAGAACAACACATCCAACCTTATTCCCTCGGGAACCGTCGTTCCCCCTCCAACAGTCCCTCCAACAGAACCACCGATTTCATAGTACACGAGGGTACCGATCACACACACGGCAACACATGCCACCCAAGAAATACCACTACAAGAAAAATCGCGAATCGCGACAGAAAATCGCGACGGACAATATTCCGTCGCAATTTAGCGACCGAAAATGCGACCAAATACATTCCGTTGCGAAATGGCGACGGAAAAGGCGACGGTATTAAATTCTGTCGCGAATCTTGGCGAAAACATAAAATAAAGCCCGTGAAATATTGGCGGCAAAACAGTCACGACCGAATTTGCGACCGAACAAATTTACGTCGTCCATTTCGCGACAGAAAAGGCGACCGATTTTTGTTCCGTCGCAAAATGGCGACAGAAAGTGCGACAGACTGAATTCCGTCGTTAAATGAATTAAATTTTTATGTATTGAGTAAATATTGAAGTGTTCTTTCAGATCGTTATTTCTTAGTTTATGAGCTCTCTGGTCGGTTTACTTCTGTTTAATGACTTCGGATCCGTATAGGGAGAACACATTATGCTGAACGGATATTTGTTAGTTTAGTTTTTTTTTTTTTTTAAAGTATTTTATAAATTTACTCTGTATTTTATTCTACTTTTGGGAACCGCTAGTTCACGATCTCGTGTTTGCTTGGAGAACTTAATACTGAAATATGAACTTGTTGAATCCATGGTTAGATTGGCACATTGAGTGATTCTTTTTCCATAAATATCCTGGCCCTTCCCTGATAATATGCAAATTTTAAAAAATCATATGATTAACCTAAACAAAAATGAAAACAGAATGAGCATCATTAGAGCCATCCCCAGTTACTTGAATTGATAAACATAATGCTTGAATCAGATTTACTTAGTGCATGACTTCAAGGAAATCTGGGGATGCCAAATTGCCAAATCTTTATCCTTTGATCCCAGAAATTGAAAGGACTTGCTATCAGAATTGTAAAGAGTTTAGTGATCAAAGATGTGAGATGAGTGACAATTACAATTGAATGTAATTGATGATGCTGAACAAGTATTACTGAATTGAATACCCCTAGCTATGGGCATATGGTTAGCTGTTTGCACCCATACCCGCTTTAATGATTTCTTCTGCAACATTAGCAGCCAAAGATCAAAAAGGAAGAAGGTAAACTTGAAGATTAGCCAGACAGACATTCATGTGTCTATTGTTAACATACTTTCTCCCTTGAATTTGTAATGTAACTAAGCTTGATTTTATTTTTTAATGGCAGACATTTGCTGAGCTTAAGGAGGAAGAGAACTCACTTTTGAAAGAAAGGGTACACTTGGAGAGGGTATGCTCGCTATATAACACTCATGATTGCATTTTGCAAATTTATTCTCTTGCCTCTTTAGTAGTGTGTATGCTGTGTCTAATTGCCATTTGGGGTTGGTTAAATAAATAGGAACATGGAAAAGTTCTGATTTCAGATCAGATCAGCCATCAATTAATGAGTTGGTTGTTTTAAGGGTGAGTACAGTGATATGATCAGAACAAGAATCTGGTCCATAATAGTCGATATATATTTTCTTTCAATCTACTACGTATGTAAATAAATTTGATAATGACAGTATGCCATTTTTCTATATTTAATAATAATAATTCAAAATTAAAATATAAAGAAAGCAAAATGCAGGTAGGGAAGATGGTGGTTCTGGGAAATGAAGCAGAAGTTGACACGAAATGGTGACACATTGGTTGTTTGAATCTGAAGAATGCATGCACGCACATTCATGAAGAAGATCAAAGTAAGGGAAATTTCAATCTGTTTCTCAGTAGCAGCATTTGTTAACACAATGACCACAAATCCTTAATCATCTTTTGTTCGTTTTGCAGTTTGATTTAAACCTAGAATCAGCAAATGAACAACCGGTTTACTTGGAATCAACAAACACACAACCTTCTTCTGTCTTGTCCAGACATAATACAACAAAAGATGAGCCAGTCTCATCGGATTCATGCAGGGATGAGAAAGCGGTCGCATCCCAGAACAATAGATGCTTCATCCTGCCCGATCTTAACATGGAGCTATCAGAAGTGGAAATTGGATCGCTGTGGGATTGATTCAAGAGAAACAGTTTATTTCTCTTGATTTCCTGGAAGCAGCATTGGTTGCATATGGCTGAAAAGCCTGAACTTGTAAATTACATATTAGAAGAAAGATCATTTCACCTGAGACAAAGTCTCAGATGTGATAGCTCGCTCATAACTCGGAAGTTTGTGAGTTCTGACTATATGGAGAAGACGATTGCTGGGGGGCCTAGTAGTGTAGAGAACATATAAACATCATATATGTAGAAATAAATTCATAAATTTTGCAAGTTTCTTCTAGTTAGTCTTGTTTTTAATGGACGTTTGTGAAGACTATTACAATGTTGTTTAGACTTGAATTGATTATTATTATGTATTAAATGTGGATCGGTAAATTACTTAAATTTAATGTAGAATTATGTTATATTTTATTTTATAATTAATAGTGCTTTTTATATTAATATTTTAAGAACATTCATTACTATTTAAAAATTATAATTTTATTTTAAAATAATACAAAAAATGTGACGGAATATTTGCTGCAAAAAAAAATGCGACGGAATTGCGATGGAAAACAATTCTGTCGTCATTTTGCGATGGAAAAAATAATATCGCAGTAGAAAATTCAGTTCAGATATGGAGACGGAATTAGCATCGGAAACATTTCCGTTGCGAAAGTCGTGACCGAATAGCGACGGAAAAAATTCCGTTGCAAAATGGCGACGGAACTATTCCGTTGCGAATTCCGTAGCCATATTTTGCGACGAACTATTCTGTCGTCTATCAAAATACGACAAGGCGATAGACGATGGAATAAATTCCGTCGCCATTCCGTGGCAAAACGCGATTCGCAACGGAATTTTGCCCATTCGCGACGAAAAAATTCCGCGATTCGTGATTTTTCTTGTAGTGTACGTGAACCTTACACAAAGGCTACAAACTCCATAATCACGTCATGGCCACCACGAGGACCACTGCCGTACCTTGGTGACTAGTGTCCCATACCACTAATCGTGCAATCCAGGTACAGCCACACACACCACACCTCAACAGGAATCAATCAATGGATCACAACAAAGATATGAAACCATACTCAATCAAGGAATGGATCACAGTCCAACAACAACGATGAATAACACAAGTTATTATCAACCAATAAGAAGGTAAAAACAACACACACGCTAGCATTTAAACACCGAACTAGCATGCTTATCAAACGGGTAAACCAAACGTAGTTCCGAAGAACACACAAGACTCATCATGGTTCAACGAAACACAATGTTGAACACTTAGCACGATTCAAGACACCAAAACCTACATGGAATCCTACCATATAGTTCTAGACATACGAAATATCAAGAAGACGCTCAAATAGTTCCACAAAAGAACAACGGGAAGTCAAAAGACCAAATACCGAGTCAAAAGAATCACGGGGAACAAATTCCCAACCAACCACACCATGTTCCCCGCGGGTGGACCCACGGGTAGGCCCCTACCCGTGGTTCCACCTGCGGGTACAACACCCACAAGCCACGTTCCCCGCGTGTGGGGCGGTGGGTAGGCCACTGCCCGCGCGTTCCGCCCGCGGGTACACACACTGTGCACAAAATAATCCCTTCGGGAATTTTCAACGCCAAGCTCAATTTCATGTGCAAAACATGCCAAATCTCACCCAAATACAACAAAATGACTTGAATTAAAGGAATAGCCAAGCAATGGCATATAAGAACCCTAAACACAAGCTCTAGATATGCATTTTCACAAGACAATGCATAAACACTCACATTTCATAGCAAAACACATGTAGAATCCAAGAAATCATCATATAGGTAAGCAAAATAGATTTTGTAGAGCATGGGTTACCTCTTGTAGACAAAAACCTTCACTTAACACTTCACCAAGCTCCTAATAAGGCTCACCTTCCAAACCCAATTCAAGAACACACCAAAAGATCAAAAAGATTCTATCACAAGATGAACATAGATCTTATCCTCCTAGATGCCCAAATGTATGAAACGTAGAATCTTGGAGACAACTCTTGAAGATTTGACAAAGCTTCAACTTGGCTTGGAAGAAAAGCTATCTACCTTTTTAGAGAGAAGTTAGAGCCAAAGTTTGGAAAGTGTAAGGAGAGAAATGAGAATTGTCTACTAGGTTAGCTTGCATTACTAACACAAGGTGAAAGGTCATGAATACCCTTACTAAAATGAAGAGGTGTAAGGGGACATGGGAACTCCACTCAAAGCTCAAGGTACAACTTTGACTTTGGGGTTGACTAGTCAATTACTAGTCCCCAACTATTGAATTTTCAGGATTTTTAGGAATTAAAATACCAATTGGTTTAGGATTAATTACTTAATTAATCCCATAATTGAATTTGGATTACGGGGTGTCACATCCTCTCCCCCTTCAAAGAAGCTTTGTCCCCGAAGCTTGGGTACGACGAATTAAGCAAACGGTGAAACGAAACAATTATGTGACAAGAGTGCCAAGAACAATCTCTTTTGGTCAAAATCCAAAAGGATTCACAAGGATTCAAAGCAAGAAAGAAGGTATACTAAAACAAGAATTGGAAGAATTTAACCAACGGATATATTGAGCATATCAAACTCTAAACCAAACACAACCACCAACTTTTAGCCAACAACTACAAACTAACAACTATTTCAAAGCACCAACCACAAGACTAGCTACTCAACAAAACAAACAAGCAAGAGCAAGCACACAAAGCAAACAACAAGCAACTACCAATGGTAATAACAACTAAGAATATAACAACAACTAAGAAAAGGTGAACGAGATTACCACAACACCGAGCTAGAACGACTCACTCTCCGACTCATCGGTGCTCTCCTCGGATCCTTCATCATCCCCACCTCTACGACTTGAACTGGCCTCGATCTGATCTAGCCTTTGGTGCACGGCAACAAACTGCGTCTTCATGTACGCGAAGCCTTCGTCAAACATGCGGTTCTGTTGACGAAGCAAGGTGACAACACGCTCCTCATGCGTCATGGAGTCATGCTCTTTCTTTGTGCGAGCTTCCCTTCTTCTTTGATTTTCTTCACTTTCAGAATCACTTTCCTCGGCCTCAGCAGCTTCCGGTGCTTCCACTTCTTCCTCACGGCATGCTTCACACTCATCTTCTTCATTGCCTCCCAAACTCTGGACTGCGAGGTTCAACTTCCCGGCATGAATCCCAAGCTCGGCTGCCAACTCGGCTCTTTCTTCGGGGGATTTCCTTGCAACTTCTTCGAGAGTGATGTAATCACCATCGTCCAACTGAAACAAGTTGCAACTTCGAAGATTGGTGGCATCCAACACCAACTTTCCCACGGCCTTCGGTAAACAACCTTCAACACCTACATCTTTCCTAACAAGAATCCAGCTCAACACCATCCCATACGGTAGGCTCTTTCGGTTATGATCATAGCAGAAAACCATATGTTGCAACCTCAAAGCTGGCAGATTGAACTTGACCATATTCTTAAGGCATAAGGCAAAGGTGCACTCCAACTTTCTCAACAACTTACTTTTGTTGTTATTGGGCAACAAACAGTCCGACACCAGCATAACCAAGATCCTTTGCTCTGCGGACAACCACTTTTTCTCTGGTCTTGAAGCTTGAGTGAAACCACTCATGCGACCCAACAAATAACTCAACTAGTCCCGGTACCCCATGGTATCCTTACTAATCCACGAGTTACCGCTATACTGAGCAACTCCTGAAGCAGATAGACTCAAAAGCTGAGTCAGCCTCTTTTCAGACAGAACTACCTTCACACCTCTCACCTTAGAGGTGATCTCAAGCCTATCACCATCCTTTGTCACAACCATGTGAAGATAAAATTCTTTAACCAATCTCGGGTAAGTCTCGGCTCTTATGGCGAGGAACCCATCCAACAAACCTTGGAATCTAAGCATATCCAACAAAGAATTAGGAAAAGATTCCGGGTCAAAGGCTTTACCTTCAAGAACGAGGTAATGAGCATCCACCCATTCCGCTTTCCAAGCCAAGCTTGACCTTCTAGGCATGGTAGGAGATGACCCAAAGCTCAACAAAAGAAGCCCACAAATTTCCACTTCTTCTTCTCTCTCTCGACAGCTCACGCTCCCTCTCTCGCTGCTCTGTCTCTCTCTCTCTCTCTCTCGACGGGGAAGCTCCGGCGGCGGCAACTCCGATGGACGGCGGCGGTGCGGCAGGTGGTACGTCGACGGGCAGGTGGTGGTGGCGGGTTGCAGGTGAGGCAACAGGTGGTGGGGGGGGGGGGGGTGTGTTTCAGCTGCACACGGGTAGGGAAAGAAGGAAGGGAAAGGAGATTTGGGAATTTAGGGATTTGGGAAAAATTGGGAAAAAGGTGATTTAATTTGGGAATTTGAGTAAAGTGGAAATTTATGGTTTAGATGGAATTAAAATTAGGTGGATTTCAAGAAAGATAATTAGCTTAAGTGGTTTAGGATTTGGGTTGGCAAGGAGTATACCTGGGTTTGAAACTTAAGGCTTATAAATAAATTTTTTACTTGACTTTTAGGCCACACAAGAAAGGACTTTGTATCGATTTCTTATTCCCAAAATTTAGGTGGTTCTCAAAAAGAAAGGTTGCAAGGATACCCAAATGCAAAGGTTATAAAAATTAACCCAAGCATGACTCATTCTAAGAATGAATAACTAACTCCATCACGAGGCTTACTCATAAAACTAAGAGAATCATTCATCAAGAAAGACTTACAATTAATTCCAAAGGAATCATTATCGAGGTAACAACATGTCAAGGATAGGAAAGTAACTCAAGTAGACAACGAAGAAACACAAGGCAACACGCAAGGCAAACAAGGAACGAGATGCGTTCTAAAGACAAGGGTAGGCTAGAAAAGAATTACCTGCTAGCTCCTCCTCCACTAAACCCTCGGTCTCCGCCTGCGAACTCCCCATCATGAAGACTCTCCCAGATGACCTGGCCCCAGCAGCTCCGCGGCTCGAGCTGTAACACCCCCTAAAAACATGCTATTTTAAAACCTTAAACATGCAAATAACTAAACCAAACAGCTAACACAACGGAAGATTGAAAGATAAATAGATATAAATAAACTAGAATACGGGGTGCTATGCCACGTTCACCAAAGGGATGAACGCATAGGCAACATCTGGAATGTTTAAATCTAAACCAAATGTCTCATTGTTCTACATCTAAGCTGGCTCACATGACACAAAACGTAAGGGAGAAGCTATACTAGCAAGCACTAGACCGCGCACTCGTCTAAACATCACCTGAAAGAACACAATAAACATGGGACGACGCCCGGTCAGCGAATAATGCTGGTAACCCACCAATACATGTGAAATAACATACATAGGTAAGATATAAGTTTGTAAAGCCATTTTGAAAACAGAATACATACATATATATATATATATATATATATATATATATATATATATATATATATATATATATATATATATATATATATATATATATATAGGATTATTTTCAAATACAAACACCCCTTAAAATACAAACCTCCCTTAAAATACAAACTGTGTGCATGTAAGTGTGATAATGTGTGCACGAGCTAATTCCAGATATTTTTGGCAGTGTGCCCAGTGTGAATGTAAGTATGTTAATGTGTGCACGGGCTTTGATGGATGGTTGTGATTTTTCCTCCTACGCGCTGTGTGCATGCAAGTATGTTAATGTGTGCATGAGCTTTGATGAATGATTGTTGTTTTTCCTCCTACGCGCTATGTGCATGTAAGTATGTTAATGTGTGCATGAGCTCATCTCAAAAATTGTTGGAAGTGTGCCCTGTGTGCATGTAAGTATGTTAATGTGTGCACGAGCTCAAGTTTTTATTTTAAGGGGAGGTTGTATTTTAAGGTGGTTTGTATTTGAATGCAACCCTATATATATATATATATATATATATATATATATATATATATATATATATGTATATATATAAGTGCAAAACCAAGAGTAATCGTCAACACAAGACTTAACACTCTCAACAAGAACACGGGAACACATCCCAATACCACAAGGACGACAACAACTCCAAAGGATAAAGACAAGACCAACAGCAACATATGCCTAGGCAACACATGCCTTTGTGACTACACACGTCACAAGAAGAGAACTCACAACAACGGCTACACAAGCCCTCGTGACATCACCCATCAGGAGTTGATATGCCTTCCTTATGCCCAGTTCCAACCTTATGGCTACCCCCAACCTTATATCTAGTTCCAACCTTTACCTCCAGGACCCCTGTACACCAAGTCAATCCGTTTCCCTCCGAGGACCGTCGTCCCCTCTCCAACAGATCTCCAACAGAACCACCGATTTCATAGTACACGAGGGTACCGATTTCACACACAGCAACACATGCCACCCAAGAATCACGTGAACCTTACACAAAGGTCACAACTCCATAATCACGCCATGGCCACCACGAGGACCACTGCAATACCTTGGTGACTAGTGTCTCATGCCACTAATCGTGCAATCCAGGTAAAGCCACACACACATCACACCACAACAGGAATCAATCAACAGATCACAACGAAGATATGAAACCATACTCAATCAAGGAATGGATCACAGTCCAACAACAACAACGATGAATAACACAAGTTATCATCAACTCATAAGAAGGTACAAACAACGCACACGCTAGCATTTAATCATCGAACTAGCATGCTTATCAAACGGGTAAACCAAACGTAGTTCCGAAGAACACACAAGACTCATCACGGTTCAACGAAACACAATGTTGAACACTTAGCACGATTCAAGACACCAAAACCTACATGGTTTCCTACCATATAGTTCTAGACATATGAAACATCAAGAAGACACTCAAATAGTTCCACAAAAGAACAATGAAAAGTCAAAAGACCAAATACCGAGTCAAAAGAATCACGGGGAACAAATCCCCCAACATCCACAACACGTACCCCGCGGGTGGGCCCACGGGTAGGCCCCTACCCGTGGTCCTGCCCGCGGGTACAAGCCTTCCACAACGTGTAACACCACCGTCTCCCATCACCCGCCTGTAGCACCCCCGCTGCCTCGACTCACCACCACGGCCAGCCCGACCCAGGGACCACCGCCCCCTCGCCGAGCCGTCGCCGAAACCAAGTCCGCCCCCGCCGCGTCGCCAGAAACTCTCACCACCGCTTCGCCGGAGACTCGCCGTAAAACACCGCCTAACCGAAAACCCAAGATGCCGAAAAAGCCCCTCGGAACCCGTACCCTAGAATGGAGCAACGCCGATTATACCATAATCGGAGGTAAAGCCCTTGAACCCGACCAATTTTCTCCGGAATTGGTTGATATGCTTAATCACCAAGGACTTTTGGATACGTATCTCGCCATCAAGGGGGATACGTACCCCGAATTGGTGAAAGAATTCTATCAACATCTAGTAGCCACCAAACGGGGTGATAAGCTAGAAATCACCACCAAGGTCCGAGGCAAGGAAATTATACTCTCCGAAGGCCGCCTGGCCAAGCTCTTGAAATTGACCACCACGGGTGTGTCAAGCTACGACCGAAAGGGGTGGTTTGATACCCAAAGCACGGGGTACAAAGACTATCTCGGGTACCTACTCGGGAAAGAGGAAGGATTCACCTCGGCCACACGACCGAATAGGAAATGGCTAACGGCGGAGCAAAAGATATTGGTTATGATTGTAACTGATAGCCTCTTGCCCACAAACAATAAGAGCCAGGACGTGGGGAGTTTAGAGTGCACTTTTGCCTATCTCTTGAAACACAAAATCAAGTTCAACCTGCTGGCCCTCATGCTAAAACACATGGAGTTTTGCAAAACAAGCAACCGACTTAGCCTACCCTACGGGATGATCCTAAGTTGGATCATTGACAAAAAGGGGGTAGACCTAAGCCACACTGAGGTCAAGACCGCAAACAGCATGATCTTTAACGCCCAGAACCTCCGCCGCAATGATATCTACTACACTAAAGGGGGACATTACCTCACCCTCGAAGAAATTTGCCTAAAACCCGAGGAGGAGCAAAGAGAATTGGTCGACCGACTGGACATTTCGAACAAAAAGCTCAAACGAGCAATGCAAGATTGTGGGGGTCCGGAGGGAAATGAGGACCAAGAGGAGGAGGACGAGCCTAACCCATCATTGCACCCACAATCGGGAGGAAACCCAAGGGAGCAAAATGAGGACTCGATCAATGAGCGCATACTCGCACAACTCAACCACCAAAACCAAATCATGGAGGAAGGGTTCTCATCCTTGATCCGTACGACACGCGCACTAGATCAGAGGGTGGCAGCAATCGAGGCCACCTTCGGCACTCGCGGGGCGTCCAACTCAGGAGGAGGAGACCGAGGTAGACCCAAAACCTTTCTATCACAACACCACCAGAAATCCAATCTACCCCAGCTAAGGGCAAACGTGGGGCCACATTCCTAACCGGGAGGCCAAGATGTGGGATGCCTAAGGGTGAAAGAATGGATTAACACACCGGGCTTCGGGGACGAAGCCCCTCGTAAGGGGGGGAGAGTGTAACACCCCTTGTTACGACCCCTAAAAATTGATTAATCATTTAACCAATTGCCCAAAAGGAAGAATGGAATTACAATAATTAATTAGGAAAAGGCCCACCATAGTCTGTGGGCCCTCACCCCTAAAACCCAACCCCTAGCCCTAAAAGGAATAGAATTAGCAATCCTATAATATTAGTTCCTAATTAGGACTCCTAGATATATAAATAGGGGACTTAAGAGGCACCTAGAACCCCCCACCACAATAATCCCTCACCACACAAGAAGTTCCAAGAATTCCCCTAGGAGAAATCAAGAAAGAAGAAAGCTTCAAGAAAGACCCTTCATAGCCAAGGAATTAATTAAGGCTAAAAGGTAACCCATGTCTCAACAAAACCTATTTTCATAGTTATGATTCCCCTCTTAGGATTTCCCCCATATTCATGTGTGATTGATGATTCGTTATATTGATATTGATAATTGGCATTGTGATTCTATGGGTGATCCTGATGATCTTGAGAGGTTCTTGATGATTATATGGTGTTCTTGATGATTATATGATGTTCTTGATAATTGTATGATGTTCTTGATGTTTACGAGATATTCCTACCGAATCCTGACATTAAAGGATGAATTGTGTTCTTGTTAATTTAAAAGTGATTAGAACCCTAGGTTGTATCGTGAAATTCGTGTGGTATTAGTCTTGGTGTATTGGGTGGGAATTCACACGTTTGGGTGTTAATTATGTTTAGAAAAGCATGATAGGATTGGTGCCGTATGTTTCTTGATTTTGATCCGTTAATTGTCTACGTGTGTTATCAATTGCGTTTGAAAGTGTCTAAGCATGGTTTCGAGTTCCACAAAGGTTCCCGGGGCGTTTTTGGTGAAAAAGAATCAGTGGGGGGTAGGTGGGGGTAGGGGACCCGCCACCTACCCGCGGCCTATTTGGGCAACGCCGGCAGCGGGCAGTTGCGCGCCGGGCACCCGCTGCCCGGAGTCACACCACCGGCGGGCAGCCGGCGGGTTAACCCTCAACCACCGGCTACCCGCTGGAAAATACCCCCTTTTGGGAGTCCGGCTTCACCGTTTGATGTTCCCCCGACCCTCGTGGTATCCCAACGGACCCCGTCCATCGTTCCTATGTCTAGTTTGATGTTCAGGTACCATTCGTAGGTTGAATAAGTCTTAGATATTGCATGCTAGTTGGATTGGTATCCCGTTGGCCTAGATGTAAGGAGAATGAACCCCTTAGGAGTATTCTTAGCATGTGGATGATCAAGCACAGGTTTCGTTATACGATTTCTCCCCCTTCCCAATGTGTTAATGTGGGTTGCATGTGCTTGCTATGTGTTATGTGTGCATGATACCCCAATTTGGTTGCGAACAAATTGGTTATACGGGCAGTTGGATGGGTTGAGAACCATACTGACTGTTAACCAGGCCAGTTGCGATCGGTCAGGTATATAAAGATTATATAGGGCTGCGGTCCACCGTTTGGTTGTGATCAAATGTTTCTACATGAGCTGCGGTTCATATTTCCTGGCTGCGGTCAGATGACATACTCTTGGGCTGCGGTCCACTGTTTGGTTGCGATCAAACTATGATGAGCTGCGGTTCATCGGTCGGTTGCGATCGACCCCTCCGTGTTGCGATACGGGGCAGGGTGCTACGGGGCCGTGTCAGAGCTATACGCGCTGACCCTCATGTATGGGCATGCGATTGGTCCTGTGGCGCCAAAAAAGTGTGCTATATGATGAGATATGGATGAGTTGTTGTTGTGAGTGTCTCGGGAGGTGACTCTGGGATTTATGCCGGGAATCGTATATGTTGGGTTATGGATATTAACTGTGCTTATCTTTATCTTCCTTGCCTGTTTCCCTATGCTTGTGAATTGTTTATGCTTGATTATGTCCGTTGTCTGTGCTAAGCCCTATATGTTGAGTCTATTCCCTATTTTGAAAGCTAGAGTCTCTTAGGGTATATCTTCATGCTTCGAAATGGTTTTTCGTATAACTATGTATATATCTATATGTATTGTATTTCAACGCGTTGAAGTGGGTTACCAGCATCTCTCGCTGAACAGATATATTTGGCTTTCAGGCACAGATGAGTAGATCACTGGAGCGCGCTAGAAGCTTGGGGCGTAGATTAGATAGTTTTCCCTTTCGGCCTGCGTGCCATGATTTTGTATTGATACTAATTGAGGTTTTAGAATTTAGCCTGTGCACCTGAGTTCTTTAGCTTGGGTGTGGCATAACACCCCGTACTCTTTGTATTATGTTTTGGATTTACGATCATTACCTTTGTTATATAGTTTCAAAAGTTTATTGAAATTTTGGGGTGTTACAGATAGCCTAGGTTCACGAGTACTAAAGGTTTTATCTTGAGAAATCTTGACAGAATGTAATTACACAAGCACTAAGGAAAATTAGTTTTCTCTCGGTGGTAATTAGGTTTTAGGTAGGCGTAATTTTATTTTATTTTTTGACCTCTAGAAGCCTAGAATATCTGAACAACTTTAGAGTTGAAGACCCTTTATTGCTAATTCCTAAATTAATTGATGACCTAATGATGAGGCTAAAGTTTTTTAATTATTTAGGGAAGGTAGGAGTGGTAACAGGGAGGTCATGCGAGTGGGAAAAGTAGAGTTTATGTTATCTCAGAACATGTGTATGTATATATATAAGAGTGACGTAATTTGTACGGAATGATATTTTAGGGTTAGGATACGCTAAGGGAAAACCCATAGATGTATATAAGATTTTCGTAGCTAGGGTACATGTGTGTGGTTTGGGCTAGGGATATTGTTGTATGTAATATGACTGTAACAATTTATATGGATACGTACGAATAAGGGATGATGTTCTATAGGCTCATAAGTTTACTATATATATATAAGCATGTAGGGACGTACCGTATATGGCGCAGCTGTGGAAGGTTTAAGATTAAGCAAGGTGATTAGGGTTAAGGTGTAATAATAATAATAATAATAATAATAATAATAATAATAATAATAATAATAATAATAATAATTTTGGTGTAAGTGTAGCATTTGAATGTAAATGGGGATTTACTACATAGTTTTAGGAATGTATATATATATATATTTAGAATAGTAGTGGTATACCTATTTATGTATAAATGTTTGTGTAGGGGGTCCTTATCTTAGTGGTAAAAGGGTTCTAAACAAGGTATTGGAAGCTTGTGGTCTATTATGCAACATGGACCAAAGTCTAGAGGGATAGTTTTAAGATAGTTTGGGGACGAAATATATTTTCCCAAGGATAATTTCTAGATGACCACTTGTTTTAGGTTTCTACCGGTCTCACTCATATTGATTTTCGGGTCGAAACTTAATACGCAAAGGTATCCGAGGTTTTAGATTTCTAGAAATAGAATTGGTCCCTATATTTTCTATGTAACATAAAAACAAATTAATTAGGAAGTTAATTCGACTTTCATGTTCAAGCATTAGATTGTTATCTATATGTTAAACACATAGGAAGTATCAAGGGAGACACACAGAGGCATAATGGATCAATAAAAATGAGAAGTCGTGAAAACATACCGGACCAGTGGGCGCGAGGTGGGCGGTCGACCGCCTGTCAAGTCCCCACTGGGATGTGGCAGTGGGCACGTGGTGGGTGGTCGACCTCCTGCCAAGGCCCCACTGGAACGTGACTGTGAAGGAGGAATCACTTCGGGAAAAGCCCCGAGAATGCACAATTTTAAGTTCAAGGAATTTCATACTTATGTGAATAACGAAAGGGGTTTGAATACATGGAAAAACTCAAGGGATCACGTTATTAATAAGGAATATGGGAGACTTCAATTAAATATCATAACGATCCCGCGCCCAATTCTTTCCCTTCTTAATTAAAGCTATGTTCCCCAAAATTTCCCTATGTAAGTACTTATCGGGCTATTTAGTGAGTTAACTATATTGGTCAATTATGATTAGGACAAGTGAGCCCGAATAACGCATGTTTGATCAAATAGTTAAGCAATAATATGCAGTTCCTAACATGGTCTAAAATCAATTAGGAACATATATGCTTAAGCAAATAAACAAGTATGATAATCAAAGAGTGATAAGCCGCAAAGCAGGTAAAAGCATGCAATGACATAACAAATTCCTAGGGCCAGTATGTGGAATGAAGAGTCAGTGTGTTGTACCCTTACCTTGATGTGATAAGAGAAGGGGGAATTCTTTAAACTAATGTGGGGTAAAGTGAGGGGCGGTTATGTGATGATAGGTAGGTTCGCAATCTCACCGCGCGTCCTAAGATTCCTGAATCCTATGTTCCTATATACCTAGAGTTCAAGCCTAATGTCCTAAAGTCTGGTCTTAAGAGTCTTATCCTAGGGTCAAACTTAGGCTCTGATACCAACTGTAACACCCCGAAGTTTTGAAACTTTTAAAACTTATATAATAAAGGTAAATCCTCATTAAAGTCTGGTCTTAAGAGTCTTATCCTAGGATCACTACGCTTGTCGAACTGAAGGCTCTCTACTAAGACTCAGACGCGGCTTAACTCTTAGACCTTGCCAGATTTCTTCATAAGCTGATGACACCGCCAACTTGCACAAGATGATTTGGAAAGAAACAAGAACAAGGTTTGGAAGAAAAGGATCATTTGGCAAAAAGGGTGATTGGATTTGTCTAGGGACAAGACAAGGTTACAGATGGTCAAGGGTGACTCTCGAACAAGCTAACACCTGAAGCTAACAAGCAAGGAAGGGCACAAAGACAAAGGAAGGTGCAGCAAAAAGGGTACAAGAGCTTACTTCAACGGTTCCCACTTGCATCTGTCTCACGACTGCGTATCTTGCCTTGCCGAGGTCCCGACATCGTACACAGGTCCTGGATGCTACCTCCACTTAGTCCATTGTGGCTTCCACTTTGAGACTTACTTCCCGACTAACTGGTTTTGAGCTTGCTGAAGTCCTCTTAATCCTACACTCAAAGGACTGGTGACCTGTCTTACCACAAGCAAAACACTCTACCTGCTTCCCATGACAGTCCATGCCGGGGTGCCCACTTCCACACATCTTGCAAACGGAGCGCCTTCACTTAGCCTTGTTGTTTTGGATTGGTTTGGGAGCCTTACCTCTCTTAGAGTCGTCTCTTTGAAGACTTATTGTTGATTCAGCACCAGCAGCCACTAAACTCTTAACCATAGGTGCAACACTTCCTTCAAGCTTCCTTTTACGGTTGCACAAAAGGTAGACCTCCTTGGCACACGCAGGATAAAACCGCTCACGTAACTTGACCTTCAAGTTTTCCCAACTGAACTCGGGATCTTGTCTACAAGTTGGCCTTTCAAGCATCCACCACAAGTCCGCTTCTTGCCGAAGGTAGAACGTAGCTAACTCCACCTGGCGATCCTCCGGGCAAACCACAGCTTCGAAGATCTTGTCAAACATCCGGATCCACTCGTCCAGCACAACAGGATCTTCTTCACCGGCGAAGATCGGGGGACGGAGGCTTGCGACTTGGCGTACTATATCCCGATTCTCATTCTGAAGAGGGTGGTTGATGTTGAGAAGTTTGGGAGCCAATTACAAAGGAGAAATTCAAATTGGGTGCCAATTACAAGTCAATTGCAATTGGGTGTCAATTACAAAGGAGAAATTCAAATTGGGAGAAAGTTCAAAGCCAGTTTGAAGTCTGAGAACACCCAGACGTGAGAATGAAGAAGATGAAGATGAACTTATAGTGAAAATATTCTCACAAGAAAAAATACTAGTATAACTAGTATGAGATTAAATTAATGAATATTTTTAAATCCCAAAGATACAAGGATCACTTCAGAGCTGATCAGAGAAGCCATTCTACACCAAAATACAGACCCAGATATTCCCACTCAACGTTAAACTAGAGGAATATCAGATGAAGTTTGGGAGCTCATTTACATGAAGATAAAGATCCATCAAACAGCTAGCTTATCCTTTCTGACATCTTTGCAGAAGATAAGATAAGATCTCTGACAAAAAGATACAAGATTTCAAAAATGAGAGTGTCTCTTTCCAACGGACAGATTCTCATTACCATCTATAAAATGATGAAGATATGAAGACTTGAAGAAGAGAAAAAAAAAGAGCAGTTGACGAACTCACGAATAAAAGAGCAGTTGACGAACTCACGAATAAAAGAGCAGTTGACGAACTCACGAACAAAAGAGCAGAAAATTCGAACCCATCAAGGGGAACAAATAGAGCAATTAAGCTCAAAAGAGCATAGAGTAAAAATCTCATTTGGTACAGAGCATACCAAAAATCTTCAAGTGAGAAGTGAGAAAAGAAAAAGAACTCAGAGAGCTTCAAAAGAGAAATATTCTGAGAGTTCTTAAACAGAACAAAGCAGAGCAAAAATATCAAGTGCTTTACTTGATATATTCAAAGAGAGAAAACACTCAGAGCTATTAAGAGAAATCATTCCAGAGTGTTTATCTTCATCAAGAGACCTACGCATCATTGAAGATCATCTACAGAGTCTCAGAAGTTGGAAGCAAGACAACACTTGTCTTGGAGCAAAACAAGAGAAGGGAGGAAAGTAGCACGGAGGTGTGAAATCCTGGATTGTCACACGGAGCTGTGAGATCCGAAGCAGCAGTGTCGGAGGCACTGGGCGTGATTAGTGCGGGCTTTGTGATCAAAGCACTAGATCACGGGATATGTTTCTACCGGAGTGTGGAAGACGAGGGGAAAGTAACGCGGAGTCGTGAAATCTTGGGATAGTAGCTCGGCGACGTGAAACCCGAAGCAGCAGTGTGGTGTCACTGGGCGTGATTATTGCGGGCTTTTTGATCAAAGCACTAGATCACAGAAATTCATTGTATCTTGGAACCAAGGAGTGGTAAATATAGTGAATTGCTCTTGGAGATAAGAGCAAGTGGAGTAGGAGGATTACACCACCTCGTGAACCACTATAATTGTCTTGTGTTCTTTACTGCTTTCTTTACTTACTGCTCTTTACATATTCGCTCTACACGAGATATACTGCTCACACAATCTCCCACACACTTTATGTTTATTTAATTCCGCTGTGTACCATACTCTAACAATCTAGTTAAGAGTTTTGGTTTATCTCTGGCTTAGCAATTGTTGTGCTGTGCGAAAAAGTTTGAAAGTCTATTCACCCCCCCCCCCCCCCCCCCCCCCCCGCCTCTAGACTTTCACCTTACCTCTTTTGGGACCAACAATTGGTATCAGAGCAGGCTGCCTATCTGAGTCAGTCTCTTTCTAAACTGATACCGACAATTAGTATCAGAGCCTGTAGCCTATTTTAGTCAGTTTATACCAACCTTTGGTATTAAAACACGTTGCCCAACTGGGTTAACTGTTTTTGACTGCTAGGCTGATCCATTCTACAAAGTGTGTGAATTGGATTAATCTTTCATATCTCTCGTGATGATGATGAAGAAAGATTTAGCTCAAAATCTATTATTCTCACTTGATAAATTTGATGATTGGAAAGTTCGTATGCAGGTACACTTATCGGATTTACACGATGAAATGTGGGAAGTTATTTCCACTGGCCCTATAGAAATATTAAAAATCAATACGGCGTTTGTTATATCCCCGGATGCTCCACAGTACGTACAAAAGCCAAACCCGGAATGGACATCGGACGATAGAACGAGGAATAATCTTGACAATATTGCCAAGGATATTATATTCAAAGCCGTTGATGATACAATATTTCCAAAGATCCGAAAGTGTGCCACTGCTAAAGAAATATGGGAAACTCTCATCAAGATTGGCGAAGGAGATGAACAAGAAAAAGACAATAAGCTTACAATCGCCATGAAGAAATTTGAAGATTTCAAAATGCTCTCAAATGAAAGTGTTGCAGACATGGAAGCTCGAATGATCAAAGTTCTTGGAGAGATTAGAGATCTTGGCAAAAATATTAGCCAAAAAGAAATTAATCTCAAAATCCTACGAGGCTTACCATCTGCATGGGATATGAAGGTTACGGCTATGCGCAATCACCGAGATCTAAGAATGTTGTCTACAGACAAATTATTTAGTGATCTAAAGGCATATGAGTTCGTAATGAAGGCCAAAGATGATGATGTTCATGAAGCTCGAAATCCTGCTCTAATGGCCGAACAACCGTCAACCTCCAGGTCAGTAGAAAATAATGTTGATTTTATGACTGACGAACAATTTGCTCTTTTTGTCAAAAAGTTTAGAAGGTTTATGCGAAAAGGAGACAACAAAAATTCTGCTCGTGGAAAATTCGTCTCACGCATATCACAAGAAGACAAAGTCGAAGAAAACAACAATTTGTGCTACAATTGCCGCAAACCCGGACATTTTAAAATAAATTGTCCGTATCTGATCGTTAGCAAGTATCAAGGCAAAAATGTTGAATCCACGCCGAACAAATCCGAAAGCAAAAAGGTTCAAGCGCGACAAAAGAAAAGCTCTCGTTAGCAACGAACCAAACGAAAATGATGATTCGGAGGATTCATCATCAAGCGATGAAAGTTCATTTTCGGATGATGATACGGCGCTAGTATGCAAGTCAATTGAGTTGAGTACAAGTGAAGATTGTCTTATGGCTCTTGAAGCAGAGGAAGAAGAGGTAACATCTAATTCTTTTAATTCTGTTAATTCTTCTTTTTCTAGTGAATCTATTGACAATCTAATGCGAGACTGTCAAGAGATTATGTTCACTCATCCTCAACTCAAGGAGCGCAATAATATTCTAATTCTTGAAAAAGAAGAAATGAATAAAAAATTGCAAGATGCTTTACTTGAAGTGAGTAAGTTGAAGAATGAAAATATTCATCTTCAAGAAGAGTGTAAAGCAAGAGAGGTTAGAGAACATAATCTTAGAGCAACTATTGCTACGTTCACAAATTCGTCTAAAATAATAGATAAAATGGTGAGCATGCAAAAGCCATCAGGAGATGGATCCGAAATTGGTTATGATTCCACATGTTCTCAAACCTCTCAAAATCTGACTAATTCTACTACTACTTTAAATAATAAAGTTCAAGTGGTAAAATTTGTTAAAAGTCAGAATAGCACGATGAGACAAGGACTTGGCTATCAAACAAAAGCAAATTTGAATGTTGAAAGGCCGAAACAATTCTATGATACAGCAAAGCAACAAAAATTCATCAAGCAAAGATATGCCAAAGAGTCAAGTGCAAAAAGATTTCATAGAAAAGAGGGAAGCTTTTCTAGAAATAAAGTTGGGAGATTTTATCCCACTCAAAAGGATTGGTTGTGCAATAGATGTAATGCTTTTTATAGACGAAAGCAACCATTCTCTTCCCAGGTGCCAAAATATAAAAATGATTTTCAAAACCCGGCGCCAAAAATGTTTTCCAAAGTGAGTTATGATTATCGTGTCTCAAATAGTTACAAACCGCCTCATCTTAATTCAATAGGATCAAGGTGGGATTGGTTACCTAAAATCACTAACAGTAAAGGACCCAAGCAAGTATGGGTACCTAAAGTTAATTAATCTTTTTTGCAGGATGTTTGGTACATCGATAGTGGTTGCTCACGCCACATGACTAGAAATAAATCATATCTAGTGAATTTCAAAGAAATCGATGGACCAAAAGTTATATTCGGAGGAAATCAAAATTATGGAATTACAAAAGAAGTTGGCACGATCAAGAAAAATAGATTGAAGATTGAAGATGTTTCTTTCGTTGAAGGCTTAAAATTTAATTTGTTGAGCACTAGTCAATTTTGTGATAAAGGCTATCTTGTAGAATTTTCTAAAGATAATTGCCTAATCAAAAATGAGCTCACAAATGAGATTGTTCTCTCTAGAAAAAGACAAAAGAATATGTATGCTTTTGATTGGAGTACAAGCAAGGATTCAGTGTGCTTAATGGCCAGAAATACAAATGAAGCTAATTGGGAATGGCACAGAAAGTTCAACCATTTAAACTTCAAGACTATCAATCAGCTTGCAAAGAAGAATCTAGTAGAAGGCTTGTCAAATATTATCTTCAAGAAGGACCAAGTGTGTGATGCATGTCAACGCGGAAAGCAAATCAAATCATCATTCAAATCAAAGACACACGAGCCAACGACAAGACCGCTAAGCTTACTACATATGGACTTATTTGGACCGGTTGATCAAATAGGTGTAAGTGGTAAGAAATATACTCTTGTTGTTGTTGATGATTTTTCCAGGTACACTTGGACCGTGTTTCTCAAGAAGAAAAATGAAGTTGAGCAAGTTCTACCGAAGCTGCTGAAGCAACTACAAAATGAGAAAGAATTGCAAATATCAAAAATACGAACGGATCGCGGAACCGAGTTCGTGAATGGAGTTATACAAGCTTTTTTGCAATTTACATGGAATTTCTCATCAATTATCTGCCGCAAGAACACCGCAACAAAACGGTGTTTTCGAAAGAAGAAACCGGACGCTCAAAGAAGCCGCACGAGTGATGATTAGTGCTGCCGGTCTCCCGAAACGATATTGGGCGGAAGCTATCAACACTAGTTACACGCAAAATCGAAGCATGATCCATAAGCAGTACAAGAAGACGCCATACAAGCTATATAAAGGGAGAAAACCAAATATTGGTTATTTTCATATTTTTGGATGCAAATGTTTTATTCATATTAATGATAAATTGCATCTAAAAGCTTTTGATGAGCGTGCAGATGAAGGAATTTTTCTTGGATATTCAGCTACCAGCAAGGCGTTCAGAGTTTTGAATAAAAGATCAATGGTGGTTGAAGAATCCATACACGTGGTATTTGATGAAAAATCACATATCAAAAATGATGCACTAGATGAAGAAATTGCACAAAATGGTAACAAGTGTCATATTGATTTTTGTGATACTAATGATACGTGTGAAGATGATGTTTTGCAAGGAATGGATGAGATGGAAATTAATTCTCTAGAAAGTCCCATCCCTCATCTAGAAGAAGTTGGAAATTCTTTAAATAATAATTTTGGGGGTGATGCCTCACGTGGGAATGAGGATGCAGTACGGGTTGGAGATCCAATTACTGATCAAGTTGCATGTGAAGTTGGTAATCAATTTCAAGAAGAATTAAATGTGGAAATTCGAACCAACTCTCCCAGTACACAACAAATGGATCCACCCAGTACCATGCACCCATTTGAACCAGATTTAAGATGGCTCAAAAATCACCATCCAGAATTAATTATTGGGAATATTCATGAAGGCGTGAAAACAAGATCATCCACCATGGAAGCATTGTTCACGTGTTATCTATCTCAAATTGAACCAAAAGAAGTTGACGAAGCTCTAAATGATCCGGATTGGATAAATTCTATGCAAGAGGAGCTCGATCAATTCAAAAGAAATGATGTTTGGGAACTTGTTCCAAGACCAACGAACCACAATGTTGTAAGAACCAAATGGGTCTTCCGGAACAAAACAAACGAAGAAGGCGTGATTATTAGGAATAAAGCAAGGCTCGTTGCAAAAGGATACTGATATGAACCTAGTCTAATGTTCAAATAAAATGGAGTATTGTCCCAAGAATGCTCTCAAAACTAAAGATAGAGATGGATCAAAATACCTTAAACCTCACGAGAAACCCTTTGTCTCGAATCCTCAAAGACTTGGAAGAATCCCATGTAGCTTCAAGTACCTCGATGTTGCAATCTTCGATCAACTAGAGTCGGATCTAGTTTCCTTCGATTCAAGAACGAGTCCACGAATCAATTTGCTAGTCGAGTCCACGACTAGCCACTAATTGAGTCCCCATTGTCCATAAGGTTTCTTACACAAGTTTAAAGAAAAACTTAAGAATTTTATTGAATTAAAGCATTGAGTTCTTCGCCATCATTTGCAATTGGGCTTGAATTGGATTTCCACCATTTTTGAACATAACCAATGAAGAGTTGTCTTAATTGTTTGGACTTAGACCTTGTGATTGGCCGAATTGGTACTCTTAATGGATCTTCAGTAGTTTGGGTTGCATTATCCTCCCCTTCTTGAAAATGATTCGTCCTCGAATCTGTGCAATCATATGGAGACAAGTTTGAAACATTGAAAGTAGAAGAGACATTGTATTCTCCTCTAAGATCAACCTTATAAGCGTTATCTCCAATCTGTGATATAAATTGAAATGGGCCATCTCCACGTTGGTTCAACTTTGACTTTCTTTCGCGGGGAAAACGGTCTTTGCACAAGTGAATCCACACCCAATCTCCAGGCTCAAATGTGATCTTTTTCCTTGTCTTGTTCACTCAAGCAGCTATTTGTTCGTTCCTTTTCTCAATTTGTTCTTTGACTTTAACATGCATCTCCTTGATCTTCTTGGCACGTTCTTCTCCATCTAAGTTATCCTGCGGATTGTAAGGCAAAGCAAGTAAGTCTATGGGAGATAACGGATTGAAACCATACACAACTTCAAAAGGAGACATGTTAGTGGTTGAATGTATTGCGCGATTATAAGCGAATTCAACATGAGGCAAACATTCTTCCCATGATTTTAGATTTTTAGAGATCACACTTCTAAGTAATTGGGATAAGGTTCTATTAACTACTTCTGTTTGTCCATCAGTTTGAGGATGACAAGTAGTAGAAAATAGCAACTTAGTCCCAATTTTAGCCCACAGAACGCGCCAAAAGTGGTTAAGAAATTTAGAATCTCTATCAGAAACAATAGTCTTAGGGATGCCATGCAATTTAACAATCTCAGCAAAGAAAAGATTAGAAATATGAGTTGCATCATCAGTTTTGGTGCAAGCAATAAATCTAGCCATCTTACTAAAACGATCAACTACAACAAAAATAGAATCTTTTCTCTTAGAACTCATAGGTAACCCTAGAACAAAATCCATATAAATGTCAAGCCACGGGCCGCTAGGAACATATAGTGGTGTGTAAAGCCCTTGGGGAAGTGATTTGGACTTAGCATGGTGACATGTAGTACAATTATTCACAAAAGTCTCAACGTCTTTTTTCATTCTAGGCCAATAGAAGTGTTCATGCAACGCATCATAGGTTTTAGAAATACCAAAGTGTCCCATAAGACCACCTCCATGTGATTCAGAGATCAAACTCACACGCAAGGAACAATTAGGAATGCACACTTTATTTTCCTTAAACAAAAACCCATCTGACAAGCAAAACTTTCCCAAAGGAGATCGTACACAAGAGGTGTAGATCTCGCCAAACACTGAATCACTAGCATAGAGAGACTTAATGAAATCAAAACCAAGAAACTTAGCATGTAAAGTAGCAAGTAAAGCATATCTCCTAGATAAAGCATCAGCCACTTTTTTTTCCGTACCTTTCTTGTAGGCAATTTTATAAGGAAAAGCTTCAATGAACTCGAGCCATTTAGCATGTCTCTTAATCAACTTACCTTGGCCTTTCAAATGTTTTAAGGCTTCATGATCAGTGTGTAAAATAATGTGTTTAAACCATAAATAATGGTGCCAAGTTTCCAAGGCTCTTATAATGGCATAAAGTTCTTTATCATATGTGGGATAGTTGAGTGTTGCGCCACCCAACTTCTCACTAAAATACGCAATGGGGCATTTATCCTGCATCAGTACATCACCAATTCCAATGCCAGAAGCATCACATTCTAGTTCAAAAGTTTTATCAAAACAAGGCAAAACTTGAACAGGAGCGGTGGTGAGTTTCTCTTTCAATGTAGCAAAAGCTTCTTCCTGTTTAGGCCCCCATTTGAAGATGGTGTCTTTCTTAATCAACTCATGCATAGGGGCTGCTATGGAGCTGAAATCACAAACAAACTTTCTATAGGAACCTGCCAGTCCAAGAAAACTACGCAAGTTAGATACATTAGTTGGCGTTGGCCAACTTGTGATAGCTTCAACCTTTTTTGAATCCATGGTCACACCTTCCATACTAACATGAAATCCTAAAAACTCAACACTCTCAGACATAAAAGAACACTTCTCAAGATTGGCATACAACTATGCAGCCCTAAGTTCAAGAAAAACTTATCGAAGGTGTTTCAAGTGTTTTTCTTGTGACTTGCTATAAATCAGAATATCATCAAAGTAAACAACAACAAAATTACCAATAAATTTCCTCAAAACATGGTTCATAAGTCTCATGGATGTGCTAGGGGCATTAGTTAAGCCAAAAGGCATGACTAACCACTCATATAAACCATGCTTTGTTTTAAAGGCTGTTTTCCACTCATCACCTTCTTTCATCCTGATTTGATGATATCTTCGTTTCAAATCCACCTTGCTAAAGTACTTAGCTCCATAAAGTTCATCAAGCATATCATCAAGTCGAGGAATAGGAAATCAATACTTAATAGTTATATTATTGATTGCACGACAATCAACACACATTCTCCGTGTACAGTCTTTTTTTGGGACAATGAGCACTGGAACGGCACACGGACTCAAGATTTCTCGAATATGTCCAATTTCAAAAAGCTCTTCAACCTGTTTCTGGATTTCCTTTGCTTTCACGGGATTGGTTTTGTAGGCTGGTCGGTTTGGCAAGGTAGATCCAGGGACAAAGTCGATTTGATGCTCAATCCCTCTAAGTGGTGGCAATCCTTTTGGCATCTCTTTAGGGAATAAATCTGAAAAATCAGCAAGCAATTCATCAATAGAGGCACTACGAAAACAAGATTCAGAGTGTAACACAAGAGAAGAATCAAGATCAGTGGTAAGCTTATGAATGAAAAGTAAGTTAAATGTGTCTTCCCTTCTTATTGCCTTCTTAATGTCATTTTTTGTTGCAAGAAGAGAGGGCTGATGTGGTGATTCCTTTGCTGGGTTTTGAGATGAAAATGGCGTGGAAAGGGATATTGGAGGAGGTGGAGGCTTTGATTTTGGATTGGGGTTATATGGCACTGATTTCGCCTCTTTTGATGCCTTCCTCGATTTCAATAGTATTTCTTCCACTTGTTTAGAAGTCAAAGGAGACAAGACATATCTAACTCCATCCATGTGGAACACGTAAGTGTTCATCATTCCATAAAAAGTGATTTTTCTATCAAATTGCCACGGTCTACCTAACAAAACATGAGCATCCTGCATTGGGAAAATATCACACAAAATTTCATCAGAGTAACTGTTAATAGATAAAGGAATAAGAGCCTGCTTTGTTACTCTAACTTCTCCTGCATCGGTTAACCATTGCAAACGATATGAATTAGGGTGATCAAGCAAAGGTAATTGAAGAAATTTAACCATAGCTGCACTAGCCACATTTGTGCAACTTCCAGAATCTATTATCACTGTACAAGCATTCCCTCTAATTGAGAATTTAGCATAAAATATATTTTCTCTTTGAAACTCATCTTCTTTTAAAGGATGAACATTCAAAACCTTCTTAACAACAAGAGTATGAATAGACTCACTATCAGCATATTCATAATCAAAATCTAAAGGTAAAGGTGTTTCCTCCTCAACATGCTCATTGGGGGTTTCCAAATGGTCACTAACCTCATCCTCAGACTCATATTCAAGACAAGAAGCAAACTTTTCACATTGTTTTTTTTATCTTAACTACCCTGTTGTTAGGACAATCACGAGCCATATGGCCCCTTCCATTACATCTATAACAAATCAATTCTCTATCACGTTGAGGCCTCATTGCCTCACTTACCTTTTCCTTACCTTTGTCTCGTGAATCATCTCTTGGAAGAGGGCGTTCATCACGCCTTTGAGGGGTAGAACGAGTGTTGTTCCATCTTGATGCACCATTGTTGGGCTTGAACATCTTCATCTCTTTGATTTTTGCTTCAGATTCGCGTGCAGCATACAAGGCATCATCAAGGGTGTCATATCTTTGTGTACTCATTCCCCACCTGATTTCTTTGTTCAATCCATGTAAGAAACGAGCAATAGTTCTTGCCTCTTCTTCATGTATGTCCCATTGCTCAAGCAAAATATTGATTGTTCGGTGATAGTCATCAACCGACATTGATCCCTGAACGGTTCCCTGCAATTTTCTTTCAAGATCATAGAAAAAAGATTTAGGGCAAAAGGTTAGGAGCATATCTTCCCTTACTTGAACCCAAGATTCATAGGGAATAAAATCAGCAACTCTCTCCCTATTTCTTTTTCTCCACCAAGATACTGCATACCCTTAAAAGATGTAGCAACTAGCCTAATTTTTGTAACATCAGAATAGTGCTTTAAATCAAAAAAGTGTTTGATTTTTTTTGATAGGTAACCTCCAAATAACTTCTGTAAATAACAACAAAAATTTCGGACCAAGAGGAACCACACAACCCCTTCAAAACAGAATCAAGAATTTCAAGAATCGCCCAGAAAAACAAAAACAATGCCCTGATTTTGAAGATCAATATCTAACTAACCAGAAGGAATTAGATAGTGTATAATATATCATAAGAACGCCCCAGAAGATATCTAAATCATATCCAAATTTCAGATAAAACTAACCAGTGGATCTCGAGATATAGGTAATTCTTTGAAACTGGTCACAGATCGCGGAAATCTGGACAGGGTGTGATTGAGACGTGATTGCACGTAAATGCGCTTTGGATATAGGTAAGGGTGAGATGGAGTTGTTTTCTTGACCAAATATATGGTAATATGGTTCTTAGGAGGTGTGAGGTCTCGTAGATATTGGACGGGAAAAAGGGAAAACTTTTTCAGGATAGGTTTTTCAAGAAACTGGAGAACATGTATCAAGATTCAAGAACACAATCAAGAATGCAAGAATTTTTTTTTTTTTAGGGTTTTTTAATGAATAAGACACGAAAAAAAAAGTAGTATGTAAGATAAGAATGAGATAAACCTAGGCTCTAAATACCAAATTTCTAATGATAATGAGATAAACCTAGGCTCTGAATACCAAATTGATATGAACCTAGTCCAAGGTTCAAATAAAATGGAGTATTGTCCCAAGAATGCTCTCAAAACTAAAGATAGAGATGGATCAAAATACCTTAAACCTCACGAGAAACCCTTTGTCTCGAATCCTCAAAGACTTGGAAGAATCCCATGTAGCTTCAAGTACCTTGATGTTGCAATCTTCAATCAACTAGAGTCGGATCTAGTTTCCTTCGATTCAAGAACGAGTCCACGAACCTAAATCTAAGGTTGAAGAAAGTAAGATTGATTCGAGTCCACGAATCAATTTGCTAGTCGAGTCCACGACTAGCCACTAATTGAGTCCATAATTAGCCATAAGGTTTCTTACACAAGTGTAAAGAAAAACTTAAGAATTTTATTGAATTAAAGCCTTGAGTTCTTCGCCATCATTTGCAATTGGGCTTGAATTGGATTTCCAGCATTTTTGAACATAACCAATGAAGAGTTGTCTTAATTGTTTGGACTTAGACCTTGTGATTGGCCGAACTGGTACTCTTAATAGATCTTCAGTAGTTTGGGTTGCATTATCCTCCCCTTCTTGAAAATGATTCGTCCTCGAATCTGTGCAATCATATGGAGACAAGTCTGAAACATTGAAAGTAGAAGAGACATTGTATTCTCCTCTAAGATCAACCTTATAAGCGTTATCTCCAATCCGTGATATAACTTGAAATGGGCCATCTCCTCAGTCACTTGGCTTTGCAGCAACAAGAATTTATTCTTGGAAGCCAACAACAGTAATATCCACTCAAGGTAGAGGCCGAAGCCGCGGACAATCCTCACAAGGACCATCTCAGATTGGTTTTGCTCAGTTCGCGAATCCTAGTCTTGGTATGAGTACAACTAAGGTTGCTGAACAGCGTGGCTGGTTTGAATTCTCTAAGGGTACCGCCACTCAGACAACAATATGGACTAAGGAAAATCTACCAAGCATGATCAAGAAATGGCCTGCAGCCGATCAAGCCCAATGGATCTCGGAGAAGAATAAAGAAGAAGGCAAAAGGAAATGAACCGAGATGTGGTATGAACTAAGAGATTTCACTGGAAATATGGGCATGAATCTTGGAGAAGAAAGAAGCTTCGAAGAATGTGTCTTATGGTGGGACGCCGGAGTTCTTCCGGGCAACAATATCACAGAAGCTTTTGGACATTACATGGCCGGACAGCTTACAAAGAAATTTCAGAATGCAAAGTTCAAAGATGATTTCTTCAAGCTCAGAGAACATTTTCAAGGAAATTTTGAAGAAAGACTCTGGTGTGAAGAAACCCAAAAGGTAATATGAAAATTCTCTTAAGCTGATATTTTCTATTTTCGAACCTCTGTTGCGTTTTTCTCTATAAATTCGAAATATATCAATAATAATTTCCCATGGTCTATTTTAGTCCTTAATTTTGTTTGTTTAATGTAATTAGACTTTCGTGAATTAAACGACAAGAAATATGTCAAACGCACGACAAAATTAAAAATTGATGATGATCAAAATAAAAATAATTCAAGATGCGTTTAGGAGCTTGTCTAAAAATTAATTCACAAGTCTCTTTCGATTGTGTCTAGAAAACCATTGTTAAACTCATCTTGGCTTTGTCAAATAAAATTGAGCAAAAAGATTATTTTTCGAAGACTTAAAGCCAAATGACTGAGTATAGGTTTTGGCATTATCAAAAGGGGGGAAATTGTTAGGAATAAAGTGTAATGGTTTTGATATGCAAATATGTATTTGCAGATCCCCCAATTTTATTTCTTAGGTCTAGTAGAGTCTTAGACCATGATCGGGAAATTATTTAAATTGGAAAAGAGAAAAACAGAGGAAGATGCATGAAAATAGAAGAAGAAGATATAAAGCCTAAAATCAAGAATTTGTCTGGAGAAAATGACAAATTGAAGAAGAAGATGAATGATACATTATTCACGTCACAACTACTTAAAGAAATATCAAGAAGAATTTTCGTGAAGAAAATTAAGATTGGAAGAATGCATGAAATTGACATGGAGATCAAGCATCTATGGAAAGAAATGAATACATCAAAGAAGATTGGAGGTTTAATCAATAGTTGTATGGACGAAGTGGATGATACTTGATATAATATGTGAAATGGCTCAAGTTCAAATCTCACCATCTATAATTTTACAAGGTAAAATTTGAGAAGCCAAATTAAATTAAATCTGATGGAGTTGGGCGCTGATTACAAGTGGAAATTGGGAAGAAATTTCACTTGGGTGGCAATTGAGAAGCAATTGCACTTGGGAGCCGATTTCATCGAAATTGAAATTGGGAGCTAGTTCAGAGAAATTGAAATTGGGAGCAAGTTTCACATGGGAATCAATTCAAGATGGGAGTAATTTCACTTGGGAGCCAATTCAAAGGAATTGGGAGAGAAATTGAAATTGGGAGTTCAAGATGCGAGTAATTTCACTTGGGAGCCAATTCAAAGGAATTGGGAGAGAAATTGAAATTGGGAGCAAGTTTCACATGAGAATCAATTCAAGATGGGAGCAATTTCACTTGGGAGCCAATTCAAAGGAATTGGGAGCCGATTTCATCGAAATTGAAATTGGGAGCTAGTTCAGAGAAATTGAAATAGGGTGGGAATCAATTCAAGATGGGAGCCAATGTAGAATTGAAATTGGGAGCCAATTGTAGTATGGGATGCAAATTCAAATTGGGGACCGATTCGAAGAAGACATGGAGATGAAATTGAATTGAGATGGGATGCAAATTCAATTTGGGGACCGATTCGAAGAAGACATGGAGATCAAATTGAATTGAGATAAAATTCAATACCAGGAGAAGTCTGGGAGCCAATTTCGAAGTCAAAGTCAATAATTCAAATTGGGAAGCAATTGAAAGCACCATGAGAAGTTTGGGAGCCAATTACAAAGGAGAAATTTAAATTTACAAGTCAATTGCAATTGGGTGTCAATTACAATGGAGAAATTCAAATTGGGAGGAAGTTCAAAGCCAGTTTGAAGTCTGAGAACACCCAGACGTGAGAATGAAGAATATGAAATGAACTTACAGTGAAAATATTCTCACAAGAAAAAATACTAGTCTAACTAGTATGGGATTAAATTAATGAATATTTTTAAATCCCAAAGATACAAGGACCACTTCAGAGCTGATCAGAAAAGCCATTTTACACCAAAACAGATACCCAGATATTCCCAGTCAACGTTAAACCAGAGGAATATCAGATGAAGTTTGGGAGCTCATTTACATGAAGATGAAGATCCATCAAACGGCTAGCTTATCCTTTCTGACATCTTTGTAGAAGATAAGATAAGATCTCTGACAAAAAGATACAAGATTTAAAAAATGAGAGCGTCTCTTTCCAACAGACAGATTCTCATTACCAGCTATAAAATGATGAAGATATGAAGACTTGAAGAAGAGAAAAAAAAAAAGAGCAGTTGACGAACTCACGAATAAAAGAGCAGTTGACGAACTCATGAATAAGAGAGCAGAAAATTCGAACCCATCAAGGGGAACGAATAGAGCAATTAAGCTTAAAAGAGCATAGAGCAAAAATCTCATTTGGTACGGAGCATACCAAAAATCTTCAAGTGAGAAGTGAGAAAAGAAAAAGAACTCAGAGAGCTTCAAAAGAGAAATATTCTGAGAGTTCTTAAACAGAGCAAAACAGAGCAAAAATATCCAGTGCTTTACTTGATATATTCAAAGAGAGAAAACACTCAGAGCTATCAAGAGAAATCATTCCAGAGTGTTTATCTTCATCAAGAGACCTGCGCATCAATAAAGATCATCTACAGAGTCTCAGAAGTTGGAAGCAAGACAACACTTGTTTTGGAGCAAAACAAGAGAAGGGAGGAAAGTAGCACGGAGTTGTGAAATCTTGGATTGTCACACGGAGCTGTGAGATCCGAAGCAGCAGTGTCGGAGGCACTGGGCGTGATTAGTGCGAGCTTTGTGATCAAAGCACTAGATCATGGGATACGTTTCTACCGGAGTGTGGAAGACGGGGGGAAAGTAACGCGGCGTCGTGAAATCCTAGGATAGTAGCGCGGCGACGTGAAACCCGAAACAGCAGTGTGGTGTCACTAGGCGTGATTAGTGCGGGCTTTGTGATCAAAGCACTAGATCACGGAAATTCATTGTATCTTGGAACCAATGATAAGTAGATATAGTGAATTGCTCTTGGAGATAAGAGCAAGTGGAGTAGGAGGATTACACCTCCTCGCGAACCACTATAATTGTCTTGTGTTCTTTACTGCTTTCTTTACTTACTGCTCTTTACATATTCGCTCTACACGAGATATACTGCTCACACAATCTCACAGACACTTTATGTTTATTTTATTCCGCTGTGCACCATACTCTAACAATCTAGTTAAGAGTTTTGGATTTATCTCTGGCTTAGCAATTGTTGTGCTGTGCGAAAAAGTTTGAAAGTCTATTCACCCCCCCCCCCCCCTCTAGACTTTCACCATACCTCTTTTGGGACCAACATAAAGATAGGATTTAGGCGTCTAAGAGCACGGGAAGTAAGAATATTAGGACACGCGGTGAGATTGTGAGTCTGCCCATCATCACGTAACCTCCCCCTCATCCCTCATTAATTTAAAGAACTCCCCTTCGCTTATCACACCAAGGTAAGGGTACAACACTCTAACTCAAACGTTGCTATAAACATTGGCTCTATAGATCAACATCATGGCACCAACCAGAAGACAATCAAGGACCCCGGAACCCGCTGCACAAGACCCCCTGGTTCAAACCCTACAGCAACTAACCCAAGTCGCCCAAACATTGAGCGACGTAGCCCTCCGCAACAACCGACCACCACCAAACACAAACTCAGAAGTCGCCCGACAAGTCTCGAACCATAGGCCACCCACTTTCTCGGGAGAAGAAGATCCCGCCATCCTCGAGGAATGGATACGGACCTTCGACAAAATCCTGGGATGGGTAAAATGCCAAGAAGAGCGTCGTGTAGAAATAGCCTCGTTCTACTTCGGACACGAAGCAGACCTTTGGTGGATCCACGAAGGACCCACTTACAGGCAAAAACCAGGATTCAACTGGGAAAATCTGAAAACACGCCTGCGAGAACGATTCTACCCAACACACATAAAAGCTTCTATGCACGAAGAGTTCCTCCACCTAAAACAAGGAACGGCTACCATCACAGAATACCATAAACGATTCCTCGAACTGGCATGCTTCACACCAGAGTTAGTCCTCACAGAATAAACTAAAATAGAAAGGTTTGTATCAGGCCTCAACTTCGAAGCCCGGAACGCACTAGTAGTAAGCGGGCCCCGGACCCTCAACAAGGCTTACTCCAGTGCTGCAAATCTCTACCGAATCCAACTACTACAACGTGGGGTTCAAGATCAGATTCGAAAAAGGAACACAGGGGGAGGAGCGCCACCAATGAAGAGGACGAGAATTGACACCAAACACAAGGCCAAACAACCCAACTGGACAAAGACCACCCCCAAGAAACAACGAAGCCAAAACGGGAGCCTTCCCTTACCCAAAATGCAACCAAAGCCATAGGGGCAGGGACTGCATGGGGAACCCCTTGCAGTGCTTCAACTGTGGAAAAGATGGACACAAGGCCTTCCAGTGTTTACAGCCCTATAGCTCACGTCCCATGAACATGTGCCACCACAGAGGCACAAGCAACCAAGGTAATCATGGTGCCCCCGGAAAAGTATTCATCATGAGCCACACACAACCTGAACTTGGGGACGAGGACAACCTCAACGAAGAAAACATGACCCCGGAAGACGAGGAGCACGCAAATCCACCAGAGGAAAATCAAGAAGGTGAATTCTGTCATCGAGATCTAAGAATGTTGTCTACAGACAAATTATTTAGTGATCTAAAGGCATATGAGTTCGAAATGAAGGCCAAAGATGATGATGTACATGAAGCTCGAAATGCTGCTCTAATGGCCGAACAACCGTCAAACTCCAGGTCAGTAGAAAATAATGTTGATTTTATGACTGACGAACAATTTGCTCTTTTTGTCAAAAAGTTTAGAAGGTTTATGCGAAAAGGAGACAACAAAAATTCTGCTCATTGAAAAGTCGAAGAAAACAACAATTTGTGCTACAATTGCCGCAAACCCGGACATTTTAAAATAAATTGTCCGTATCCGATCGTTAGCAAGTATCAAGGCAAAAATGTTGAATCCACGCCGAACAAATCCGAAAGCAAAAGGTTCAAGCACGACAAAAGAAAAGCTCTCGTTAGCAACGAACCAAACGAAAATGATGATTCGGAGGATTCATCATCAAGCGATGAAAGTTCATGTTCAAATGATGATACGGCGCTAATATGCAAGTCAATTGAGTTGAGTACAAGTGAAGATTGTCTTATGGCTCTTGAAGCAGAGGAAGAAGAGGTAACATCTAATTCTTTCAATTCTGTTAATTATTCTTTTTCTCGTTAATCTATTGACAATCTAATGCGAGAATGTCAAGAGATTATGCTCACTCATCTTTAACTCAAGGAGCACAATAATATTCTAATTCTTGAAAAAGAAGAAATGAATAAAAAATTGCAAGATACTTTACTTGAAGTGAGTAAGTTGAAGAATGAAAATATTCATCTTCAAGAAGAGTGTAAAGCAAGAGAGGTTAGAGAACATAATCTTAGGGAAACTATTGCTACGTTCACTAATTCGTCTAAAATAATAGATAAAATGGTGAGCATGCAAAAGCCACCAGAAGATAGAACCGGAATTGGTTATGACTCCACATGTTCTCAAACACCTCAAAATCTGACTAATTCTTCTACTACTTTAAATAATAAAGTTCAAGTGGTAAAATTTGTTAAAAGTCAGAATAGCACGATGAGACAAGGACTTGGCTATCAAACAAAAGCAAATTTGAATGTTGAAAGGCCGAAACAATTCTATGATACAGCAAAGCAACAAAAATTCATCAAGCAAAGATATGCCAAAGAGTCAAGTGCAAAAAGATTTCATAGAAAAGAGGGAAGCTTTTCTAGAAATAAAGTTGGGAGATTTTATCCCACTCAAAAGGATTGGTTGTGCAATAGATGTAATGCTTTTTATAGACGAAAGCAACCATTCTCTTCCCAGGTGCGAAAATATAAAAATGATTTTCAAAACCCGGCGCCAAAAATGTTTTCCAAAGTGAGTTATGATTATCGTGTCTCAAATGGTTACAAACCGCCTCATCTTAATTCAATAGGATCAAGGTGGGTTTGGTTACCTAAAATCACTAACAGTAAAGGACCCAAGCAAGTATGGGTACCTAAAGTTAATAAATCTTTTTTGCAGGATGTTTGGTACATTGATAGTGGTTGCTCACGCCACATGACTAGAAATAAATCATATCTAGTGAATTTCAAAGAAATCGGTGGACCAAAAGTTATATTCGGAGGAAATCAAAATTATGGAATTACAAAAGGAGTTGGCACGATCAAGAAAAATGGATTGAAGATTGAAGATGTTTCTTTCGTTGCAGGCTTAAAATTTAATTTGTTGAGCACTAGTCAATTTTGTGATAAAGGCTATCTTGTAGAATTTTCTAAAGATAATTGCCTAATAAAAAATGAGCTCACAAATGAGATTGTTCTCTCTGGAAAAAGACGAAAGAATATGTATGTTGTTGATTGGAGTACAAGCAAGGATTCAGTGTGCTTAATGGCCAGAAATTCAAATGAAGCTAATTGGGAATGGCACAGAAAGCTCAACCATTTAAACTTCAAGACTATCAATGAGCTTGCAGAGTAGAATCTAGTAGAAGGCTTGCCAGATATTATCTTCAAGAAGGACCAAGTGTGTGATGCATGCCAACGCGGAAAGAAAATCAAATTATCATTCAAATCAAAGACACACGAGTCAATGACAAGACCGCTAAGCTTACTACATATGGACTTATTTGGACCGATTGATCCAATAAGTGTAAGTGGTAAGAAATATACTCTCGTTGTTGTTGATGATTTTTCCAGGTACACTTGGACCGTGTTTCTCATGAAGAAAAATGAAGTTGAGCAAGTTCTACCGAAGCTGCTGAAGCAACTACAAAATGAGAAAAAATTGCAAATATCAAAAATACGAATGGATCGCGGAACCGAGTTCGTAATGGAGTTATACAAGCTTTTTGCAATTCACATGGAATTTCTCATCAATTATCTGCCGCAAGAACACCGCAACAAAACGGTGTTGCCGAAAGAAGAAACCGAGCGCTCAAAGAAGCCGCACGAGTGATGATTAGTGCTGCCGGTCTCCCGATATGATATTGGGCGGAAGCTATCAACACTACTTGTTACACGCAAAATTGAAGCATGATCCATAAGCAGTACAAGAAGACGCCATACGAGCTATATAAAGGGAGAAAACCAAATATTGGTTATTTTCATATTTTTGGATGCAAATGTTTTATTCATATTAATGATAAATTGCATCTAAAAGCTTTTGATGAGCGTGCAGATGAATGAATTTTTCTAGGATATTCAGCTACCAGCAAGGCGTTCAGAGTTTTGAATAAAAGATCAATGGTAGTTGAAGAATCCATACACGTGGTATTTCATGAAAAATCACAGATCAAAAATGATGCACTGGACGATGAAATTGCACAAAATGGTAACAAGTGTCATATTGATTTTTGTGATACTAATGATACGTGTGAAGATGATGTTTTGCAGGGAATGAATGAGTTGGAAATTAATTCTCTAGAAAATCCCACCCCTCATCTAGAAGAAGTTGGAAATTCTTTAAATAATAATTTTGGGGGTGATGCCTCACGTGGGAATGAGGATGCAGTACGGGTTGGAGATCCAATTACTGATCAAGTTGCATGTGAAGTTGGTAATCAATTTCAAGAAGAATTAAATGTGGAAATTCAAACCAACTCTCCCAGTACACAACAAATAGATCCACCCAATACCATGCACCCATTTGAACCAGATTTAAGATGGCTCAAAAATCACCCTCCAGAATTAATTATTGGGAATATTCATGAAGGCGTGAAAACAAGATCATCCACCATGGAAGCATTGTTCACGTGTTATCTATCTCAAATTGAACCAAAAGAAGTTGACGAAGCTCTAAATGATCCGGATTGGATAAATGCTATGCAAGAGGAGCTCGATCAATTCAAAAGAAATGATGTTTCGGAACTTGTTCCAAGACCGGCGAACCACAATGTTGTAGGAACCAAATGGGTCTTCCGGAACAAAGCAAACGAAGAAGGTGTGATTGTTAGGAATAAAGCAAGGCTCGTTGCAAAAGGATACTCTCAAGAAGAAGGAATAGATTTTGATGAAACTTTTGCACCGGTGGCCAGACTCGAAGCAATCAGAATTTTCCTAGCCTACGCCGCACACAAAGATTTCACCGTTTATCAAATGGACGTGAAAAGCGCATTCTTGAATGGTCTACTCGAAGAAGAAGTTTATGTCGAACAACCCCCAGGTTTTGAGGTAAAAGGCGAAGGTGATAAAGTCTACTAACTTAAAAAGGCATTGTATGGGTTGAAACAAGCACCTCGAGCTTGGTATGATACTTTGTCAATGTTCTTGATAAGCTGTGGATTCACCAAAGGCCTTGTTGACAAAACTCTATTTAGAATTCAAGATGGTGATCATATTTTATTAGTGCAAATATATGTTGATGATATTATTTTTGGAAGCACTAACAATTCTTTGTGTGAGAAATTTTCGAAGCTTATGCAGAATAAATTCGAAATGAGCATGATGGGTGAATTGAATTACTTCTTGGGCTTACAAGTCAAACAACTGAAAGAAGGAGTATTCATCAATCAAGCAAAGTATACCCGCGACTTGATAAAGAAGTTTGGCCTTGATGGAAAATCATTGATCAAAATTCCAATGAGCACATCAATAAGGCTAGACAAAGATGAAGATGGAAAAGATGTCGATCAAACAAAATATAGAGGAATGATTGGTTCTCTTCTATATCTTACTGCAAGCAGGCCGGACATTTCTTATGCTGTGGGAGTGTGTGCAAGATTCCAAGCAAATCCAAAAGAAAGCCACCTCACTGCTACAAAGAAGATTCTACGATATCTGAAAGGCACAATCAATGTTGGATTGTGGTATCCAAAAGGTACAGATTTTACTCTAACAGGTTTTTCAGATGCGGATTTTGCAGGTTGCAAAATAGACAGAAAAAGCACTTGCGGGACATGCCAGTTCTAGGGGGGTAGGCTTGTTTCTTGGTTCAGCAAAAAGCAAAATTCCATCGCAACTAGTATCGCCGAGGCCGAATATATTGCTGCAGGAAGTTGTTGTGCGCAAATTTTGTGGATGAAGCAACAATTGAAGGATTACGGAGTTAATTGTGATGACGTTAGTATTTATTGTGATAATACTAGTGCAATCGCTATCACTCACAATCCGGTGTTTCACTCAAGAACCAAACATATCGACATTCGACATCACTTCATAAGGGATCACGTTGAAAAGAAAAATCTAAAGATCGAATATATCCCTACGGAAAACCAAGTTGCTGATATTCTCACGAAGCCTTTATGCGAAATGAGATTTTCTACCTTAAGGCACGAGTTGGGAATGATCGAAATGAGCTAAGTATCACTAAACTTAATCTTTCAATTTAAACTGATACTTGTGCTCAGAATAATTTGTTTTATGTGAAAAAATTGTTTTGTGTGTTTATATGTATGTTTTTATTCGAAATTTTTATATGATAAAATTGCAATATATGTTAGGAACTTATTTGTGTATTTGCATGTGTTATTTAACGTGAAATCATATGCCATGCAAATTAACTTGATGAAATGTGCAATTCGTGTTTTATTTGATAATTTGTTTAAAATTGCATGTCTTAATGTGTTAATCAGTGTATGAGTATGTGTTCATGTTTTTTAAATTAATTAATTTGTTTGCACGAACAATTTGTCTAAATATGTGATTTACCGTGTTTATTTAATTATATGTGCATAATGTGATTTAATGTGTTTAAATCCTTCATTTTACGTGCATATGCATACATGTTTATATAATTTGTTAAAATGCTTTTTGTTAGTTTCTAAAATTTTTAGAATCTGATTTAGCATGCTATTTTATATAAAGTTGTTTCTAATTATTAATTTGGAATATATGAGTTAATTTTGTTAGTTTCCAAAATTTGTTTGTTTTGATTGGAAATTATCGTGTATATGTTTAATGTAATTGGTATGTGTGATTAATTATTTAAGGAGTGATTTATGCTACTAACGAAGTGTTTGTTTGAGATTATATTCGTGGTACACGATTTTGAGAAGGAAATCAGGAGACAAAGGAGGAAAATTAGAGTTTAATTGGGCATCAAACCTCCACCCAACCTAAACCTCGCCCCATAATCCTCTCCTAGATCAAATCTTTCCAAACTGATTTACTCTCTCTCTCTCTCAATCGACACCCCCATCTCGCTTGTCCGAAAAATCACCCCATAATCGATCCCCATAAACAAATCTCAAGGAGATCAGAACCCAAATCCTCTCTAAGTGTCTCTTCAAATCTCCACCCTCTACACCTTACGTGCATTGGGTATTTCTAAAGAGGTGTGAGCATTAAATGCTATTGTCTGCTAATGATGACATTTTCTCTTTCCTCATAACACCCTCTATCAGATGACTCATCTACCCTAAACTCACCCAATCGACACACCTTAATCAAAGGGTACAATTGAGAAGTCTCATCTCTCTCTCTCTTAAATTCGAAAGACCCCTTCGAGTCATCCTTCGAATATAAACCCCTCACTTATTTTTCAAAAACTCTTTCAAGACCTTCAGAATATCAGAAAACTCTCTCTCAAAAAAAAATTATCTCTCCTCTATCAAACGATCTGATCATCATGGCTCAATCTGGAAGAAAGCAAATCGATCCTATTCTCGCCCTCTCGCAACAACTGACTAATGGGATGGTACTTAACCCTGAGTTTTTCAAACTAGGTTCTACCAACAAGGACACGGCCAAGAAAATTCTTCAAGCTTTAAAAGATTGCGGACTGTTTGATTTCTTCACCTACAACTACTTTGGAACCTTTGAAGAAGATGTAGTCGAATTCTATCTACATGCAGTCGTGGAAAAAGATTCAATTAAATCTAGAGTTGGAGGATCAGAAGTCTCGATCACTGAAGATGACATACACAAGTGCTACAGCTTTCCTGAATCTCAGATAATGCCAGAATCTCACAGCTATGTTGTTCAAAATTTTTGAAACGAGATTCGTGGTCCTACGGCTCCAATTTTCTCTGATGTATCCGCTCATAAGAATGTATTCAAGTTTGAATATGAGATGTTGGTGGACATGATTTACAAGATTCTTGAACACAAACTGGGAAGTACTGAAGATTTGACTGCATCAACAGTGTGCCTGATGGACGGAATTATGAAAGGACTAAAATTCAAATGGGCAAAATTTATCTACAGGAAGATGGTTATTTTTGTTCATGCTGCCAAACCAATGAAGAAACCTGCTGTGGTGGACCGTTTCTATCAAAATGTTGGATATGGTCTCATCATTGGAGAACTGCTAAGGAAGAAGACAATTCCAATGAGAAAACACAAAAATATTGGAATCTACAGAGCACTCTTCAGAAAATTCAGCCCTAATTTTGGAAAAAGGTCAAGCTAAAGAAGAGGACAAGAAGGTGGGAGTTCTACAAGTTCAAAAACACCTCAGAGTTCCAGACCGAGAAACAGCAAAGCAATCTCAACCACATGTAATAAAATGGGATCTAGCAATCCATCAGGAAGAGATAAAGAAGCCATCAGTACGGCTATGGCAGTTGTTCCACTCAAATATGCCGAACCGAACTTGTTGGCTGAAGGAGTTGACGATACAACAAGAATGGAATTTGCAGGAGTTGATGTGCAAATTTCGAATGATCTACAAAGAAGACTCTCAAGTCAATCTGCATCCGAAGGAAGTGTAGGACCGATAGTTTTTGACTCAGCTCTCATTCAAGATGATCTGGAGCTGTTGAAAGAATTGATAATGGTGCAAACTTGGAGAGAATGGAAACTTGAAAGATATCATTCTTTCATGTCAAAAATCACCCCAGATTTGATACGGAGTGAAGATTTTTCCTTGGAATGGTGCGGAACGAATGTGATGCTAGATGCACTCAACATGGATTTAAATCAAGTCTATCACATGAAGCTACACGGAAAAGCAGCCAGACAAAAAGGAAAAGCACCAATAAAATGAGGAAGTACGGCTCAAGACCGTATAGCCGAACAAGAAAGACAGAATGAAATATCACTTCAGTTAGCTCTACAAAGGTCAGTCTATGACACACATCATTATCCAAAAGTGTCAGTACGAGAAGAAGTAAGAGAACAAGTGTCAGAAGAAAGAAGAAGAGATATACCAGTGGAAGTTGCAGTAGAAGTTGCTACTGAGAGTAGACTGCAAATCACAGAGGATTTATCCAGTGTATTGCCAGCACACCATACCGAGTCTACCATACCTATTGTGGACCCTGTTCTAGAAAATGAAGAATTATTTGCAGACAATTACACGAGAACAGAAGTCCTAGAAGAACAAATTGGTGATCTCAATCAAGAAGCCGAATCACCTGAAGAAGAAGTGATGCAACTTATTGATACAGTTGTTCTCACAGATCCGAATAGAAGTCCATTCGGATCCCCTCAAAACTTTGTGCAGATGAATGATCAAGATGATGGCATATTTTCATCTCTATTTGCAAAAGTGGCCGAATCCAGTGATGTTGTTTGTCAAACAATTGGAGAAAAATTGGTTGAACAAAACCAAAAGATAGAACAACAACACACGGATACACGAGTCAATCTGAAAGAATTAATGGAGCACCAAAATATTTTGAAGACCCAGATTGACAAAGCAGAAAGAATCTTGAAAGGAGAATTGACAAAAGGCTTACTTGAAGTGATTCAGCTCATGAAGAAGGAACGAGAAGCAGCTGAAAAGACTAACAACGAACACCACTTGCGACAAGTCAAGGCAATTCAAGATCAAGAAAGCCGAATCAACAAACTTGAAGTTGAACTCGCAGTTACAACAAACAAGCTGGACAACGTACAAACCGTTTCCATTGAAACGCACAACAGTGTTGAAGCTGTGAAAGCAAACCAAGACCGAGATTGTAAAACCCTTGCTTTTTTGGTTGATAACGCCAAAAAGGGGGAAGAAATTCTCAGTCACTTGGCTTTGCAGCAACAAGAATTTATTCTTGGAAGCCATCAACAGCCAGTAATATCCACCCACGGTAGAGGCCGAAGCCGCGGAAAATCCTCACAAGGACCATCTCAGATTGGTTTTGCTCAGTTCGCGAATCCTAGTCTTGGTACGAGTACAACGAAGGTTGCTGAACAACGTGGCTGGTTTGAATGCTCTAAGGGTACCACCACTCAGACAACAATATGGACTAAGGAAAATCTACCAAGCATGATCAAAAAATGGCCTGCAGCCGATCAAGCCCAATGGATCTCGGAGAAGAATAAAGAAGAAGAAGGCAAAAGGAAAAGAACCGAGATGTGATATGAACTAAGAGATTTCACTGGAAATATGGGCATGAATCTTGGACAAGAAAGAAGTTTCGAAGAATGTGTCTTATGGTGGGAAGCTGGAGTTTTTCCGGGCAACAACATCAAAGAAGCTTTTGGACATTACATGGCCGGACAGCTTACAAAGAAATTTCAGAATGCAAAGTTCAAAGATGATTTCTTCAAGCTCAGAGAACATGTCAAGGAAATTTTGAAGAAAGACTCTGGTGTGAAGAAACCCAGAAGGTAATCTGAAAATTCTCTTAAGCTGATATTTTCTATTTTCGAACCTGTGTTGCGTTTTTCTCTATAAATTCGAAATATATCAATAATAATTTCCCATGGTCTATTTTGAGTCTTTAATTTTGTTTGTTTAATGTAATTAGACTTTCGTGAATTAAAAGACAAGAAATATGTCAAACGCACGACAAAATTAAAAATTGATGATGATCAAAATAAAAATAATTCAAGATGCGTTTAGGAGCTTGTCTAAAAATTAATTCACAAGTATCTTTTGATTGTGTCTAGAAAACTTTTGTTAAACTCATCTTGTCTTTGTCAAATAAAATTGAGCAAAAAGATTATTTTTCAAAGACTTAAAGCCAATGACTGAGTATAGGTTTTGGCATTATCAAAAGGGGGGAAATTGTTAGGAATAAAGTGTAATGGTTTTGATATGCCAAATATGTATTTGTAGATCCCCCAATTTTATTTCATAGGTCTAGTAGAGTCTTAGATCATGATCGGGAAATTATTTAAATTAGAAAAGAGAAAAACAGAGAAAGATGCATGAAAATAGAAGAAGAAGATATAACGCGTAAAATCAAGAATTTGTCTGGAGAAAATGACAAATTGAAGAAGAAGATGAATGATACAATATTCACGTCTATGCTACTCAAAGAAGATATCCCAGAAGAGTTCTCGTGAAAGAAAATTAAGTTTGGAAGATTGCATGAATTTGACTTGAAGATCAAACATCTACGGAAAGAAAGGAGTACATCAAAGAAGATTAGAGAATTAACCAATAGTTGTACGGATGAAGTGGAAGATGCTTAACATGTTATGTGAAATGACTTAAGTTCGAAACTCACTATTAACACCTTTACGAGGTAAAATTTGAGAAGCCAAAATTAATTAAATCTGATGGAGTTGGGCGTTATTTTGGCTTTGAGCGCCAATTACAAGTGGAAATTGGGAAGCAATTTCACTTGGGTGGCAATTGAGAAGCAATTGCACTTGAGAGCCATCACAAGAATTGAAATTGGGAGCGCTAGTTCGAAGCAATTGGGATTGGGGGGGCCAGTTTATGAGAAATTGAAATCAATTGACTTTGGGAGCAAGTTTCACATGGGAATCAATTCAAGATGGGAGCCAATGTAGAATTGAAATTGGGGGGGAGCAAGTTTCACATGAGAATCAATTCAAGATGGGAGCCAAATTGGGGGGGAGCAAGTTTCACATGAGAATCAATTCAAGATGGGAGCCAATTGAAGTTGTAGTATGGGATGCAATTTCAAATTGAAATTGGGAGCCAATTGAAGTTGTAGTATGGGATGCAATTTCAATTGGGGACGGGATGCAATTTCAAATTGGGGACCAGTTCAAAGAAGACATGGAGATCAAATTGAATTGAGATAAAATTCAATACCAGGAGAAGTCTGGGAGCCAATTTCGAAGTCAAAGTCAATAATTCAAATTGGGAAGCACCTCCCAATTGCAAGTCAAAGTCAATTGGGAACCAATTACAATGGAGAAATTCAAAATTGGGTGCCAATTACAAGCCAATTGAAATTGGGTGTCAATTGCAAAGGAGAAATTCAAATTGGGTGGAAGTTCAAAACCAATTTGAAGTCTAAGAACACCCAGACGTGAGAATGGAGAAGAAGAAGAAGAACTTACAGTGAAAATATTCTCACAAGGAAAAAATACTAGTCTAACTAGTATGGGATTAAATTAATGAATATTTTTGAATCCCAAAGATACAAACACCACTTCAGAGCTGATCAGACAAGCCATTCTACACCAAAACAGAGACCCGGATATTCCCACTCAACGTTAAACCAGAGGAATATCATATGAAGTTTGGGAGCTCATTTACATGAAGATGAAGATCCATCAAACGGCTAGCTTATCCTTTCTGACATCTTTGCGGAAGATAAGATATGATCTCTGACAAAAAGATACAAGATTTCAAAAATGAGAGCGTCTCTTTCTAACGGACAGATTCTCATTACCAGCTATAAAATGATGAAGATATGAAGACTTGAAGAAGTGAAGAGAAAAGAGCAGTTGAAAACTCACGAACAAGAGAGCAGAAAATACGAACTCATCAAGGAGATCGAATAGAGCAATTAAGCTTAAAAGAGCATAGAGCAAAAATCTCATTTGGTATAGCGCATACCAAAAATCTTCAAGTGAGAAGTGAGAAAAGAAAAAGAACTCAGAGTGCTTCAAAAGAGAAATATTCTGATGAGTTCGTATTTTCTGCTCTCTTGTTCGTGAGTTTTCAACTGCTCTTTTCTCTTCACTTCTTCAAGTCTTCATATCTTCATCATTTTATAGCTGGTAATGAGAATCTGTCCGTTGGAAAGAGACGCTCTCATTTTTGAAATCTTGTATCTTTTTGTCAGAGATCTTATCTTATCTTCCGCAAAGATATCAGAAAGGATAAGCTAGCCGTTTGATGGATCTTCATCTTCATGTAAATGAGCTCCCAAACTTCATATGATATTCCTCTGGTTTAACGTTGAGTGGGAATATCCGGGCATCATTGAAGATCAACTACAGAGTCTCAGAAGTTGGAAGCAAGACAACACTTGTTTTGGAGCAAAACAAGAGAAGGGAGGAAAGTAGCACGGAGCTGTGAAATCCTGGATTGTCACACGGAGCTGTGAGATCCGAAGCAGCAGTGTCGGAGGCACTGGGCGTGATTAGTGCGGGTTTTGTGATCAAAGCACTAGATCACGGGATACGTTTCTACCGGAGTGTGGAAGACGGTGGGAAAGTAACGCGGAGTCGTGAAATCCTGGGATAGTTGCGCGGCGACGTGAAACCCGAAGCAGCGGTGTGGTGTCACTGGGCGTGATTAGTGCGGGCTTTGTGATCAAAGCACTAGATCACAGAAATTCATTGTATCTTGGAACCAAAGAGTGGTAGATATAGTGAATTGCTCTTGGAGATAAGAGCAAGTGGAGTAGGAGGATTACACCACCTCGCGAACCACTATAATTGTCTTGTGTTCTTTACTGCTTTCTTTACTTACTGCTCTTTACATATTCGCTCTACACGAGATATACTGCTCACACAATCTCCCACACACTTTATGTTTATTTAATTCCGCTGTCCACCATACTCTAACAATCTAGTTAAGAGTTTTGGTTTATCTCTAGCATAGCAATTGTTGTGCTGTGCGAAAAAGTTTGAAAGTCTATTCACCCCCCCCCCCCCCTTTAGACTTTCACCTTACCTTTTTTGGGACCAACAAACTGTCTCATAAAGTAAATAAAGTCTGCAATACAACCCATAAAAATAACAGCACACAAGCCGTGCTGGATAAAAGCGAGTAACATTTTTCACAAAACATGGGGCCATCACAAAAAAACACGCCCAGACAGGGCCAGAAGATACTAGCAGTCATACAAAAACTCCCCCTGAGTTTAGGCACTCCCCCTTTTTGCCAAAGATAGACAAAGGAACAATTAAGCATTCGAGGGACCTTCATTATCAGACTTCACGTTCTCAGCAGCAGCAGACTCAGTCAAGCTTAATCGGATCAGAACAGTCGCAAGTTCAATATGGGCTGCATTGAGCTGATTCGAGATAATGCCATTAACAGTCTCTAGCTCAGACACCTGAGCCTTCAGTCGCAGGGACAACTGAACATCTTTCGCATGTGGCGAGTCCTCAACAGTAGGGTCAGCATCAGATGATGGAGGAGCATTAACTGGTGTAACATCATGGATATGCTTGCCAATCAAGAGTCGTGGATCAACACGGAGCAGAGACGGAGTAATAAACTCACTTGGCATCGGTTCTAGGCCTTGTGACGGTCAGAACACCAAAAATAAGATTAGGATAAGGCAGCCGTACCTTTTGTTCCCTCGGATGAATTAAGGTGAGAAAATGATAGAAGATCCACTTCCCAAGATCAATGGACGTTTTGGTGCCAATGAGGAACAAGAGAGCAGCCAGTTGCTTCCCAACAGTATGAATATGTGCAGCAGGGGAGCCAATTGTGCAGTGCAATACGGTGGAGGATAACATATTTAGACATAAGCACTGAGCTGGACAGAGTGTCAATATCACCTGTAGGCCATACAGGAGTCTGACCACCAGTAAGAGTCCTAGCAACCAAATCCCAATCTGTAATTTCTTCTTCGTCAACAACCTTCAACCCATAGTAGTCATTGATCATGTCTGGACCGAAAACATACCACTTTCCTCTGATGAAAATCTGTTGGCACCGAGTTCCCATAAGGTTGTCAATATCTTCATTCAGAATGCAGTAAAACTCGTAGGTCAACAGCTTCGAGTAGGGGCAAATTGATGTTACAGTCTTTAGGAGGCCAACCTCACTCAGCAAGGGTAATACATCACAAACAAAATTTAACGGATTCTCATCAACTGATCGCTGAACAATAAGCTCTCTTCTCACCATAGTAGACCACTTGCCTTGAGCTGTAGCAGAAACAAATTGTGGCTTGTAAATGGTGGTGTCAGTACTATCAGAGGCAGCTTGCACATCAGGAGCCACACTCCTTCCTCTTGACCTTGTTGAAGCTTTCAACATTCTGGTAGCAGTGGTGGAAACAGTCGCAGGGGCCTTATTCTTGACAAACGATCTCAAGGTTTTAAACACTTGTTGGACAGGTGGATCACTTTCAGCCTTCACCGACTCAGCTGATCTTCGTCTTTTCTCTCGTTGAACAGTGTCAATATTATCAGCACTAGTTTCCACAGCCACTCTTTCTGGAACACCTTTGCGCTTGGATTTCCATGTTTCTCTAGCAGGAGAATGATCAGAAGGACTTGGTGAAACCGAATTGCTTGTCTCAGACACAGGAGCAGATGAAGATGCAAGAAGTTTGGAGACTTCTCTAATTTTTAAAGTAGTGGAGTCTGGATGTGCTGTCTCTTCCACTGTAAGGGGTTTAGTGGAGTCAGACGATGGGGCTTGTGGACCATACACTTCAGCCATAATTTTCTCATCATCACTGTTTATCTGCACAGAGGGATCATTAGGATGAATAACTCTGTATGGCTCAGGTACGGAGGTAGAGGGTAAACCAGCAACGTGACGAATGTGATCAATACTTTCAGCCAAGGTAGTGGATGTATAAACTAGAACTCCATCAATCGAACCAGAGGGACGAGAGCTTGTAGATTTTTCAGCTTCAATCTCAGTAGATAAGATAGGTGGATCAACAGCCGGGCAAACCTCAACCGGGGACTTATCAACATCAGATACAGGAACAACAGAAATTGCAGATCGCTCAACATCAGCAGAGTAAACAACCAGACTCAAATTATCTATCTTATCAGATTGTTTAGCTTTTTCTTCAGACTCACTGTCAAGAATAACTTTTGTAGACTCAAAATTTTCAGAAGATAAATGGTATGGATCATCAGACAAAGAGGATTTCGCAGACAGTAACGTATTCTCATTATCGGATCGTGCAATAGGCAGAGTAGACTCAATATCATCAGAAAGTAAATCAGCAGGCTTATCAGAGGAATCTCAAGACGATGTTTGGCTTCGTCCTGTGCAGCTTGAAGGTAGAGAGGTCAAGCTTCTACCATTCGACGCGAGACTTCTTCCAATTCCAGAGCTCTTTGGGCAAAATATTAGAGGAAAGCCCCAGCACGGTTCCCATTTTTAGGTTAAGCAATGGAGGCAGGGCTAACATCGTCACTCGTCTCAGAGACCGACTTAAGAAGATCGCTTGTATCATCGTCCGACCAGTCCGCATAGAACTCCTGGTAATCTAAAACCACCGTGACTATGATCTCGTCGTGGAGAGCAAAGTCTAGATTCAGCTTCTTTTTCATTGCGAGTTGGAGGAGTATTTTCACATGCTTCATTGCGGTTTCTGGTGAATGGATTTTCCTTCCCAACTTGATGATAATATTCCTCACTGCATCCGCCATAGTTGTGTGATTTGGGAATGTGAAGAGAGAAAGCTTAGGTAAAGAACCAGTAAGAGATTAACTGCGAGAAAAGTAGTGTTTAGGACTCTTTTCCTATCAATATTGACCCGATTAAATATATAATCCCAAGGGTGATGAACACTATTCAATGCAGCTTTCATAATGCATGCAGCTCAGATGTGATTGACGCAACAGTATAGCTCATTTTTAGGAATTAAACGGAAGATTTGAATTTTGAATGGGCAAATTAATTTTGGTAACCAAGGTTAAGATATTATCTTAACAGAAACAAAAGAGAGGTTAAAAAGGAAGTCAAAGATGTAATTTTGACCCGAGATTGAGACAATCATACACTCTCCTTCTGTATTATCATTCTGCCTTACTAATCAATCCTGCAGATTCTTAGAGCAGATCTGCGAATCTCAAAGCGATTTGCGTCCAGAGGCTTAGTCAGTATGTCAGCCAATTGCTTGTCTGTTTGAATATATTCTAACTCTATCTCATTTGATTCTACCAAGTCTTTGATATAGTGATGCCTTATATTAATATGCTTCGTTCTGGAGTGTGGAACTGGGTTCTTTGAAATGTTTATTGCACTGACATTGTCACAGTAAAGTGTCATAGTCCTTTGAGTGAGACCATAATCTAGAAGCATTTGCTTCATCCAGACCAGCTGAGTGCAACATCCTCCAGCTGCTATATATTCTGCCTCTGCGGTACTTAGAGAGATAGAATTCAGTTTCTTTCTTAGCCATGATGTACTCTTTCTGTCGTCAATATTTCCTGCCCAATCAGCATCACAATATGCAATCAGACTGAGTTCACTGTCCTTGGAATACCATATCGCATATTGAATTTTTCCGATTATGTTAACACGGTCAGGTCTTGGTACCAAATCCCATACACGATTTCGTTCAAACTGATGTTGTAACACCCCCTAAAAACATGCTATTTAAAAGCCTTAAACATGCAGATAACTGAACTAAACAACAAACAGAGCGGAAGACTGAAAGATAGATAGATAAACATAATCCGAAACACGGGGTGTTATGCCACGTTTACCGAAAGGATGAACACTACGGCAACATATGCAATGTTTACATCCAAACCCGTAGTCTCAAAGTGCTACATCTAACTGGCACACGGGCCACAAAACAAAGAGGGAGAAGCTATACTAGCAAGCACTAGACCGCGCACTCGTCTAGACATTACCTGAAAGAACACAATAAAATATTGGACGACGCCCGGTCAGCGAATAATGCTGGTAACCCACCTATACATGTGAAATATCATACATAGATAAGATATACATTTGTAAAACCATTTTCAAAATGGAGTACATATATATAAGTGCAAAACCAAGAGTAATAGTTAACACAAGACTCAACACTCTCAATAAGGATACGGGAACACATCCCAAAACCACAAAGGATAACCACAACACAAAAAATAAAGACAAGACCGATTGCAACACATGCCTAGGCAACACATGCCTTTGTGACTACACACGTCACAAGAAGAGAACTCACAACAATGGCTACACAAGCCTTTGTGACTTCACCCATCACGAGTTGATATGCCTTCCTTATGCCCTGTTCCAACCTTATGGCTACCCCCAACCGTATATCTAGTTCCAACCTTTACCACCAGGACCCCTGTACACCAAGTCCAACCTTTTCCCTCCGAGGACCGTCGTCCTCTCTCCAACAGATCTCCAACAGAACCACCGATTTCATACTACACGAGGGTACCGATCACACACACGGCAACACATGCCACCCAAGAATCACGTGAACCTTACACAAAGGTCGCAACTCCATAATCACGTCATGGCCACCACTAGGACCACTGCAATACCTTGGTGACAAGTGTCCCATTCCACTAATCGTGCAATCCAGGTAAAGCCACACACACATCACACATCAATAGGAATCAATCAACGAATCACAACGGAGATATGAAACCATACTCAATCAAGGAATGGATCACAGTCCAACAAGAAGGTACAAACAACACACACGCTAGCATTTTAACACCGAACTAGCATGCTTATCAAACGGGTAAATCAAACGTAGTTCCGAAGAACACACAAGGCCCATCACAATTCAACGAATCACAATGTTGAACACTTAGAACGATTCAAGACACCAAAACTTACATGGATTCCTAACATATAGTTCTAGTCATACGAAACATCAAGAAGACACTCAAATAGTTCCACAAAAGAACATCGGGAAGTCAAAAGACCAAATACCGACTTAAAAGAATAACGGGGAACAAATCCCCACCATACCACACAGTGTACTTCGCGGGTGGGCCTACGGGTAGGCCCCTACCCGTGGTCCTGCCCGCGGGTTCAGGCCCTTCAACAACGTGTACCCCGCGGGTGGGCGGCGGGTTGGACCCCTACCAGCCGTTCCGCCTGCGGGTATACCGCTTTACCTCAACAAAACATTTCGTGGATTTTCATCTCCAAACTCAAATTCCAGTCCAAAACATGCCAAATCTCACCAAATACAACAAAATGACTTGAATCAAAGGAATAGCCAAGTAATGGCATACAAGAACCCTAAACACAAGTTCTTGTTAGGAATATATTGTATAAGTTTTGATGAGCCAAATGTATTTTGTAGACCCCAATTTTATTTTATTTGATTCAGTTCTGGTTCACCAAGAATAGTGCACCACTGCCATGAAGCCTACATGTAGTCTACGAAAAAGCAGTTTTTAAAGAAGAATAAATGAAAGCGGGATCATAGCTTAATAGATTTATGAAGCATCAAATTACCAATGGTTGAGATGGACAAGATGGTGGAAGACCTGTTGAAGCATGCCTAATGTGAGATGATCCATAGTTCGATTCTCATTAGAAGCAATTTTGGTGTAAAGATGAATTGCTATCGTGAAGTAGCAATATAAGGAGATGATGTCATCATGATAGTAATATCAGGTTATACTATCATGAAAGAACAATTTTATCGTGATAGTTGAGAATTATCGGGTGATGACGTCACGACTATCGGGTAATGACATCACAATGTGATAAAGCTAGTGGAGAACACGTGGAGGAGATAAGTCAAAAGAATTTATGTCTTGGATTGTATCAATTGGATACCTAGCCGAGATGGAAGAAGCCTTGTCAAGTAAAGTAAATGGTCCACAGTTTGATTCCCACCAGAAGCGATTTTATGAATTCATGATATTGGTTCATGACACACAATGGAACGTGATACATGGTCCATGATACAAGGTAGAACATGAAATGAAATGGAACATGATATATATGGTCCATGATACAAGGTGGAACATGATATATATGGTCCATGATACAAGGTGGAACATGATAGCTAGAACATGAAATGAAATGGAACATGATATATATGGTCCATGATACAAGGTGGAACATGATAGCTAGCTCATGATATGAAATAGAACATGATATATATGGTCCATGATACAAGGTGGAACATGATATATATTCCATGATACAAGGTGGAACATGATATATAGTCCATGATACAAAGTGGAACATGATATACTATTGGGACATGACTTCATCAAAAGGAGCTATGACATCATGATAGAATTAGACAGAAACATTATTTTGAAGCTCTGTTTCTGCAGAAGAAGTTGAAGAAGAAGAAGAAGCTGATATTCGAAGGAGATCTTTTTATTACTCAAGCAAGAATCAGCAGATAAATTATTTGATCAACTTGGCACATCAAATCAATAATTCAACAAAAGTCATGCCAGAGAAAATTCAAATTTGGAGGCTACCCATTCCAAAGAAAAGCTTTGTCAGATTAAAGGAGAGCAACGACAAGATTTCTCAAAATCTTCTGACAGACGGCGAAATGATTTTTGCAGACCAAGTTGGCAAAATTAATTGATCAACTACAATTCAAAATGGACGATCGAGATCGAAAGTTGATCAACGGGCAAATAGCTTTCATCTGCAACAAAATGCCCAAGCAGACTTGAAGATAGAAGAACACTTGGAGAGATTCAAAAAGGACTTGAACAAGAAAATTATCCAATCAATCATCAAGTGATATATTGAGCTATACACGATCAAATTCAAGTCTGAGTGAGAGAAAAATCTTTGTATTTCATTGTAAATCTTCTACTGAGTGTAGAAAAGGGGTAGAGTAACTAGGGAGAGTGAAAAACCCAGTTGGAGTGTAGCTTTGTGCGTAGCACTCGGTTGTAACGGGCAGAGTAACAAGGGGAGCTTGTGAAAACCCGGTGAGAGCGTAGCTTTGTGCGTAGTTCTCGTGGTGTAGGAATACAGCTTGGTGCGAAGTACTCGGGAAGGCGGAGTAACAAGAGGAGCATGCGAAAAACCTTGGTGGAGTGTAGCTTGGTGCGAAGCACTCGGAGAAGTGTCGTTGGGCACTTATTCACTATTGTATCTGGGTGATTGAAGAATAGTGAATTTCCTCCTTGAAGTGAAAGGAGAAGAGTGGACTAGGAGGATTACACCACCTCTGAACCACTATAAATCTCTCTCTCTATTTACTTACTGCTCATATATATTTCGTGCATGCCTATATTATTTGTGAACTAACCCGTTACGGTTTATTGCGTATCTTTATCTGTCTGGGTTTGATAGTTCTCTCGTTTGCATGCAAGTGAAATTTTATATACATCATCCTACATCTATACTAAGTGTTTCTAACGTGATGCATGTATAAAATCTCTATTTGAACACGACACAATTTAAAGCATAACACTTTGCCGTTACAATTCCGCTGTGCACACTCTAAGTTGTTATACTTGTTTATGCTTGTTACTTAGAGGTGAAGTTACAAAGTGTTGTTTGCAGAAGAAGTTTGAAAAAGTTAGAGAAGTCTATTCACCCCCCCTCTAGACTTCTCGCCACCCTTTCGGGACCAACAAGTGGTATCAGAGCGGTTGTCTATTTGAGTCATTTCTTGACTGCTAGACAGATCTCGAAAACTTCAAAATGAAGAGAGATATGGTTCTTGCTCAAAATTTGCTTTTCTCACTTGATAAATTTGATGATTAGAAAATACGTATGCAGGTGCACTTATCTGCTTTAAATGATGAAATGTGGGAAGTCATCACAAATGGTCCTATCCAAATTATGGAAGCTAATACCGCTACCCCACGTGATCCAAATGCTCCACGATATATTCCAAAGCCAAAAATGGAGTGGACAAAGGAAGATAGAGGACGAAATAACTTGGACAATATTGCCAAGGACATTTTGTTCAAAACCGTCGATGACACCATATTCCCAAAAAATCGAAAGTGCACCACGGCAAAAGAAATATGGGATACTCTCATTAGTATCGGTGAAGGCGATGAACAAGAAAAAGACAACAAGCTAACCATTGCCATGAAAAGGTTCGAAGATTTCAAAATGCTACCAAATGAAAGCATCACCGACATGGAAGCTCGATTGATCAAAATACTTGGAGAAATCACGGATCTGGGAAAGACCATTACCTAGAAGGAAATATCGCTCAAAGTGTTACGCGGACTACCTACAAATTGGGATATGAAGGTGACCGCAATGCGCGATCATAGAGATCTAAGGACATTATCTACGGATAAACTCTTTAGTGATCTAAAGGCGTATGAGTTCGAGATGAAGACACGAAATGAAGAAGAACGTGATGAACGAACATCCGCATTGATGGCCGAACAACCGTCTACATCAAGGTCAGTAGTAAATAATGATTTTTTATCTGACGAACAATTTTCCTTATTTGTTAGGAAATTCAAGAAGTTCATGCGAAAGAACAAAGGATCACCACAAGGAAATTCTTTTCGAGAAAATAGAAGATCAAGAAGGGAACCGGTCGAAGATAACACAAATGTGTGTTACAATTGTAGAAAGCCTGGACATTTTATGGCCGAATGTCCACATCCCAAGGTAAACAAAAATTCGAATACTTCTAACTCTCCACAGGTTGAGTACAAGTCGAAAGAGAAGAAATTCAAAAAGGACAAACGGAAGGCACTAATAAGCGATCCGTTAGAAGCAAGTGAATCCGAAGAATCATCTAGTGACGAGAGTGATTCATCACAAGAAGATACGGCGCTACTATGTCTAGTGGGCAAAACATCCGAACATGAGGAATGCTATATGGCGCGCGAAACCAACGAAGAGGTATCTTCTAGTTCATTTAGCTCTTTTAGTTCCGTTGACACTTCTTTCGAGACTCAAAAATCTTTTCAAAGTCTTACAGAAGATTGTCAAAAGGTCATGGCTACTCATACTCAAATCAAAGAGCGCAATAATGCGTTAATTCTTGAAAAGGAAGAAATGTCACAAAAATTGCAGAATGCTCTAAATGAAATGAGTAATTTGAAAGCCGAAAATGTTCGACTTCAAGAAGAGTGCAAAGCTAGAGAGGTTAGAGAACATAACCTTCGGGAAATAATCGCATCATTTACGCATTCATCCAAAATAATGGATAAAATGGTAAACATGCAAAAACCCGCTGGAGATAAAGCCGGACTTGGCTACGATCCATCATGTTCTAAAACCCCTCAAAAGTTGACTAATTCTACTACTACTTTAATCAATAAAGTTCCAGTGGTAAAATTTGTGAAAAGTCAACATAGCACAATGAGACAAGGAGTTGGAAACAAAATTAATGCCCAGAAAATTGTTGCAAGGCCGAATCAACACAATGATATCATGGCAAGACAACAAAATTTTAAAAGGCAAAAATTTGTATCTCAAAGGAGAACCAACGAGTCTAGTGCAATAAAACCTCATAGGAATATGGGAAGAAATCCGAGAATTGGGGCTGGGAGATTATATCCCTCAGAAGAAGATTGGTCGCTTGAAATCAAACCATGGACCAAGTCCAGATTTGCTCTATTTCATAGAATCAAGCAACTATCAGCTTCCCAACCCGCACCAAATCATTATTCGAAAGTGCATTATGATTATAAAGTTTTTAATGGTTACAAATCACCTACTCTTGGATCAGTGGGATCTAGGTGGATTTGGATGCAAAAAATTACTAACACAAAAGGACCCAAACAAGTATGGGTACCTAAAAGAAATTAATCTTTTTTGCAGGAAATTTGGTATTTCGATAGCGGATGCTCTCGACATATGACCGGCAATAAAGCTAGTCTAGTTGATTTCAAAAGTATCGAAGGACCAAAAGTAGTGTTCGGTGGAAACGATCAATATGGAATGACAAAAGGAACCGGCGCAATTGTGAAAAATGGTCTACGAATTGATGACGTATCTTATGTCGAAGGACTAAAATTTAACTTGTTTAGTACAAGTCAATTTTGCGACAAAGGATATCTCGTAGAATTCTACAAGGGCAAATGTCAAGTCAAAGACGAATCCACGAAAGAAGTCGTACTAGCCGGATCAAGAAAGAAAAACATGTATGTTGTAGATTGGAGTACAACGAAGAAATCCGTATGCTTGATGGCAAATAATTCGAATGAAGCTTGTTGGGAATGGCACAGAAGGCTAAATCATTTGAATTTCAAAACCATCAACAAGCTTGCAAGAAATAATATAGTCGAAGGACTACCCAACATTGTGTTCAAGAAAAATCAAATTTGTGATGCATGCCAGAAAGGAAAACAAATCAAAGCATCATTCAAAGTCAAAGCTCAAGAGTCAACATCAAGACCCTTAAGTCTACTGCACATGGATTTATTTCGTCCAGTAGACCCAGTAAGTATAAGTGGTAAGAAATATACTTTGGTTGTTGTTGATGATTTTTCTAGGTACACATGGACAATATTCATCAAGAAAAAGGATGAAGTTTTATCAAAGTTGCCAGAGCTATTGAAGCTACTGCAAGTCGAAAAAGACATGAAGATTGCAACAATACGAACCGATCGAGGAACAGAGTGATTCAATCTTACTGCAATTCACAAGGAATTTTACATCAATTATCTGCCGCACGAACGCCGCAACAAAATGGTGTAGCTGAAAGAAGAAATCGAACACTGAAGGAAGCCGCACGAGTCATGATATCAGCCGCCGGACTACCAAAGAGATTTTGGGTAGAAGCAATCAATACGGCGTGCTATACTCAAAATCGAAGTCTAATCCACAAGTCGTATAACAAAACACCATATGAATTATGGAAAGGGAGAAAACCCAATCTCTCCTACTTTCATACATTTGGTTGTAAATGTTTTGTACTTGTTAATGGAAAGTCCCAACTAAAGACTTTTGACGAACGTGCAAACGAAGGAATATTCTTGGGATATTCATCCACAAGCAAGGCGTATAGAATATTCAACAAATCAACCATGGTGGTAGAAGAATCGATTCACGTTGTGTTTGATGAAAATCACGACAAAAATGGCAAAGAAGGTGAAGGTAATCGTGATTCAATTATTTCTAACGATATGATGGAAGATAATGTGTTGCAGGAAGTAGAAGAACCAAGTGATATGGGTATTCACCAAATTGAGGCAATATCCTATGTGATACCCGAAATATCACGCACACCTACAACCGAAATTGCATCCAGAATTCAAGAAGAAGGAACTCCAGTAGATGAACCCGAAGATGCACCCATCAACAATTAACAACAAGAGGAATCACAACAAGTTTTCCAACAAGAAGGAAACTCTGAGAATCCAACAAGTTTCCAACCAAATCGAAAATGGCTAAGAAGTCACACACATGACTTAGTCATTGGAAATCCAAGTGACGGAGTAAAGACGCGATCATCTACTAGGAATCAACAACAAGATGCAATGTTCTCATGCTTTCTATCACAACTGGAGCCAAAGGAAATTGACGAAGCATTAACCGATCCAAGTTGGATAGATGCCATGCAAGAGGAATTAGATCAATTCAAGCGCAACGACGTATGGAAACTTGTTCCAAGACCAACGCACCAAAATGTAATCGGCACTAAATGGGTCTTTAGGAACAAAGCGAACGAAGATGGCGTCATTGTTAGGAATAAAGCAAGATTAGTCGCGAAGGGGTACACACAAGAAGAAGGCATTGATTTTGATGAGACATTCGCCCCTGTCGCACGACTCGAAGCTATCCGGATATTCCTAGCATACGCAGCGCACAAGAATTTCACCGTATATCAAATGGACGTAAAGAGCGCATTTCTTAATGGCTTACTTGAAGAAGAAGTTTACGTCGAACAACCACCCGATTTTGAGGTAAAAGACGTTGGTGATCAAGTCTACAAATTAAAGAAGGCATTGTATGGGTTAAAACAAGCTCCACGAGCTTGGTACGACACCTTGTCGATGTTCTTAATTAGTTGTGGATTCACCAAAGGTCTAGTCGATAAAACCCTCTTTAGAATTCAAGAATCACATTTTATTAGTACAAATTTATATTGATGATATTATCTTTGGAAGTACTGATAAATCTTTATGTGAGAAATTTTCTAAGCTCATGCAGAACAGGTTCGAGATGAGTATGATGGGAGAACTAAATTACTTTTTGGGACTGCAAGTCAAGCAACTTGAAGAAGGAATTTTCATAAATCAAGCCAAGTATATAAGAGATCTTATCAAGAAGTTTGGCATAGATGGAAAATCCTCAGTCAAAATTCCCATGAGTACATCTCAAAAATTGGATAAAGATGATGAAGGAAAAGACATCGATCAAACGATGTATCGAGGGATGATTGGATCGTTACTATACTTAACCGCAAGCAGACCAGACATATCCTACTCGGTTGGCGTATGTGCAAGATTCCAATCAAAGCCCAAAGAAAGTCATCTGATTGCAACAAAGAAGATAATTCGATATCTCAAAGGAACAATCAATGTGGGATTATGGTATCCCAAAGAAGGAAATTTTACACTAACTGGTTATTCAGATGCAGATTTTGCAGGGTGTAAAATAGACCGAAAAAGTACCTCAGGGACATGCCAGTTCTTAGGGGGAAGATTGGTATCTTGGTTCAGCAAGAAACAAAACTCCATAGCTACGAGCACTGCCGAGGCCGAATATATTGCAGCTGGGAGTTGTTATGCACAAATTTTGTGGATGAAGCAACAATTGTTGGATTATGGGATTAAATGCGAAAATGTTAGTATTTTATGTGATAACACCAACGCAATTGCAATAACCCAAAATCCTGTGCTCCACTCGCGAACCAAACACATCGACATCCGACATCACTTCATACGAGACCACGTCGAGAAGAAAAATTTGAAGATCGATCATGTTCCCACAGAAAATCAAATTGCCGACATTCTCACAAAACCGTTGTGTGAATCTCGTTTTGCAACTCTAAGGCACGAAATGGGAATGATCGAAATGAGCTAATTATTTCGAAACTTTTAAATTCGAAAAATTTATGTACGTGATTTGCATGAAATTTGTTACCTATGTGTTCAACGTGATTTAATTTAATTAATGTGTTACAATTTATTTGTGTACATGTTAGTAATTTTATCTTACGAACTTAGGTACGTAGAAATTGGTTATTTGTTTTTAATTGCTAAAAGGGATATAAAAGTTAGTGGGGAATGCATCATGATAGTAAGGGATTATATGACTTAGGGGGAATGTATTGCTAAGCTAAGCTAAAAAGTTAATAACAGTGCATGCAAATTGAGTTGTCAGACTGAATGGTCATCAGCTTTAATTTTAATTTTCACCTACTTCAGTCAATCTGATGAAATTTCTTAGGAATGTATCTAGCATCATTTTTGATCTTATCTGTTTAAATTGATTTTATTGGACGATCAATTTTTAATTCTCAGATTTATCAGATGTCGAAATTAAATTGTTAGCGTGAAAAGATTTATTGCTCTAACAATTTTGTGTCGAAGAAATTTTTGCTCCATGAACATCTACAGGTGGCAGCGAATTAAAGCTTAATTTTTGGCGCTATGTACCCACAAATGGAGTATTAAAATCTGAGTTGGCAAATTTAAATCAGTGAAAGTTCGAAGTTGCCCTCAATTGTTCTACAATCTCTTTCTATCCACAAAAGGGCAAAATGGTAATTTTGCTAGGCATTTATTTTGCCTCCAAGAGACAAAGAAGAAAAAAAGTTCATCTTCTTCCTCCCTCTCTCACCGCCGACGCATGCAAGAAGAAGAAGCAAAACTTGAAAATCTCTCAATTCAATCAAACCCATCCCAAATTTCCCACAAAAATCCATTCTACACCCAAATACCCATTACCCACCCTCACCATTGTCCTTGAAACCTCTCACAACCAAAAACCCATTTCCTTCTACCCATTTTTTTTCGGACTGCCGAAACCCCTACCCGAAACCCATCTCAAAATTCCCTAATTTTTGTTCTATCAAGATGGAAGGAGCTCAAAACCCAATTGGAGCAGAAGGATCGAGGAAACTCACTCGGGTGATTCGAGGAATGATCATGGACCTTGAGGACTACAACAAGTTCATCCAAAACCAAGACTTGGGGGTAAAAATCTTACCCTCTCTTGAAAGTAGTGGGTTATTGAAATTTTGCTCTTTCAAGTATGATGGTTTCTATTTGAATGAAGTAGTAGAATTTTATAGACACGCATTTGTCGAACATGGTGTTATAAATTCTACTGTTGGAGGTGTTGTGGTAAAAATTGAGTTAGATGATGTGAGAACTCATTTTGGATTGGAGGAAAAATTGTTGAAAGTGGAAGATCACGGCTTTGATTTAAATGATTTTTGGAGTGAAATTAGACACGAAACCGCACAAGTCGAGACGTGTACTAATGGCTATAAGGTTATGTTGAAGCACGAATATGGAATGCTACTTGATATAGTGCATAAAACTATTGAGTGCAAATATTCTAGTAGGAATTATTTTACTAAGAAAAATTTGCCTTTGATGCATGCCATTGTGAATGTTGTTGCCGTAGATTGGGGACGGTTTATATATGGCCGAATGGTTGATCAAATTGGGCTAGCAAAACCATTGGTGAATGGATGGTTTCCTAATGATATTGGATACGGTTTTGTTGTTGGGGAGTTGTTGAAGTTGAAAGGTGTTGCCCTATCCAAACCAAAACCCATACAAAACCAAAATTACCTTTTTCGAACCCCAATCCCGGTTGATCCTTCCCTAGCCAATATCCGAAAACGAAAACCGGCAAATGCATCAACCCATTCCTTAGCCAAAAAGCCTCCTTCTAACCGAGCTACTAGTCATGGGGAATCCAATACCCATGGGAGAAGTAGTGATGATGCTTGTAGCCACCAAATTGTCACCATACCCGCACCCATAACCCACACCCCAAACCCGAATGAAGAGGTGGTTTTACCAAGTAAAGTTGGAAGTGTAGATGACATTCCAACTTATGGGGCAAGTAGTGAGTTGATGAAAGAGTATGAACGTGTGAGAGTTTGGAGAAATTGGAGGTTAAGTGATCACAAATCGGTTGCTACAACAATAGGACCGGATACTCTAGAGTTGGAGGAGTTTGCTTTACAATGGATTGGAACAAGAAATCTTGCTACCGCGACTAGGCTTTCGGTGATTAATGAATGCTTTATTAAGAAAGTTGCTATTAGTCGGGGCAAGGAAGTGGCTCAAGAAGTTCACGAAAATGCCGTTGAGACAACAGAATTGGACAAAAGATTATTTTTCAAAAATTTGACATAGCCAAATGACTTGGGTATAAGTTTCGGCATCATCAAAAAGGGGGAAATTGTTAGGAATATATTGTATAAGTTTTGATGAGCCAAATGTATTTTGTAGACCCCAATTTTATTTTATTTGAGTCAGTTCTGGTTCACCAAGAATAGTGCACCACTGCCATGAAGCCTACATGAAGTCTACGAAAAAGCAGTTTTTAAAGAAGAATAAATGAAAGCGGGATCATAGCTTAACTGATTTATGAAGCATCAAGTTACCAAAGGTTGAGATGGACGAGATAGTAGAAGACTTGTTGAAGCATGCCTAATGCGAGATGATCCATAGTTCAATTCTCACTAGAAGCAATTTTAGTGTAAAGATGAATTGCTATCGTGAAGTAGCAATATAAAGAGATGATGTCATCATGATAGTAATATCAGGTTATACTATCATGAAAGAACAATTTTATCGTGATAGTTGAGAATTATCGGGTGATGACGTCACGACTATCGGGTAATGACATCACAATGTGATAAAGCTAGTGGGGAACACGTGGAGGAGATAAGTCAAAAGAATTTATGTCCTGAATTATATCAATTGGATACCCAGTCGAGATGGAAGAAACCTTGTCAAGTAAAGCAAATGGTCCACAGTTCAATTCCCACCAGAAGCGATTTTATGAATTCATGATATTGGTTCATGACACACAATGGAACGTGATACATGGTCCATGATACAAGGTGGAACGTGATAGCTAGAACATGAGATGAAATGGAACATGATATATATGGTCCATGATACAAGGTGGAACATGAAATGAAATGGAACATGATATATATTCCATGATACAAGGTGGAACATGATATATAGTCCATGATACAAAGTGGAACATGATATACTATTGGGACATGACTTCATCAAAAGGAGCTATGACATCATGATAGAATTAGACAGAAACATTATTTTGAAGCTCTGTTTCTGCAGAAGAAGTCGAAGAAGAAGAAGAAGCTGATATTCGAAGGAGATCTTTTTATTACTCAAGCAAGAATCAGCAGATAAATTATTTGATCAACTTGGCACATCAGATCAATAATTCAACAAAAGTCATGCCAGAGAAAATTCAAATTTGGAGGCTACCCATTCCAAAGAAAAGCTTTGTCAGATTAAAGGAGAGCAACGGCAAGATTTTTCAAAATCTTCTGACAGACGGCGAAATGATTTTTGCAGACCAAGTTGGCAAAATTAATTGATCAACTACAATTCAAAATGGACGATCGAGATCGAAAGTTGATCAACGGGAAAATAGCTTTCATCTGCTATAAAATGCCCAAGCAGACTTGAAGACAGAAGAACACTTGGAGAGATTCAAAAAGGACTTGAACAAGAAAATTATCCAATCAATCATCAAGTGATATATTGAGCTATACACGATCAAATTCAAGTCTGCGTGAGAGAAAAATCTTTGTATTTCATTGTAAATCTTCTACTGAGTGTAGAAAAGGGGTAGAGTAACTAGGGAGAGTGAAAAACCTAGTTGGAGTGTAGCTTTGTGCGTAGCACTCGGTTGTAACGGGCAGAGTAACAAGGGGAGCTTGTGAAAACCCGGTGAGAGCGTAGCTTTGTGCGTAGTTCTCGTGGTGTAGGAATACAGCTTGGTGCGAAGTACTCGGGAAGGCGGAGTAACTAGAGGAGCTTGCGAAAAACCTTGGTGGAGTGTAGCTTGGTGCGAAGCACTCGGAGAAGTGTCGTTGGGCACTTATTCACTATTGTATCTGGGTGATTGAAGAATAGTGAATTTCCTCCTTGAAGTGAAAGGAGAAGAGTGGACTAGGAGGATTACACCACCTCTGAACCACTATAAATCTCTCTCTCTCTATTTACTTACTGCTCATATATATTTCGTGCATGCCTATATTATTTGTGAACTAACCCGTTACGGTTTATTGCGTATCTTTATCTGTCTGGGTTTGATAGTTCTCTCGTTTGCATGCAAGTGAAATTTTATATACATCATCCTACATCTATACTAAGTGTTTCTAACGTGATGCATGTATAAAATCTCTATTTGAGCACGACACAATTTAAAGCATAACACTTTGCCGTTACAATTCCGCTGTGCACACTCTAAGTTGTTATACTTGTTTATGCTTGTTACTTAGAGTTGAAGTTACAAAGTGTTGTTTGCAGAAGAAGTTTGAAAAAGTTAGAGAAGTCTATTCACCCCCCCTCTAGACTTCTCGCCACCCTTTCGGGACCAACAGTTCTAGATATGCATTTTCACAAGACAATGCATAAAAACACACATTCCATAGCAAAACACATGTAGAATTCAAGAAATATTCACATAGGTAAGAAAAATAGATTTTGTAGAGCATGGGTTACCTCTTGTAGACTAAAGACTTCACTTTACACCTCAACAAGCTCCTCACTAGGCTCACCTTCCAAACCCACTTCAAGAACATACCAAAAGATCATAAAGATCCTATCTTTAAGAAAAGACACCTCAGATAAAATCAAAAACACAAGATGAACTTAGATCTTACCCTCCTAGATGCCCAAAAATATGAAAGGATGAATCTTGGAAGCAACTCTTGAAGTTTTGGCAAGGCTCCAACTTGGCTTGGAAGAAAAGCTACTCACCTTTTTAGAGAGAAGGTGGAGCTAGATTTTTAGAAAGTGTAAGGAGAGAATGAAGGTGGTCTACTAGGTTAGGTTACAATACTAACAACAAGTGAAAGGTCAAGAATAACCTTACTAACATAAGGAAGTGTAAGGAATAAGGGAACTCGTTTCAAAGCTCAAGGTACAACTTTGACTTTGGGGTTGACAAGTCAATTACTAGTCCCCAACTATTAAATTTCAGGAATTTAAGGAATTAAATTACAAATTGAAATACGATTAATTACTTAATTAATCCCTTACTTAAATTTGAATTTCGGGGTGTCACATCCTCTCCCCCTTCAAAGAAGCTTCGTCCCCGACATTGTGACAAGAGGTTCAAGAACAAACTCTTTTGGTCCAAGACTCCAAAAGATTCCACAAGATTCTAGGGCAATGAAGTGTTCAAAGCAAGAAAGGAGGCATTTCAAATCAAGGATTGGCAAGAGTTTAACAAACGGATAAATTGGGCATCAAGAACTCTAGCCTCAACACATAAACCGACTTCTAGACAACAACTAAGAACTAGACAACCAACACCAACTACTAAGCTAAAAAATCAACAAAGCAACAAGCAAAACAAACACAAAAGCGAACAACAAACAACCTACAAATGAAAACAATGGCCAAGAAGAAAACAACAACAAAGAAAAGGCAAACGGGAGTACCACAACACAAGCTAGAACTCCTCACTCTCCGACTCCTCGGCCTCCTCAGATTCTTCTTCATCTTCTCTTTTGCGAATTGAACTACCTTCAATCTGGTCTAGCCTCTGGTTCACTGCGACAAACTGTGTCTTCATGAAGGCAAAGCCCTCCTCGATCATGCAGTTCTGCTGGCGAAGCAAGGGGACAACACACTCCTCATGCGTCATGGCGTCGTGCTCCCTCTTGGTGCGGGCTTCTCTTCTTCTTTCGTTCTCTTCACTTTTCGAGTCACTTTCTTCGGCCTCAACAGCTTCCGGTGTTCCCACCTCATCCTCACGATCGGCCTCATCTTCAACTTCTTCATCGCCTCCCAAATTCTGGACTGCGAGGCTCAACTTCCCCGCATGGATCCCAAGCTCGGCTGCCAACGCTGCCCTTTATCCTGGTGCTTTCCTTGCCACTTCTTCAAGCATGATGTAATCACCATCTTCCAACTGAAACAAATTACAACTCCAAAGATTGGTGGCATCCAACACTAACTTTCCCACGGCCTTCGGGAGACAACCATCCACGCTTACACCCTTTCTAACCAAAATCAAGCTCAACACCATCCCATACGGTAGACATTTCCGGTTATGATCCCGACAGAATACCATATGCTGCAACATCAAAGCTGGCAAGTTGAACTTAACCATATTCTTGAGGCAAAAGGCAAAGGTGCACTCCAACAAACCTTGGAATCTAAGCTTGTCCAACAAAGAATTAGGAAAAGATTCCGGATCAAAAGCTTTACCTTAAAGAACAAGGTAATGGGCATCCACCCATTCCGTTTTTCTTGCCAAACTTGACCTTCTAGGCATGATTGAAGATTACCCAAAGCTCAACCAAAAGGACCGAAGACTTTTCCTCTTTTCTTCCTTCTTCTCGCTGCCCTCTCTCACTCTCGCTACTCTCTCTCTCTCTCTCTCTCGGTGCGGCTTCGACGAGGTGGCCCGGCAGCAGCTCGGCGGGGAGGCTCCGGCGTGCGATGGTCCGGGTGGGTGGCGACGGTGGCAGGTCGGGGACGGGCGGGTGGTGACAGGTTGGGGGAGGGGTGGTCTCGGCTGAAAACACAAAGGTAGAGATAGGGGAGGAGAAAGGAAAATAAATTGGGGTTTAGGGATTTGGGGAAAGAATTAGGGAAAAGATGATTTTATTTTGGGATTTGGGTAAAATGAGGATTTTATAGTTTAAATGGAATTAAAATTGAGTAAGTTCTATGAAAGACAATTAGCTCAAGTGGTTTAGAGGTTGGGTTAGTAAAGAATAGGCTCGGGTTTAAAACTGAAAGGTTATAAGTAAACATTTTGGCTTGACTTTTAAGCTACTCAAGGAAGGATTTTTGGTATGGATTTTCTATTTTCAACTTTAAAGAATACTTGGGAAAATTTGGAGGATTCTTAAAAGGATAGTTGAAAGAATGACAAAATATAAGGATTGTAGAATTAACCCAAGCACAATTCAATCCAAAGATGGATAGCTAACATTACAGCGAAACTTATATTCCAAACTAAAGAAGTCACTTAACAAGAAGAGTTTACACCTAACTCCAAAGGAATCATTACCAAAGAGAAATATGCCAAGGATTGCCAAGTAACTCATATAGACAACAACGAAACACAACATAACACTCAAGACAACAACGATATTCGCGAAAAATAAGGACAGGCTAGGAAAGGATTACCTGCCAACTCCTCTTCCACCAAACCCTGAGACTCTGCCTGCGAACGCCCCATCACGAAGACCCTCCTTGGTGGCCTAGCTCCAACTGCTCCACGACCCGAACTACCTCCCGATGCTCCTCCGGCTCCCCGGGGATGGTTGCAATGCTCTCTGACCGGCTTGCTGGGGACACTCCGCGACCTTGTGACCTCTATCGCCACAACGAAAACATCGGAATGCGAAGCGACTACAGTTCTGACCAGCATGCAACTTCCTACACCTATGACAAAGAGGTGTCTTGACTTGATTCCCTTGCTCCATCCGGTGAGGTCCTTGAGATGAGGATGACACGTTCTTGGCCTTATAACCCGGTCGTGGCTTCTTAACGGTGGAAGAACCTCCGCTCTCAACCCTTTTCCTGGCTAGCTCGTAAGATCCTTTCTGAAGCTGCTGAACACGATACAGATCCGCGACGCTCAGATACGCATCCTTAAGGGAACTTGGTCTACTCACCGTCAACGCTTTTCGTGCCTCATAATTCAGACCGGTAACGAATCTCTCGACCATAGCAAGCTCTGTAGGCACAAGCACCCGAGTAAAGCGCGCCAACTCCAAAAACTTCTTGTGGTACTCGACTACAGACAGGGATCCTTGCTGCAGGTTAAGGAACTCATCAAACACATGCGCTGGGTAAAACCTCTCGTGCATCCTATCCTTAAGCGCTGACCAACAAAACTCAGGCTCTTCAAGGAAGGTCGGATCCTCATGGACCCACCATAGCTTCTTGGCAGAACTAGAACGTTGCCAGTTCTACTCTTCTCTCTTCGAGGCAACCCACAACTGCGAAGATCTTGTCGAACACCCTAATCCATTCCTTCAAGACCACCGGGTCTTCTTCACCCGTGAAGGTTGGCGGCCTATGTCCCGACACGAAACGACATATATCGCGATGTCCAGCAGGTTGAGGAGGCGGCACAGCGTGGTTGTTGTTCAGCAAGGCTTCACTGAGTGTCTGCATCGTCTGCGTCAGCTGGTGGAGATTCTGAGCGAGCTGCTTGTTTGTTGGGGTCTCCGGGGTGCGAGCTCGGGGACGAGGAGGCATCGCAAACTTCTACAACAACAACACAGTTACCAAAAGATAGCAAACAAGCAAAGAACAGAAAGCAACACTCAGCTCACCGCGCAACCTAGAGTCCTAAGCCTAACACTTAGATTCTTAAGGTCGCTTAAAGGTCTCAAACCACACTTAGCCACTTAGAAAGTCTAGACTTAACTCCTTCCTAGGCTCAAACCTAGGCTCTGATACCAACTGTAACACCCCCTAAAAACATGTTATTTAAAAGCCTTAAACATGCAGATAACTGAACTAAACAACAAACACAGCGGAAGACTGAAAGATAGATAGATAAACATAATCCGAAACACGGGGTGTTATGCCACGTTCACCGAAAGGATGAACGCTACGGAAACATCTGCGATGTTTACATCTAAACCTATAGTCTCAAAGTGCTACATCTAACTGGCACACAGGCCACAAAACAAAGAGGGAGAAGCTATACTAGCAAGCACTAGACCGCGCACTCGTCTAGACATCACCTGAAAGAACACAATAAAACATGGGACGACACCCGGTCAGCGAATAATGCTGGTAACCCACCAATACATGTGAAATATCATACATAGATAAGATATACATTTGTAAGACCATTTTCGAAACGGAATGCATATATATAAGTGCAAAACCAAGAGTAATAGTCAACACAAGACTCAACACTCTCAACAATGATACGGGAACACATCCCAAAACCACAAAGGATAACCACAACACAAAGGATAAAGACAAGACCGATGGAAACACATGCCTAGGAAACACATGCCTTTGTGACTACACACGTCACAAGAAGAGAACTCACAACAACGGCTACACAAGTCCTCGTGACTTCACCCATCACGAGTTGATATGCCTTCCTGATGCCCGGTTCCAACCTTATGGCTAGCCCCAACCTTATATCTAGTTCCAACCTTTACCTCCAGGGCCCCTATACACCAAGTCCAACCTTTTCCCTCCGAGGACCGTCGTCCCCTCTCCAACAAATCTCCAACAGAACCACCGATTTCATAGTACACGAGGGTACCGATCACACACACGGCAACACATGCCACCTAAGAATCAGGTGAACCTTACACAAAGGTCACAACTCCATAATCACGTCATGGCCACCACGAGGACCACTGCAATACCTTGGTAACTAGTGTCCCATGCCACTAATCGTGCATGTAACACCCCGTGTTACGGCCCCTAAAACCATTTAATTAATTAATCTATAGCCCAAGAGAAAGAATAAATCATAATGATTAATTAGGGAAAAAGGCCCACCATAGTCCATGGGCCCTCATATATAAACCCAACCCCTAAACCCAATCCTTAGTTCCAAAAGGAATAGAATTAGCGAGCCTATAATATTAGTTCCTAATTAGGACTCATAAATATATAAATAGGGGACTTAGGAGGCACCTAGAACTTCCCACAAAAATAACGCCCCACCACCCCAAAAGAGCTCCAAGAATCCCCTTAGGAGAAATCAAGAAAGCAAGGAAGCTTAAAGAAAGATCCTTCATAGCCAAGGAATTAATTAAGGCTAAGAGGTAACCCATGTCTCAACAAAACCTATTTTCATAGCTATGATTCCCCCTTAGGGTTTCCCCCATATTATTGTGTATTGGCGAGATATGATGATTATTATTGATGTTTGATGTGATGATCCCATGAGAGATCTTGATAATCTTGATATTGGGAGATTCTTGATGATTATGGAATTCTTGATGATTATATGGAGTTCTTGATGGTTATGTGTCACTCTTGATAATTGTGTGATGCTCTTGATGTTTATGTGTTATTCTTACCGAATCTTGCAATTAGAAGACGAACCGTATTCTTGTTGATATAAAAGTGATTGGAACCCTAGGTTGTATCGTATAATCTTATTCTTGGATTATCGGGTGGGGAAATCGCATGTTTGGGTGTTGATTATATTTAGAAAAGCATGATAGGTTATGTGCCGTTCGTTTCTTGTATTTGATTCGTTAATTGTCTACGTGTTGTCGTTAATTGCGTTGAAAAGTGTCTAAGCATGGTTTCGGGTTCCACAACGGTTCCCGGGGCGAAAAGTGATGAAAAGAGTCAGTGGGGGGTAGGTGGGGGGTAGGGGACCCGCCACCTACCCATGGCCGTAAAACACCGCCCGGCAGCGGGTGGCCGGCGGGCGGGCAGCTGACCGCCGGCAACCCGCTGCCCGGAACAGTAGAATCCGGCGGGCAGCCGGCGGGTGGCCCCCACCCACCGGCTACCCGCTAGAAAATTGTCCCACCCGGGACCCCGGCTTCCCCGTTTGATGTTCCCCGTTCCCCGTGGTGTCCCAACGGACTCCGTTTATCGTGCCTATGTTTAGTTTGATGTTTCGGGTACCATTCGTAGGTTTATGAGTCTAATATATTGCATGCTAGTTGAATTGGTATCCCGTTGACCTAGGTGGAAGAAGTATGAACCCCTTAGGACTATTCTTAGTAAGTGATGGATCACGCATAGGTTTTGTTATACGTTTTTCTCCCCCTTCCTAATGTGTACTGTGGGTTGCATGTGCTTGCTATGTGTTATGTGTGTGCTACCCCAATTCGGTTGCGATCGGATTGTTTATCCTGAGCTACGGTTCAGAAGCTGGTTGCGGTCAGATTGATACTCTTGGGCTGCGGTCCACCGTTTGGTTGCGATCAAACGTTTCTATACGAGCTGCGGTTCGTCCTTTTTCCTGGCTACGGTCAGATGACATTCTCTTGGGCTGCGGTCCACTGTTTGGTTGCGATCAAACACTATGATGAGCTGCGGTTCATTGGTCGGTTGCGATCGGCCCCTCCGTGTTGCGATACGGGGCAGGGTGCTGCGGGGCCGTGTCAGAGCTATATGCGCTGACCCTCATGTATGGGCATGCGATTGGTCCTGTGGCGCCAACAAAGTGTGTTATGTGTTGTGACCTGGACGAGTTGTGATTACGAGTGTCTTGGGGGATGAGACTATGGGATTTATATTGGGGATTGTTCATGTTGGGTTATGATCATTGCTTTTGCTTTGCCTTATCTGCCTTATCTGTTGTGAACTGCATATGCTCGTTATAACTGTGCTTGTGTCTAGCCTTATCTGTCGAGTCATTCCCGGTTTTAAAGCTAGTGTTCGTAGGATATATCTTCATGCTCAAAATGGTTTTCGTATATCTATATATATCTCTATATGTATTGTATTTCAACGCGTTGGAGTGGGTTACCAGCATCTCTCGCTGAACAGATATATTTGGCTTTCAAGCACAGAGGACTAGAGCACTGGAGCGCGCTAGAACTGGAGCGTAGAAGTAGAGTAGTTTCCCTTTCGGCCTGCGTGCCATATTATGCATTGTGTTTCAATGGATATTAGTTAGACAGCCTGTGCACCTGGGTTCTCTAGCCCAGGTGTGGCATAGCACCCCGTACACTTATGATATACTTTGGGATGTAATGAGATATTACCTTTATTATATAAGCTTAAAATGTCTTGAAAATCTGGGGTGTTACAGTGCAATCCAGGTAAAGCCACACACACATCACACCTCAACAAGAATCAATCAACGGATCACAATGGAGATATGAAAGCATACTCAATCAAGGAATGGATCACAGTCCGACAACAACAACGATGAATAACACAAGTTATCATCAACCAATAAAAAGGTAAAAACAACACACACGCTAGCATTTAAACACCGAACTAGCATGCTTATCAAACGTGTAAACCAAACGTAGTTCCGAAGAACACACAAGACCCATCACAGTTCAACGAATCACAATGTTGAACACTTAGCAAGATTCAAGACACCAAAACCTACATGGATTCCTACCATATAGTTCTAGACATACGAAACATCAAGAAGACATTCAAATAGTTCCACAAAAGAACATCAGGAAGTCAAAAGACCAAATACCGAGTCAAAAGAATCACGGGGAACAAATCCTCACCATACCACACAGTGTACCCCGCGGGTGGGCCCACGGGTAGGCCCCAACCCGTGGTCCTCTCCGCGGGTACATGGCCTTCAACAACGTGTACCCCGCGGTTGGGCGACGGGTTGGACCCCTACCCGCCGTTCCGCCCGCGGGTACACCCCTGTACCTCAACAAAACACTTCGCGGATTTTCATCTCCAAACTCAAATTCAAGTCAAAAACATTCCAAATCTCCCCAAATACAACAAAATGACTTGAATCAAAGGAATAGCGAAGTAATGGCATACAAGAACCCTAAACACAAGTTCTAGATATGCATTTTCACAAGACAATGCATAAACACTCACATTCCATAGCAAAACACATGTAGAATTCAAGAAATATTCACATAGGTAAGAAAAATAGATTTTGTAGAGCATGGGTTACCTCTTGTAGACTAAAGACTTCACTTTACACCTCAACAAGCTCCTCACCAGGCTCACCTTCCAAACCCACTTCAAGAACATACCAAAAGATCATAAAGATTTTATCTTTAAGAAAAGACACCTTAGATAAAATCAAAAACACAAGATGAATTTAGATCTTACCCTCCTAGATGCCCAAAAATATGAAAGGATGAATCTTGGAAGCAACTCTTGAAGTTTTGGCAAGGCTCCAACTTGGCTTGGAAGAAAAGCTACTCTCCTTTTTAGAGAGAAGGTGGAGCTAGATTTTTAGAAAGTGTAAGGAGAGAATGAAGGTGGTCTACTGGGTTAGGTTACAATACTAACAACAAGTGAAAGGTCAAGAATACCCTTACTAACATAAGGAAGTGTAAGGAACAAGGGAACTCGTTTCAAAGCTCAAGGTACAACTTTGACTTTGTGGTTGACTAGTCAATTACTAGTCCCCAACTATTACGGCCCGTTCGGTTCGCTGGAAAAGATTTGAAGGGAAATGGAATTGAAATTCCACAGAAAATAAATTCCAGGAAAATTGATTCAATTGTTTGGTTGATGAAAAAGAAATTACTGGGAATATGGATTCCATTGTTTGCTTGGGTTTAGAAAGATAAGGAATAATGAATATAAAGACCAATATGCCCTTAAAAAGATGAATGAATAAATAAGTGTCTATGTAATTAAGAAACTTAGCTTTCATAAGGGTATAATAGTACACTCAAGTTATTTTTCTTCCCAATCCATGTGGAAAACAAAATCCCACCCCTTTGCAAAGAATTCATTTTCCTTAAGTTTGAGGAATCCATTTTCCAATGGAAAATGTTTTCCATCCAAACAAACAACATAAAACAACATTTTCCTTCACTTTTAAGAAGACATTTTCCATGGATTTTTGGGGTGTCACATCCTCTCCCCCTTCAAAGAAGTTTCCTCCCCGAAACTTGGGTACAACGAGTTAAAACGAAGGTAACAAGGAAACAAAATTGTGACAAGAAATTTCAAGAATATCCCTTTTGGTCAAAAACTCCAAAAGTTCTCACAAAGGTTCCAAAGCAAAGAAGAAGACATTATGAATTCAAGGATTGGCAAGGGGTCAACAAACGGATATATTGAGCATCAAGAACTCTAACCTTAACACAACAACCAACTTCTAGACAACAACCAAAAACTAACCCAAACACCAACTAACAAACTAGCTAAACAACAAGGCAACAAACAAAACAAGCAAGCACACAAAGCACACAACAACCTAACACCAAGCTACAACGGCTAAGAAACAACAAGGAAAAAGCGAACGGGGTTACCACAACACCACTAGAACTCCTCACTCTTTGACTCTTCGGCCTCTTCAGACTCTTCTTCTTCGGCTTCATCTCTGTGGCTTGAACTAGCTTCAAACCGATCCAGCCTCTGATGCACTGCGATAAACTGAGACTTCACAAACGCAAAGCCCTCGGCGATCAAACTGTTCTGCTGACGAAGCAAAGAGACGACGTCCTGCTCTCTCTTGGTGCGAACTTCTTTCCTTCTCCGACTTTCCTCACTGTCTGAATCACTTACTTCAGCTTCAGCGGTCTCCGGTGCTCCTTCTTCTTCTTCCTGATCCGCTTCATCCTCAACTTCTTCGTCACCACCCAGACTCTGGACTGCAAGGTTCAACTTCCTGGCATGGATCCCAAGCCCAGCAGCTAACTCTGCTCTCTCAACAGGTGCTTTTCTTGCAACCTATTCAAGCGTGATGTACTCACCACTATCCAACTGAAACAGATTACAACTCCGGAGATTGGCGGTATCCAACACCATCTTTCCCACAGCCTTGGGGAGACAACCATCCACACTAACACCTTTCTTAACCAAGATCCAACTTAGCACCATGCCATACGACAAACTCTTTCGATTGTGATCCCGGCAAAACACCCTGTGTTGCATCATCAAAGCAGGCAGATTGAACTTAACCATATTCTTCAAACAGAAAGCAAAGGTACACTCCAACTTACCCAACAAACTGCTCTTGTTGTTGTTAGGCAATAAACAATCTGACACCAACATTACCAAGATCCTTTGCTCCGCAGACAACCACTTCCTTTCCAGCCTCGAAGCTTGAGTGAAACCACTCATACGGCTAAACAGATAACTCAAATAGTCACGGTACCCCATGGTATCCGTACTGATCCAAGAATGACCACTGTACTGAGCCACTCCAGAAGCAGACAAACTCAACAACTGAGCTAACCTCATCTCAGACAACACAACCTTCACACCTCTCACCTTAGAGGTGATCTCAAGCCTTTCACCTTCCTTCGTCACCACCATGTGACGGTAAAACTCCTTCACCAAGCTCGGGTAAGTCTCGGCCCTTATGGCGAGAAACCCATCTAACAAACCTTGAAACTTAAGCAAATCCAACAAGGAACTTGAAAAAGATTCCGGATCAAAAGCTTTATCTTCAAGCACAAGCTAATGGGCATCCACCCATTCCGCTTTCCTAGCCAAGCTTGACCTTCTAGGCATGGTAGGAGATGATCCAAAGCTCAACAAACAAAGCCTGCAACCTTCCTTCTTCACAGTCACGCTGCCTCTCTCTCTCTCTCTCTCTCTCTCTCTCTCTCTCTCTCTCTCTCTCTCGCTGCCCTGCGACGCGGCTACAGCAGATCGGCGACGGCGGCGGCAAAGCTCCGGCGGTGGCGAGGCGGTGGTGCGACGGGCAGATCGGTGGGGGGGGGGGGGGGGGGGGTGGCTTCGGGTAGCTCACCGGTAGGGAGAAGGAAAAAGAAGAAGAGAATTTAGGGAAAGAAATTAGGGATTTTGGTGAGATTGGGGAAAAAGATGATTACATTTGGGGATTTTGAACAAAGTGGGAATTTAAGGTTTAAAAGGAATTAAAATAGGTTAGGTTTCAAGAAAGACAATTGGCTCAAGTGGTTTAGGGGTTGGGTCGAAAAGAAATAAGCTAGGGTTCAAAACTCAAAGGTTACAAAGAAACATTAGCCTTAACTTTTAGGCTTCACAAGGAAAAATATTGGTAAGGATTTGCTATTTTTTTCCAAATCAAAGAATACTTGGAAAATTTAAGATAGATGGCTACCACAAACAAGATACCAACTGAAGAAAACACTTAGCAAGAAAAGAGTCTATACTAAGCATCCAACGAAAAACTAGCAAGGAAGGCATGCCAAGGATTGCCAAACAAAGACAACTACGAAACACAAGATAGCACCCAAGGCAACAAAGAACACAACGCTCTCGGGGACACAAGGATAGGCTCAAAAACATGGGTTACCTGCTAACTCCTCCTCCACCAGACCCTCCGACTCCGCCTGCGAACGTGCCATCACGAAAACTCTCCCAGGCAGCCTAGCTCCAACAGCTCCGTGACCTGAACTCCTTCCTGGTGCTCCTCCAGCTCTCGGGGGTGGCGGCAACGCTCTCCAACCGGCAAGCTGAGGACACTCCACAACTCTATGACCAACAACCCCACAGTGAAAACACTTAAACGCCTGACCACAACAAACTTGGCCCGGATGCACCTTCCCACACTTGCGACAACCAACCGATTTAGCTTGAACCGGAGGCTCCAACCTAACTGGTCCTGGAGAAGAAGATGACACAACTCTAGCCGGAAAACTCGGTCAGGGCTTCTTGAAAGCAAAAGAAGCTCCACTCTCAACTCTCTTCCTAGCCAACTCAAGCGAACTCTTCTGAAGCTGCTGAACACGAAACAGATCCGCGACACACAGATACGCATCCTTGAGAGAACTAGGCCTACTCACCATCAACGCTTTTCGTGCCTCATTATACAGACCGGCAACGAAACGCTCAACTTTGGCAAGCTCTGTAGGCACCAACACCCTCGCGGAGCGCGCCAGCTCTAGGAACTTCTTGTGGTACTCCACCATAGATAGAGGTCCTTGCTGCAGATAAAGGAACTCATCAAACATGGCGGCTCGCACATGCGCTGGGTAAAACCTTTCGCGCATCCTGTCCTTGAGCGCGGTCCAATCAAACCCAGGCTCTTCAAGAAAGGCCGGACTCTCATAAACCCACCACAGATCAGCTTCTTGGCAGAAGTAGAACGTTGCCAGTTCTACTCTCCTCTCTTCGGGACAACCCACCACGGTAAAAATCTTATCAAACACCCGTAGCCACTCTTCAAGGACTACAGGGTCTTCATCACCAGCAAAGGAAGGCGGCCGATGCCCGGACACTAAACAACCCACATCGTGGTGCCCAACCGGAAGCGGAGGCGGCGCAGCTTGATTGTTGTTCAGCAGAGCTTCACTGAGAGACTGCATCGTCTGCGTCAACTGATGGAGATTCTGGGCGAGCTGCTCGTTGGTCGGGGTCTCTGGGGAGCGAACGCGAGGACGAGGAGGCATCGCGCTTCTGCTACAACAACAAGGTCACCAAAAGAACAAGCAAGCAAGACAGAAAGCAACGCACATCTCACTGCGCAACCTAGAATCCTAAGCCTAACACTTAGCTTCTTAAGGTCGCTTAGAGGTTTCAAAACACACTTAAACACTTAGAAAGTCTAGACTCAACTCTTCCTAGGCTCTAAACCAAGGCTCAAAACCTAGGCTCTGATACCAACTGTAACACCCCCCACAAAAAAAACAAGACCTAAAAACAAGTCTTAACACATGCAGATTAACAACAAAACTAGCACAACGGAAGATAAACAGAAACTGGATAAAAGAAATCCAAAACAGGGGTGTTATGCCACGTATACCACACGAGGTAACGCTAAGGCGACAATCTGCAAGTGTGACACACTATCCCAAAACGTCAATCTAAAAACCATCTAAAACCATTGGCACGCAGGCCACCAAAAACACAGTCTAAAGGTACAGGTACCAAGCTACCAGCTCTAGACATCGCGCTCGACTACTCTGTTGGTCCCAAAAGAGGTAGGGTGAAAGTCTAGAGGGGGGGGGGGGGGTGAATAGACTTTCAAACTTTTTCGCACAGCACAACAATTGCTAAGGCAGAGATAAACCAAAACTATTAACTAGATTGTTAGAGTATGGTGCACAGCGGAAATAAATAAACATAAAGTGTGTGTGAGATTGTGTGAGCAGCATATCTTCGTGTGAGCAAATATATAAAGAGCAGTATGTAAAGAAAGCAGTAAAGAACACAAGACAATTATAGTGGTTCGCGAGGTGGTGTAATCCTCCTACTCCACTTGCTCTTTTCTCCAAGAGCCAATTCACTATATCTACCACTCCTTGGTTCCAAGATACAATGAATTTCCGTGATCTAGTGCTTTGATCACAAAGCCCGCACTAATCATGCCCAGTGACACCACACTGTTGCTTCGGGTTTCACGTCGCCGCGCTACTATCCCAGGATTTCACGACTCCGCGTTACTTTCCCCCCGTCTTCCACACTCCAGTAGAAACGTATCCCGTGATCTGGTGCTTTGATCACCAAGCCCACACCAATCACGCCCAGTGCCTCCGACACTGCTGCTTCGGATCTCACAGCTCCGTGTGACAATCCAGGATTTCATAGCTCCGTGTTACTTTCCTCCCTTCTCTTGTTTTGCTCCAAAACAAGTGTTGTCTTGCTTCCAACTTCTGAGACTCTGTAGTTGATCTTCAATGATGCGCAGGTCTCTTTGATGAAGATAAACACTCTGGAATGATTTCTCTTGACAGCTCTGAGTGTTTTCTCTCTTTGAATATATCAAGTAAAGCACTTTATATTTATGCTCTGTTTTGCTCTGTTTAAGAACTCTCAGAATATTTCTCTTTTGAAGCTCTCTGAGTTATTTTTCTTCTCTCACTTCTCACTTGAAGATTTTTGGTATGCTCTGTACCAAAAGAGATTTTTGCTCTATGCTCTTTCAAGCTTAATTGCTCTATTCGATCCCTTTGATGGATTCGAATTTTCTGCTCTCTTGTTCGTGAGATCGTTGTACTGCTCTTCTTCTCTCTTGTGTTCTTCAAGTCTTCATATCTTCATCATTTTATAGCTGGTAATGAGAATCTGTCCGTTGGAAAGAGACGGTCTCATTTTTGAAATCTTGTATCTTTTGTCAGAGATCTTATCTTATCTTATGCAAAAATGTCAGAAAGAGATAAGCTAGCCGTTTGATGGAGTTTCATCTCCATGTAAATGAGCTCCCAAACTTCATATGATATTCCTCTGGTTTTACGTTGAGTGGAAATATCTGGGTCTTAGTTTTGGTGTAGAATGGCTTCTCTGATCAGCTCTGAAGTGGTCCTTGTATCTTTGGGATTCAAAAATAATCTTTATTTTAATCCCATACTAGTTAGACTAGTATTTTCCTAGTGAGAATATTTTTCACTGTAAGTTATGCTTCATCTTCTTCATTCTCACGTCTGGGTGTTCTCAGACTTCAAACTGGCTTTGAACTTCCACCCAATTTGAATTTCTCCTTTGTAATTGACACCCAATTTCAATTGGCTTGTAATTGGCACCCAATTTGAATTTCTCCATTGTAATTGGCACCCAATTTGAATTTCTCCATTGTAATTGGCTCCCAACTGCTCAATTTTAATTGATTTCCATGTGAAACTTGCTCCCAATTTCAATTGATAACTGGCTCCCAATTTCAATTGATAACTGGCTCCCAATTTCAATTGCTTCGAACTAGCTCCCGAGCAATTTCAATTGATTTTGATTTCTCTGAAACTGGCTCCCAATTTCAATTGCTTCGAACTAGCTCCCAATTTAAATTTCTATGAAATCGGCTCTGGCGCCCATAGCTTAAACTAGCGCCCAACTCCATCAGATTAATTTAATTTGACTTCTCAAATTTTACCTTGTAAAATTGTTGATGGTGAGTTTCGAACTTAAGCCATTTCGGATAATATATCAAGCATCATCCACTTCGTCCGTACAGCTTTTAATTAAATCTCCAATCACATTTGATGTACTTCTTTCTTTCCATAGATGCTTGATCTCCAAGTCAATTTCATGCATTCTTCCAATATTAATTTTCTTCACGAAAATTCTTCTGGGATATCTTCTTTGAGTAGTAGCGACGTGAATATTGTATCATTCATCTTCTTCTTCAATTTGTCATTTTCTCCAGACAAATTCTTGATTTTCGGCTTTATATCTTCTTCTTCTATTTTCATCCATTTTCCTCTGTTTTTCTGTTTTCATAATTAAATAATTTCCCGACCATGGTCTAAGGCTCTACTAGACCTATGAAATAAAATTGGGGGATCTACAAATACAAATTTGGCATATCAAAATCATTACACTTTATTCCTAACATACTCAACACCTGAAAGAACACAAAGATAAACATCAGGGCAACGCCCGGTCAGCGAAAGATGCTGGTAACCCACCAATACCGTTAAGTATCATAAATAGGTAGATATAAGATATAAAAACTATTTTCGAAACGGAATACATATATATAAGTCAAAAGCCAAGATTAAAAGACAACACGAGACTCACCACTCGCAAGGATAACACCGGGAACACATCCCAACCACAAAGGTTAACCACACACAAGGATAAAGACTCACCCAACGGCAACACATGCCAAACAACACAAGCCTCCGTGACTACACACGTCACGAGAGAAGATCACACAACAACGGCTACACAAGCCCTCGTGACATCACCCATCACGAGTTGATATGCCTTCCTTATGCCCTGTTCCAACCTTATGGCTACCCCCAACCTTGTACCTTCAAGGCCAACCATTACCTCCAGAAAACCCCTGTACAGCCAAGTCCAACCTTATTCCGTTGGGACCGATGTCCCCCACCTATAACCACCAAGGAAACCCACCAATCACGGCAACACATGCCCGGATAACACAATGTTATCCCCCAATCACGTGGACTCAGCCACAGCTCCATAATCACGTCACGGCCACCACGAGGACCGCTGCAATACCTTGGTGACTAGCGTCCCATACCACTAATCGTGCAATCCAGGTAGAGCCACACTCGCACCACCACTCACACGAAAGTCAAGCAACGAATTACAACGAAGGTATGAAACATACTCAATCAAGGAACGGGTCACCACCCAACAACAACAACGATGAAAACGCAAGTTATCACCAACCAAACGGAAGGTACGAACAACACACATGCTAGCATTAAGACAACAAACTATCATGCTTATCAACGGGGAAACTCAAGATAGTTCCGAGGAACACACAAGAAACTTCTTGGTTCAACGAAACACAATGTTGAACACTTAGCACGATTCACGACACCAAAGATCCTACATGGATACCTACCATATAGCTATAGACCTACGAAACATCAAGAAGACACTCAAATAGTTCCATAAAAGAACAACGGGAAGCCAAAAGATCAAACACCGAGACAAACAAATCACGGGGAACAAATCCCGAACCAAACGCCACCGTGTACCCTGCGGGTGGACCCACGGGTAATGCCCCACCCGTGGTCCCTCCTGTGGGTACACTACCAACAAGGCACATGTTCCCTGCGAGTAGGCCGGCGGGTGGTGCCACGCCCGCCGTTCTGCCCGCGGGTACATCCATGTACAACAACAAATCCCTTCGGGGATTTTCTTCTCCAAACACAACTTCAAGTACAAAACATGCCAAATCTCACCAAACACAACAAAATGACTTGAACCATGGAAAATGCCAAGCAATGGCACAAAGGAATCCTAAACACAAGCTCTAGATATGCAATATCACAAGATAAATACATAAACTTTCACATTTCATAGCAAAACACAAATAGAAGCCAAGAAATCATATATAGGTAAGCAAAATAGGTTTTGTAGAGCATGGGTTACCTCTTGAAGACCAAAAGACTCCTCTTACACCACAACAAGCTCTCCACTAAGCTCACTTGCCAAACCCACTTCAAGATCAAACCAAAAGATCATAAAGATCCTACCTTTAAGAAAAAGACAACTAAGATGGAATCAAAAAGACTAGACAAGCTTAGATCTTACCCTTCAAGATGCCCAAATAGGTGAAAGATTGAATCTTGGAAGCAAAACTTGGAATCTTGACAAAAGTCTCACTTGGCTTGAAGAACAAGCTGCTCTTCTTTTCTAGAGAGAAGGTAGAGATATTTTTCTAGGAATTGTAAGGAATGAAATGAATAAGTCTTCTAGGTTTAGGTTACAAAACTAACTCTTGGTGAAAAGACAAGGCTACCCTTACTAACTCTTAGAAAGTGTAAGGAACAAGGGAACAACTCTCAAAGCACAAGGTACAACACAACTTAAAGATTGACTAGTCAAATACTAGTCCTTGAGTATCAAAAAAATCAAGATTTTAGGAATCAATTCCTCAAGAGAAATAGAATTAATTACTCAATTAATTCATGGATTGGAGTGTGGATTTTTGGGGTGTCACAATAACACTCAAGACAACAAAGAACACGATATTCGCGAAAAACAAGGACAGGCTAGGAAAGGATTACCTGCCAACTCCTCTTCCACCAAACCCTGAGACTCTGCCTGCGAACAGCCCATCACGAAGACCCTCCTTGGTGGCCTAGCTCCAACTGCTCCACGACCCGAACTACGTCCCGATGCTCCTCCGGCTCCCCGGGGATGGTTGCAACGCACTCTGACCGGCTTGCTGGGGACACTCCGCGACCTTGTGACCTCTATCGCCACAACGAAAACATCGGAACGCGAAGCCGCTGCAGTTCTGACCAGCATGCAACTTCCTACACCTATGACAAAGAGGTGTCTTGACTAGATTCCCTTGCTCCATCCGGTGAGGTCCTTGAGATGAGGATGACACGTTCTTGGCCTTATAACCCGGTCGTGGCTTCTTAATGGTGGAAGAACCTCCGCTCTCAACCCTTTTCCTGGCTAGCTCGTAAGATCCTTTCTGAAGCTGCTGAACGCGATACAGATCCGCGGCGCTCAGATACGCATCCTTAAGGGAACTTGGCCTACTCACCGTCAACGCTTTTCGTGCCTCATAATTTAGACCGGCAACGAATCTCTCGACCTTAGCAAGCTCCGTAGGCACAAGCACCCGAGTAAAGCGCGCCAACTCCAAAAACTTCTTGTGGTACTAGACTACAGACAGGGATCCCTGCTGCAGGTGAAGGAACTCATCAAACACATGCGCTGGGTAAAACCTCTCGTGCATCCTATCCTTAAGCGCTGACCAACCAAACTCAGGCTCTTCAAGGAAGGTCGGACCCTCATGGACCCACCACAGATCAGCTTCTTGGCAGAAGTAGAATGTTTCCAGTTCTACTCTTCTCTCTTCGAGGCAACCCACAACTGCGAAGATCTTGTCGAACACCCTAATCTATTCCTCTAAGACCACCGGGTCTTCTTCATCCGCGAAGGTTGGCGGCCTATGTCCCGACACCAAACAACATATATCGCGATGCCCAGCAGGCTGAGAAGGTGGCGCAGCGTGGTTGTTGTTCAGCAAGGCTTCACTGAGTGTCTGCATCATCTGCGTCAGCTGGTGGAGATTCTGAGCGAGCTGCTCGTTTGTTGGGGTCTCCGGGGTGCGAGCTTGGGGACGAGGAGGCATCGCAAACTTCTACAACAACAACACGGTTACCAACAGATAGCAAACAAGCAAAGAACAGAAAGCAACACTCAGCTCATCGCGCAACCTAGAGTCCTAAGCCTAACACTTAGATTCTTAAGGTCGCTTAAAGGTCTCAAACCACACTTAGCCACTTAGAAAGTCTAGACTTAACTCCTTCCTAGGCTCAAACCTAGGCTCTGATACCAACTGTAACACCCCCTAAAAACATGCTATTTAAAAGCCTTAAACATGTAGATAACTGAACTAAACAACAAACACAGCGGAAGACTGAAAGATAGATAGATAAACATAATCCGAAACACGGGGTGTCATGCCACGTTCACCGAAATGATGAACGCTACGAAAACATCTGCGATGTTTACATCTAAACCTATAGTCTCAAAGTACTACATCTAACTGGCACACAGGCCACAAAAAAGAGAGGGAGAAGCTATACTACCAAGCACTAGACCGCGCACTCGTCTAGACATCACCTGAAAGAACACAATAAAACATGGGACGACGCCAGGTCAGCGAATAACGCTGGTAACCCACCAATACATGTGAAATATCATACATAGATAAGATATAGATTTGTAAAACCATTTTCGAAATGGAATACATATACATAAGTACAAAACCAAGAGTAATAGTCAACACTCTCAACAAGGATACGGGAACACATCCCAAAACCACAAAGGATAAAGACAAGACCGATGGAAACACATGCCTAGGCAACACATGCCTTTGTGACTACACATGTCACAAGAAGAGAACTCACAACAACGACTACACAAGCCCTCGTGACTTCACCCATCACGAGTTGATATGCCTTCCTGATGCCCGGTTCCAACCTTATGGCTACCTCCAACATTATATCTAGTTCCAACCTTTACCTCTAGGACCCCTGTACACCAAGTCCAACCTTTTCCCTCCGAGGACCGTCGTCACCTCTCCAACAGATCTCTAACAGAACCACCGATTTCATAGTACACGAGGGTACCGATCACACACACGGCAACACATGCCACCTAAGAATTATGTGAACCGTACACAAAGGTCACAACTCCATAATCACGTCATGGCCACCACGAGGACCACTGCAATACCTTGGTAACTAGTGTCCAATGCCACTAATCGTGCAATCCAGGTAAAGCCACACACACATCACACCTCAACAGGAATCAATCAACGGATCACAACGGAGATATGAAACCATACTCAATCAAGGAATGTATCACAGTCTAACAACAACAAATAACACAAGTTATCATCAACCAATAAGAAGGTACAAACAACACACACGCTAGCATTTAAACACCGAACTAGCATGCTTATCAAACGGGTAAACCAAACGTAGTTCCGAAGAACACACAAGACCCATCACAGTTCAACGAATCACAATGTTGAACACTTAGCACGATTCAAGACACCAAAACCTACATGGATTCCTACCATATAATTCTAGACATACGAAACATCAAGAAGACACTCAAGTAGTTCCACAAAAGAACATCAGGAAGTCAAAAGACCAAATACCGAGTCAAAAGAATCACGGGGAACAAATCCCCACTATACCACACAGTGTACCATGCGGGTGGGCCCACGGGTAGGCCCCTACCCGTGGTCCTGTCCACAGGTACAGGCCCTTCAACAACGTGTACCCCGCGGGTGGGCGGCGGGTTGGACCCCAACCCGCTGTTCCGCCCGCGGGTACACCCCTGTACCTCAACAAAACTGTAACACCCCAAAATTTTTCAACTTTTAAGACTTATATAATAAAGGTAAGTTCTCATTGAATCCCAAAACATAATATAAAGAGTACGGGGTGCTATGCCACACTTGAGCTAGAGAACTCCGGTGCACAGGCTAACTAACTAATATCCTCAAGAATGTAAATGCATAAGCGTGGCACGCAGGCCGAAAGGGAAACTATCTACTTCTACACTCCAAGACTCTAGCGCGCTCCAGTGTCTACTCCTCTGTGCCTGAAAGCCAAATATATCTGTTCAGCGAGAGATGCTGGTAACCCACTCCAACGCGTTGAAATACAATACATATAGGCATATATATAGATATAAGAAAAACCATTTCGAAGCATGAAGATATATCCCAAGAGACTCTAGCTTTTAAAACAAGGAACAGACTCGACAGATAGGGATAAGCACAATCAACAGTCACATAATTCACAAGCACAGGGAACGGACTCGACAGATAGAGATAAGCACAGCCAATAGTCATAACCAAGCATATACGGTTTTCTAGCATGTATCCTATGGTCACACTTTCATAACATTCGTAATCATCAAACCATCCATATCTCATCACATAGCACACTTTGTTGGCGCCACAGGACCAATCGCATGCCCATACATGAGGGTCAGCGCATATAGCTCTGACACGGCCCCGCAGCACCCTGCCCCATATCGCAACACGGAGGGGTCGATCGCAACCAACCGATGAACCGCAGTTCATCATAATGTTTGATCGCAACCAAACAGTGGACCGCAGCACAAGAGTAGTCATCTGACCGCAGCCAGGAATATGAACCGCAGCTCATGTAAAACGTTTGATCGCAACCAAACGGTGGACCGCAGCCCGAGAGTGTAAATCTGACCGCAGACCGAAATATCAAACTAGACTTAGGCACGATAAACGGAGTCTGTTGGGACACCACGGGGGTCGGGGGATCATCAAACGGGGAAGGCGGGATCCCGAAGTGGGAGAATTTCCAGCGGGTAGCCGGTGAGTGAAGGGTCACCCACCGGCTGCCCGCCGGCGACGTGATTCCGGGCAGCGGGTGCCCGGCAGGCAGTCGGCTGCCCGCCGGCTGCCCGCTGCCGGCGATGTCTGAATTTGGCCGTGGGTAGGTGGCAGGTCCCCTACCCCCCACTAACTCTTTTTCACAAATAACGCCCCGGGAACCTTTGTGGAACCCGAAACCATGCTTAGACACCTTTCAACGTAATTGATGATAACACGTAGACAATTAACGGATCAAAAGTAAGAAACATACGGCACATATCCTATCATGCTTTCTCAACATAATTAACACCCAAACATACGAATTCCCACCCAATATATCAAGAATAACACCGTACGAGTTTCACGATACATCCTAGGGCTCTAATTATATTTAAATCATCAAGAATGTAATTCATCTTTTGACACTAAGAAACAATACGATTTATCAAGAATATCACACAATTATTAGGAATCTAGGTTTATCAAGAACATCACCCAATCATCAAGAATCTCTTTCCATCATCAAGATTATCAAGATTACCCAAGAAAGCAAAACATTAATTGTCAAGATCACACCATCAATATCATAAACGAATCATCAGTACACAAGAATATAGAGGGATGCCTAGAGGGAGATCATAGCTAAGAAAATAGGTTTTGTTGAGACATGGGTTACCTCTTAGCCTTAATTAATTTCCTTGGCTATGATGGATCTTTCTCTAAGTCTTTCTTCTTTCTTGATTTCTCCTAGGGGAATTCTTGGAGCTCCTTGTGTGGTGAGAGATTATTGTGGTGTGGGTTCTAGGTGCCTCTTATGTCCCCTATTTATATACCTAGGAGTCCTAATTAGGATCTAAATAATATAGGCTTGCTAATTCTATTCCTTTTAGGGCTAGGGGTTGGGTTTTAGAGGTGAGGGCCCACGGACTTTGGTGGGCCATTTCCAAATTAATTATTGCAATTTAATTCTTTCTTTGGATAATTGGTTAAATGGTTAATTGGTTTTAGGGGTCGTAACACGGGGTGTTACAAAAACACTTCGCGGATTTTCATCTCCAAACTCAAATTCAAGTCCAAAACATGTCAAATCTCACCAAATACAACAAAATGACTTGAATCAAAGGAATAGCGAAGCAATGGCATACAAGAGCCCTAAACACAAGCTCTAGATATGCAATTTCACAAGACAATGCATAAACACTCACATTCCATAGCAAAACACATGTAGAATTCAAGAAATATTGACATAGGTAAGCAAAATAGATTTTGTAGAGCATGGGTTACCTCTTGTAGACTAAAGACTTCACTTTACACGTCAAGAAGCTCCTCACTAGGCTCACGTTCCAAACCCACTTCAAGAACATACCAAAAGATCATAAAGATCCTATCTTTAAGAAAAGACACCTTAGATAAAACCAAAAACACAAGATGAACTTAGATCTTACCCTCCTTGATGCCCAAATATATGAAAGGTTGAATCTTGGAAGCAACTCTTGAAGTTCTGGCAAGGCTCCAACTTGGCTTGGAAGAAAAGCTACTCACCTTTTTAGAGAGAAGGTGGAGCTAGATTTTTAGAAAGTGTAAGGAGAGAATGAAGGTGGTCTACTAGGTTAGGTTACAATACAAAACAACAAGTGAAAGGTCAAGAATACCCTTACTAACATAAGGAAGTGTAAGGAACAAGGGAACTCCTTTCAAAGCTCAAGGTACAACTTTGACTTTGGGGTTGACTAGTCAATTACTAGTCCCCAACTATTAAATTTCAGGAATTTGTGGAATTAAATTAAAAATTGAAATAGGATTAATTACTTAATTAATCCCTTAATTGAATTTGGATATCGGGGTGTCACAGATGTAGCTCCTCTTGCATTTGCTTAACCCATAAGTCATCCTGCAAGGCTTCCTTCACATTTTTTGGTTCTATTTTTTAGGTGTAGCAGGCAAAGCCAGATATTTCTATCAAATTGCTTTTCATCCGACTCCTGGCTTTCATTCCATCTGATGGATTACCAATTATATTGTCTGATGGATGAATTTTCTGAGTTCTAGTGGGCTTATTCTTACCATCACCATCCGAGAGAGAGTTCTCCTATTCAGGTCTATCTTTATCTTCTTCTGATGAATCATGTCTGTCAGACAGTTTGGTTCCCTCAGCTGTTTTTAACGACACACTGATAGGGAGATCTGTCTCTAGATCAATCACCAATGTTTCATCTGATTCTTCTGGATTATCATCTATAACAACATTCACAGATCCCATGACTAATTGAGTTCTTTTGTTGTAAACTCTATAAGCTCGACTATTTGGAGAATATCCAAGAAAGATGCCCTCATCACTCTTGGGTTCAAACTTTCCTCTTTGTTCCCTATCGATTAGAACATAGCATCTTGTTCCAAACACATGAAAGTACTTCAAATTTGGCTTCTTCCTTTTCCATATCTCATATGCTGTCTTAGATGTACCTGGCTTGAGATAGACTCTATTCATTGTATGACATTCTGTGTGCACTGCTTCAGCCCAGAAACGCTGTGGCAGATGATATGTACCATTTGATCTCTGTAGAATAAGTAACATTCAGGTGGGTATGTATTGTCTAACTTTTACAAATTTAGTCTTGAACCTTAAGTAATGAGATTGAAATTTGACTCTGCCAGACTCAGTCTCAGCAATCCGAGTGTGCATGATTCCTTTCTACTTTATCTGTACTGACCGTGACGACTGACCTTGTTCATAACTATGAACCGATTTACTAACTGATGTACCTTCTTTGATAAACACTGATGCTTTCTTCGAGGACTCTCCTCGTTCAAAACCGAGTCCCTTTTTGTCATTGGGGTTTCGACCAGAATCCAGAATTTTGTCTAACGTAGAAGTGGTATCCATCATCTTGATGTTGTTCTTTATATCCTCCAGTTCTTTGTGACTAGTTCAGTGTTTAGTTTCTTCAGGAGTTCATCTCGTTGCTTCAGATCTTCATTCAGATTCTTATTGACTTTCACCAGTTGTTCACAACTTCCAACTAGTTTAGCAAATTCCATTTCTAGTTGAGTATGCCTCTCTTCAAAGTCATCTGATGATATGTACGATTCTTCATCGGTTTCATTTTCTTCTCATTGATTCTCTGTAGCTGTGAAGAAGGCCACGAAGTTTCCCACATTGTCATCAGACTGGTCATTTGATGCTTCCTTCTCATCTTCACTTAGGGTTGCCACATACATAGCTTTCTTCCTTTTGAGATACGTTGCACATTCAGATTGTATATGTCTGAATCCTTCACACTCTCGACATTGCACTGATCCGGTTTAGAGGTCTAACTCTGTCAGTTGAATTACTTCTGATTTGTCTTGTTTGACCAGTCTGGGACTGACTGTTCTGTGTGAAGGAGGGCATTTCTGTTTTCTGATAAGAGGGGTTTCCACTTTTGCACTGTGTTCTGTTAGGTTGTCCTTGACTCCTTCGATGAAACCTTTCAATATTTTCTTAAAATTCTTTGTTAGCAAGGCCAAAGCTTCATCATCTATGTCATCTGTGTCAGATTCTTGATCAGCTTCAGCAACAAAGGCCACTGACTTTCCTTTTCTGCTGACTGCATGTTCATCATCAGCCAGCACTTCAAGCTCATAAGTACGTAAACTTCCCATAAGTTCTCCCACACTCTTCTTCTCCCATCCTGTGTGTTCCTGAATTGTAGTCACTTTCATTCGGAAACGTTTTGGTAGAGATCGAAGGATCTTCTTGACCACTCTTTCATCAGTAAACGATTCACCAAGTATTGAAGCTCTGTTCATCAAATTCTGAACTCGACTGTGAAAAATTGAGATCGTTTCCTCTTCACCCATTCTGAGAGCGTCAAACTCTGACAGTACTAACTGAAACTTTGACTGTTTGACATCACTGGTACCCTCGAATCTGGTTTCAAAGATTTCCCATATTTGTTTTGCTTGTTTTATCCCGGTGACTAAGGTAAACACTGATTCATGCAGAGATCCTACAATAGAATTCAGTGCTTTATTTTTCAGATCAGAGGATGACTTCTCATCTTTAGTCCATGTCTCTATAGGTTTGGCCCCAACAGTTCCGTCAGCATTCTGAACAGTCGAAGGACTCCATCCGGTGAGAATAGTATGATAAACTCTGGTACCTTGAGCCATAATAATATTGCCAATTATATATGTGGGTTTTTGAACAAAATAAAAACACTAACAAAGTGAACTACAAGGAGTCATTCACACTCTCAAAAGGAAAGGAAATCAACATCCTTACGACAACAACAAGACAAGAAACGTGTAAGACAATACAACTCGAGATGCATTCTACTGCTCACAAAGTAGAATACATCAAGACATGCTCATTAGGAAAGAATTCACATTCACACATTGGCAACTACATGCCACAGTGACAACTACATGTCACAAGTATCATAGTTCCAACCTTATGGCTACCCCCGGCCTTCTTTCAGTTCCAACCGTTACCTCCTAGTGCCACCCTGTACTTCTGAGTCCAACCTTATGCCTCCGAGCACTGTTGTCCACCCTCCAACATCTCCTATTCACCGTCGAACTCTCAGTACACGAGGGTACCATTAATTTCAATCACACACCCTCCAACATATGAGCCTTTGCTCAAGTAGCACACCACCAATTTCAATCATAATCACACAAGTCATCATCAATACCAAGAAGACCAAGGTTCAACAATAACCTTAATCAAGCATAAATCAAAGGGTACAACGATTACATACGTTCACATCATAGGAATCAATCAGTGGATCACAACAAATATATGAAACCATACTCAACAATGAAGGATCACAATCCGATTCCAAACGATGGTCAACACAAGTTCCCAATCTCAATAGGAAAGAACAAACCGCACACACTAGCATTTCAACATCATACTAGCATGCTTATCAAACAGGTAAATGAAAAGTTGGACCCTTAGCACGATTCAAGACACCAAATCCTACATGGATTCCTATCATACCATTCTAGACATACGAAGCATCAAGAAGACGCACAAATAGCCGAATAAAACAACATCGGGAGGTCAAAACATCAATACCGAGTCAAAAGAATCACGGGGAACAAATCACCGCCACAACTCATACACGTTCCCCCCGGGTGGGGCCATGGGGGGGCCTCCGCCCACAATTCCACCCACGAGGACACCAACCCACAAGCTTCGTTCCCCACGGGCGGGGCGGCGGGTAGGAGTCTGCCCACCGTTCCGCCCGCGGGTACACCTGTACTCCAAAAATAATCCAATCGGGGATTTTCAACAAGTCAAAATTCAAGTCCAAAACACCCAAAATCTCACACAAAACAACAATATGACTTGAACCCAAGAAATAGCCAAGCAATGGCATACAAGAACCCTAAGAACAAGCTCTAAACATGCATCACCACAAGACAATATATCAAATCTCACAAATCAACACAAGAATCAGAAGTAGAAGCCAAGAAATTATCATATAAGTAAGAAAATAGGTTTTGTAAAGCATGGGTTACCTTTGTAGCCTAAAAAATTCACTTGCTCACCCTTAGAAAGCCTCTCCTGAAGCTCTTCTTCCACACAAACTTCATAAACAAACCAAAATACATCAAAGATTCTATTTTTAGAAAAAGACATCTAAAAGGAGGTTAAAAACACCAAAAGATCATGGGTCTTACCCTCCCCTATGCTCAAGATAAAGAAAGTAGGAATCTTGGAAGACAACTTGTAAGATTTAGGATGCCCAAATTCTAGCTTAGAGAAGAAGCTACCACTTCTTAGAGAGAACTTAGAGATTTTGTATTTAGATTGTTGGTGAATGAAATGAAGAGTTGTTGCTAGGTTAGCTTGAAGCACAAACCTTAGGTAGAAAGACATCTTTACCATTACTAAACTTGGAAGAATAAGGAAACAAGGGCACAACCCAATAGGCATAAGGTACATCCTTTTGACCTTGAATAACTAGTCAAATTCTAGTCTTACGACTACTGAAATTTCAGGATTTTTAGGAATAAATTAACAAGGAGATTAGGATTAATTCTCTAATTAATCCTTGATTAGAGTTTGGATTTACGGGGTGTCACATCATCTCCCCCTAACAAGAAGCTTCGTCCCCGAAGCTTGGGCATGACGAGTTCAAACAAACGGGAAACAACTAATCAACCATGTGACAAAAGGAAAACAAGAATACTATCAAACAAGACTTCAAGGATCTAAAAGGTGTAAGATTTTCAAGGATCAAGAGAGTGTAAGGTTTCACAAGGTCACAAAAGAAATTTTCTCGAGCAACACAAACGTTAACACCACCTTACAGACAGCTAGGAACCTTCTACACCAATCCTAAACCAAGAACAAACCAGGCTCGAACAAAGCAAACCAACTTAACCACTACCCAAACAACAAGCTAACAACCAAAGCAAACAACTACCAACGAACCGACTAAAAGAACAAGCAAAGGATGCAACGGGGTTCCACCACAAAATGGTCGGCTTGCGAAACGGGTGATAAAGCATAAGAGATAAGTTGCAAACGAGGTTTTAACAACAAAGGTGTTCGCCACAACCAAAGTTAGAGAAACCAAGGGTTCACAATAAGGTGGTAAGAATGATAGGCTTGGACACAACGAAGTTCAACATCAGAACCGTCGGTTAACAAAACGAGTGACAAGGCTTAGAAAAAGGCTGAGGGTCTATAAAGATAAGGCAAGAAAGAAAGATAAGGTGATAGACATAAGATTTACCAGAAAGGGGAACTAATTCTACCTCAAGCTTAACTCCTTGCTTAAAACTAGCCACCGATCTACCCAGATCTAACGTCTATGCTGAGGAACAAACTACAACAGAAATTGGCACCACAAGAATCCTAAGCTAGATCACTCGGGATCAAAGAACCAGGATTGCGTCTTCAACTGTTCTCCGTTGAATTCTTCCAGATAAAGGCTAATACTACCATATCCAAATCTTGAGCAGGATGTCCTTCTCCCCAGCTCTTGGGCTAACTTGATGTAGGCTGCCGATTTAACACTTGCAAAAGCACACAACCCACAACTCTCTACAAAGCAACGCTTGAAACTTCAAAACTTTCAATCCGGATGAAAGGAACAAAACAGGAACGGTATCAAAGGAAACTTGGTTCAACGAAGAAGGTTAGAGCGAAAGGTTTAGGTTCAAAACTCGAGGATCACGTTACTTAGGAATAAGATCAAAGTCATCAAAGTTGCAACTTAGGAATTAAGGTTGCCACCTTGCACAGAATCGTTAGAAGCGGGGAATCAAGAACGAGGTTTAAAAGGATAGATAAGGATTTCCTAATGGAAGAGTTCTACGTTTAGGTTCAAGGATAGCATAGGTTAGAAAGGGAATCAAGATTTTCAAGGTCACAACTTAGGAAGGCGAGGTTGTTACCTTGTATAGAGTCAATTCAAGAAGGGTGCAAGAACGAGTTTCGAAAAGATACGAAGGATTTTCCAATAAAAGGTTTTTGGTCCGACAAGGTAAAGAGAGGAAATCGGCTTTAAGAGGGTTAGGGATTTCCGACTTTGGGCGAAAACGTCTGCTCGGTGCTTGATCACTACACTTCTGTCGACTGAAGGTTCTTTTCTTTGATTCTGACACGACTTAACTCTTAGACCTCGCCAGATTTCCTTCAAAAGCTGAAGTCACCGTCGCCTTACACAAGATTGTTTGGAAGGAAAACAAGAACAAGGTTCGGAATAAAAGGATCACTTAGCAAAAATGGTGATTTGGTTTGTCAAGGGTGACACTAGAACAAACTAACGCCCAAAGCTGACATGCAAGGAAGGGCACAAAGACAAAGGGAGGTGCAACAAAGGGTACAAGAACCTACTTCAACGGTTCCCACTTGCATCTGCCTCACGACTGTGGATCTTGCCTTGCCGAGGTCCCGACTTTGTACACAGGTCTTGGATGGTACTTCCACTTAGTCCAAAGTTGCTTCCACTTCGAGGCTTACCTCCCGACCGAGGTCCCACGCTACCAACTGGCTTTGAGTCCACTGAAGTCCTCCTCTTACTCTTGCACTCAAAGGACCGATGACCCTTCTTGTCACAAGCAAAGCACACTATCGATTTCCCTAGACAGTCCACGCCGGGGTGATCACTTCCACACTTCTTGCAAACGGACCGCCTCCCCTTAGCATTGTTGTTCCGGATTGGCTGGGGTGTCTCACCTCTCTTAGAGTCGTCTCTTTGAAGGGTTCTTGTTGAATCAGCACTAGTAGCCATCAAACTCTTAACCACTGGTGAAACACTTCCATCAAGCTTCCTCTTATGGTTCTCCCGGATTCCTTTATGAGCTTGATGTACTCAGTAGGGGTCAGTTGCACAAAGGTAGGCTTCCTTGACATGAGCAGGATAGAACCGCTCACATAAATTTACCTTAAGGTTTCCCCAACTGAACTCCTGATCTTGCCTACAAACTGGCCTTTCAAGCATCCACCACAAGTCCGCTTCTTGCCTAAGGTAGAACGTAACCAACTCTACCTTGCGATCCTCCGGGCAAGCCACTACTTCGAAAATCTTATCGAACATCCTGATCCACTCATCTCGCACTGCGGGATCATCATCACCAGTGAAGACCGGGGGACGGAGACTTGAGACTTGGCGTACTACATCCCGATTCCCATTCTGAGGAGGGTGGTTATTGAGGATGGCGTTGCTCAGCATCTGGGTTACCTGCATCAGTTGATGAAGGCATTGAGCTAACTGCTTGTTGTGGCCGCTGCTGAAGACCTTGCACGACGTCTCGATGGTGCCATCCTTAACTTCTACAGAAACAGCACGATAACGGGAGGAAACTTAAGGCACGCGCCCTTACCTGGTGCCTTAACTAAAGAGAACTAAAGCTAAAGGAAAACAAAACACAGGAAGCACAACAGAAAATGATAAAAGAACTTACAACCTCATCGCGCATCCTAAGGATCCTATACTTAGGTACTTAAACACTTAAAGGCTTCACTAAGCATCTTAGAATCTCGACTTACAAGCACTAAACTAAGCTCAAATTAGGTTTGTAAAGTCCAACTCTTAAAATCCTAGGCTCGAACCTAGGCTCTGATACCAACTGCAACACCCTTGATTTTACCATATTTTTAAAACTTAAATGCAAGAGATAAACAAACTAATCATCCATAATCATTAAGTGGAAGCAAGTCTACACGGGGGCATTATGCCACATCTCACACACTAAAGATGCATAGGCGGGAACACTAAACCATTCAACAAGGTAAAAAGAGTCAAGGCACATAGGCCGCTCAAAACATAACATCCAGACAAAAGGACAAAACTATCTAAAGCTCCAAGTCTAGCGCTCTTGGTTCTCTACTCAAAACCTGTAGAACAAGGAAAACATAACATGGGGATAACACCCGGTCAGCGAATATTGCTGGTAACCCATCAATACGCGTAAAATAACATATATAGATATGTATAAGTCAAAAGCATTTTCGAAATAGAATACAGTATATATCATTTCAAAGCCAAGAGAGAAGTCAACTTCAAGGACTCATTCACACTCTAAAAAGGAAAGGAAATCAACATCCTTACAACAACAACAAGACATGAAACGTGTAAGACAATACAACTCAAGATGCATTCTACTGATCACAAAGTATAATACATCAAGACATGCTCATTAGCAAAGAATTCACATTCACACATTGGCAACTATATGCCACAGTGATAACTACATGTCACAAGTATCATAGTTCCAACCTAATGCCCTGTTCTAACCTTATGGCTACCCCCGGCCTTATTTCAGTTCCCACCGTTACCTCCTAGTGCCACCCTGTACTTCTGAGTCCAACCTTATGCGTCCGAGGACCGTCGTCCCCCATCCTACATCTCCTATTCACCGCCGAACTCTCAGTACACGAGAGTACCATTAATTTCAATCACACAACCTCTAACATATGAGCCTTTGCTCAAGTTACACACCACCAATTTCAATCATAATCACACAGGTCATCATCAATACCAAGAAGACCAATGTTCAACAATAACCTTAATCAAGCATCAATCAAAGGGCACAACGATTACATACGTTCACATCATAGGAATCAATCAATGGATCACAACAAAGATATGAAACCATACTCAAAAATGAAAGATAACAATCCGACACCAAACAATGGTCAACACAAGTTGCCAATCTCAATAGGAAAGAACAAACCGCACACACTAGCATTTCAACATCAAATTAGCCTGCTTATCAAACTATTAAACCAAAAGTAGTTCGAAAGAATATACAAGACTCACATTAGCCCAACCAATCACAAAGTTCGACCCTTAGCACGATTCAAGACACCAAATCCTACATGGATTCCTAACATACCGGTCTAGACATACGAAATATCAAGAAGACTCACAAATATCCCAATAAAACAACATCGGGAGGTCGAAACGCCAATACCGAGTCAAAAGAATCACGGGGAACAAGTCCCCGCCACAACTCATACACGTTCCCCGCGGGTGTGGCCACGAGTGGACCTCCGCCCGCGGTTCCACCCGCGGGTACACCATCCCACGAGCTTCGTTCCCCGCGGGTGGGGCGACGGGTAGGCCTCTGCCCATCGTTCCGCCCGCGGGTACACCTGTACTCCAAAAATAATCCCTTCGGGAATTTTTTACAACAAGTCCAATTTCAAGTCCAAAACACCCAAAATCTCACACAAAACAACAATATGACTTGAACCCAAGAAATAGCCAAGCAATGACATACAAGAACCCTAAAAACAAGCTCTAAACATGCAACACCACAAGACAATGCATCAAATCTCACAAATCACCACAAGAATCACAAGTAGAAGCCAAGAAATCATCATATAAGTAAGAAAATAGGTTTTGTAAAGCATGGGTTACCTTTGTAGCCTAAAACTTCACTTTCTCAACCTTAGAAAGCCTCTCCTGAAGTTCTTCTTCCACACCAACTTCATAAACAAAACAAAAGACAACAAAGATTCTATTTTTAGAAAAAGACATCTAAAAGGAGGATAAAAGCACCTAAAGATCAAGGATCTTACCCCTCCCTTTTGCTCAAGATAAGGAAAGTAGGAATCCTGGAAGACAACTTGTAATATTTAGGATGCCCAAATTCTAGCTTGGAGAAGAAGCTACCACTTCTTAGAGAGAAGTTAGAGATTTTGTGTTTAGATTGTTGGTTAATGAAATGAAGAGATTTTGCTAGGTTGGCTTGAATCACAAACCTTAGGTAGAAAGACATCTTTACCCTTACTAATGTTGGAAGAATAAGGAAACAAGGGCAAAACCCAATAAGCATAAGGTACAACCCTTTGACCTTGAATAACTAGTCAAATTCTAGTCCTTCGACTATTGAATTTTCAGGATTTTTAGGAATAAATTATCAACGAGACTAGGATTAATTCTCTAATTAATCCTTGATTAGAGTTTGGATTTACGGGGCGTCACACTCTTGACTCGATATCTTTCTTGCTCAAGCTTTCTCATACTTCTCATTTCTCTTCTCGTGCGAGGCAGGTACTCCGCCGCAGCGAAGCCCTAGCGTACGGTGCAATCTCGTGCATCCACCACATCCGCAACTATGGAACCTCTAACTCGTCGGGAGGTAGGTCTTCACGAATCGTGACTGGACCTAACCGGCTCGGCAATCTAGCCGGCCACATACTCAACTCGCCCACAGAACCACTCTCTTGGTTCTATATCTTTCATTCTTTCTCTGCGGAATCAGGTATCTAACTTTTAGTGTGCACACCCCCTGACCAGGATTCCAAACCTGGCGGGCAATTTCGAACCTCATAACGTGGGAATACGCCGTGTTACATATACTGGGACCACAATGTCCATAAAATCATCCGAGAGGACATAGTCCAAACGGGATCCTCCAAAACCTCATAGATATAGATAATACATAAATATATCTCTCATGCATCAATCTCATGTATGCAACAACTCTACTACTTCTCAATGCGTCAAGTAATGATATATCGCATACTTATGGCTTTTTGAAAGTAATACTTGGGCTCACGTTGGCCCCTTACGCATTTTTGAAATATGAAATATGTGAGATGCAAAACACTCTATGTAATTTTGCATATTCTCAGTACAAGAATATTGATTTAGTTTCTAGCAAGAAGAATACTGGACTGACTGGCTCAGATACTCAATCGACCAGTCATCCAGATAGAAAGCAGATTAAATTAAAGTGGAAGACAAAGGCAAAAAGTAAATCAATACATATGTTTGTTTACCCAGTTCGATACAGTGTGTATCTACATCTGGGAGACGATCACTGAGGCGTCCAATCCACTAACTCATAATCCAATGTACAAAGGTAGAGAAACAACAATCTCACCCAAGTGCCCCACACAAGGTCAGTACCGAGTCTACAAAGGTTTACTGGATTGTTGAAGTCGGAGAGCCACGCATTCAGAAGTCTAATGAAATCCCTTCAATTGGAGAGCTAACTCTGATGCAATCCGCTTCAATGACGCAGTCCCACGTTGTTCCCACAACTGAGTGATCTTTGCATCCTATCGTTTAAGCAACGTTGATACTTCTCAAGTTCTTCTACATAATCACCAAGAACTTATTGTCTTGAGAAGAGGCATGACAAATAGAGATGTGTATTTTGTTTAGAATAGAACGTTGCGGCTTCAATCAATGCAACCCTAATCCTTGAACGAATAAGGATATATATAGTTCTTTGATTTAGACACTCTCCAAATATATCTCTGATTGTTGATGGTAGGACTTTTTGTGAAGAAAGTGAGCAATTATGGGTTAAATGGAATTTAAGTGGGTTATGGTTTAAGAAACATAACTAGCTTAACTAGTTTAAGGGTTGGATTGGTAACTTGGACACTCGCGTTCGAAACTTAGTGGCTACAAATTAAGGTTTCCTTGGTCTTTTTAGGCTACATTCTACGCAAGAAGGAATTTCTATAGGTTGTCTTTTATAAATAATACTCACAGTTTTCGGTTCAGACACACGAGCCTTCAGTCGCAGGGACAGCTGCACATCCCGAGCATGTGGGGTATCCTCAACAGCTGTATCAGCCTCAGAAGAATGCGGAGCATCAACAGGCGTAACATCCCAGATATGTTTGCTAATTAAAAGACGTGGATCCTCAGTATACAGCAGAGAAGGAGCAATGATCTCACTTTGCATCGGAATCAAACCCTGGGAAGTTAGCACACCAAAGATGAGATTAGGATATGGAAGTCGTACCTTCTTTTCCCTGGGATGAGTCAATGTGAGAATATGATAGAAGATCCATCTCTCGAAATCAATGGTCATTTTGGTGCCAACTCGAAATAGAAGAGCCGCTAGAGGCTTTTCAACTGTATGGAAATGTGCTGATGGGAGCCAGTTGTGCAAGGCAATCTGGTGTAGAATAACAAACTTGGAGGTAAGTTGAGAGCTGGGCAAGGTATCATTATCACCAGTTGGCCAAACAGGTGTCAGTCCTCCAGTGAGGGTCTTCGCAACCAAATCCCAGTCAGAAATTTCTTCTTCTTCAACGGTCTTCAACCCATAGTACTGATTGATCATGTCAGGTCCAAACGCATACCACTTACCCCTAATAAAGATTTGTCGGTACTTCTCACCAGTAAGATTATCAATCTCCACATTTAGGCTGCTGCACAAATGGATGTTATTGTCTTTAGCAGACCAACCTCACTCAGCAAAATTAATACATCACATACGGAATTCAATTTATTCTCATCCACTGATCTCTGTACGATCAGCTCACGTCTCACCATTGTAGACCACTTGTCTTGAGCAGTTGCAGAGACAAACTGTGGTTTGTAAACAGAAGTATCAGGACTTTCAGCAGCATTCTGCACATCAGGAGAAACACTCCTTCCTCTCGGCTTTGAAGCAACTTTCATCTTTCTGCTTGGTGTTGATGGAGCAACTTTGGAGTCTTATTTTTAACAGAAGACCTCAGTGTCTTAAACACTTGTCTGACCGGTGGGTCAATTTTAGGCTTCTCAGAATCAACCGACCTTCTTCTCTTCTCAGGTTGAGTGGATATGATAGGTGCATCACCGGTATCCACAACAACTTTCTCTAGAACTCCTTTCCTTTTAGACTTTCTCCTTTCTCTAACAGGGGAGCTCTTTGTAGGACATGCAGATATAGAATTTCTGGTCTCAGACACGTGGACAGTAAAGGATGTAAGAAGCTGGGTGACTTTAGCCAGAATCTGGATGTGCTGTCTCTTCCACTGTTAGATACCCAATTGGGTCAAACGGTTCACTGTCTCCTGGAATAGAAGGATCATTCATCGGATGTATGACTCCGTATGGTTCAGGTATTGAGGCAGAGGGTAATCCCGCAAAGAGGCGAATATGGTCAAGGTTTTCAGCCAAATTGGAGGATGTATAGACAAGGAGACCATCAATCGACTCAGAAGGATAGGGGTTCTCTGATTGTTCAGCAATAGTCTCAACAGACTCCTTTTGTGGATTTTCAACTGTTTTGTAGAACCTCGATTCGGCGCTTAGCTTCCTCCTGGGCTTCTTGAATATATATAGGATGAGCTTCTGCCCGTTGATGAGAAATTTCCTCCCATTCCAGAGCCCTTTGTGCAAAGTATTTGAGGAACACCCCTGCACGATTCCGGTCTTCTGGTTCATCAATAGAGGCAGGATTAATATCATCATCTGCTTCAAATGCCATCACCAAAAGGTTGCTTGTATCATCGTCTGACCAGTTCTCATAGAACTCAGGGTAGTCAGATATCACCGTGACAAGGATCTCGTCTCGAAGAACAGAGTCCAACTTCAGCTTCTTCTTCATTGCAAGTTAGAGAAGTGTATTAACATGGATCCGAGCACTATCTGGTGAGTGATTTTTCCTTCCCAACTGGACAATGATGTTTCTTACTACATCAGCCATATCTGCGTGTGCGTGACACCCTAAAAATCCACACTCTAATCCATGAATTAATTGAGTAATTAATTCTATTTGTTTTGAGGAATTGATTCCTAAAATCATGATTTTTAATACTCAAGGACTAGTATTTGACTAGTCAATCTTTAAGTTGTGTTGTACCTTGTGCTTAGAGAGGAGTTCCCTTGTTCCTTACACTTTCTAAGTGTTAGTAAGGGTTGCCTTATCTTTTCACCAAGAGTTAGTATTGTATCCTAACCTAGAAGACTTCTTCATTTCATTCCTTACAATTCCTAGAAAATATCTCTACCTTCTCTCTAGAATAGAAGTGTAGCTTATTCTCCAAGCCAAGTTGAGACCCTTGTCAAGATTCCAAGTTTTGCATCCAAGAGTCAACCTTTCACCTATTTGGGCATCTAGAAGGGTAATATATAAGCTTGTCTAGTCTTTTTGGTTCCATCTTAGTTGTCTTTTTCTTAAAGGTGAGATCTTTATGATCTTTTGGTTTGATCTTGAAGTGGGTTTGAGAAGTGAGCCTAGTGGAGAGCTTGTTGTGGTGTTAGAGAAGTCTTTTGGTCTTCAAGAGGTAACCCATGTTGTACAAAACCTACTTTGCTTACCTATATGTTATTTCTTGGATTATACTTGTTCTTTGCTATGAAATGTGAGGGTTTATGCATTTATCTAGTGATATTGCATATCTAGAGCTTGTATTTAGGGTTCCTTTGTGCCATTGCTTGGCATTTTCCTTGGTTCAAGTCATTTTGTTGTGTTTGGTGAGATTTGGCACATTTTGGACTTGAATTTGTGTTTGGAGAAGAAAATCCCCGAAGGGATTGTTTTACACAAGAGCATGTACCCGCGGGCGGAACGGTGGGGAGAGCCCTACCCGCCACCCACTCGCAGGTACATGGGAATGTGGGTGGTGTACCCGCGGGCAGAACCACTGGTAGGGGCCTACCCGTGGGTCCACCCGCGGGGTACGCGGTGATGTTTGGTGCGGGATTTGTTCCCCGTGATTTAGTTGTCTTGGTGTTTGATCTTTTGGCTTCCCGATGTTCTTTTGTGGAACTATTTGAGCGTCTTCTTGATGTTACGTAGGTCTAGAACTATATGGTAGGTATCCATGTAGGACTTTGGTGTCTTTAATCGTGCTAAGTGTTCAACATTGTGTTTCGTTGGACCAAGAGGTGTCTTGTGTGTTCCTCGGAACTATCTTGAGTTTCCCCGTTGATAAGCATGCTAGTTTGTTGTCTTAATGCTAGCGTGTGTGTTGTTTGTACCTTTCGTTTGGTTGATGATAACTTGTGTTATTCATCGTTGTTGTCGTTGGGTTGTGACCCGTTCCTTGATTGAGTATGTTTCATACCTTCGTTGCAATCCGTTGTTTGACTCTTGTGTGAGTGGTGGTGCGTGTGTGGCTCTACCTGGATTGCACGATTAGTGGTATGGGACACTAGTCACCAAGGTATTGCAGCGGTCCTCGTGGTGGTCGTGACGTGATTATGGAGTTGTGGCCTGAGTGATGGGTCGTGATTGGGGGATAACATGTGTTATCCGGGCATGTGTTGCCGTGATTGGTGGTGGTTCGTTGGTGGTTATAGGTGGGGGACGACGGTCCCGGCAGAATAAGGTTGGACTTGGCTGTACAGGGGATCTTGGAGGTAATGGTTGGCTTGAAGGTACAAGGTTAGGGGTAGCCATAAGGTTGGAACAGGGCATAAGGAAGGCATACCAAACTCGCGATGGGTGATGTTGCGAGGGCTTTTAAAGCCGGTGTTGTGTGATCTTCTCTCGTGACGTGTGTAGTCACGGAGGCTTGTGGTGTTTTGGCATGTGTTGTCGTTGGGTGAGTCTTTATCCTTGTGTGTGGTTAACCTTTGTGGTTGGGATGTATTCCCGGTGTTATCCTTGTTAGTGGTGAGTCTTGTGTTGTCTTTTGATCTTGGCTTTTGACTTATATATATATGTATTCCGTTTCGAAAATGGTTTTTATATCTTATATCTACCTATTTATGATACTTAACAGTATTGGTGGGTTACCAGCATTATTCGCTGACCGGGCGTCGTCCCAATGTTTATCTTTGTATCTTTCAGGTGGTGTTTAGACGAGAGCGATGTCTAGTGCCTGGTAGCTTAGCACCATTGTGTTTTTGTGGCCTGTGCGCCAATGTTTTTAGACTGTGTAGATTGATGTATTGGGATAGTATTATACACTTGCAGATTGTTGCCTTAGCGTTACCTAGTGTGGTATACTTGGCATAACACCCCTTTTTGGATTTCTTTTATCCAGTTTCCTTTTATCTTCCGCTGTGCTAGTTTTGTTGTTAATCTGCTTGTGTTAGGGCTTCAATTGGGCCTTGTTTTTAGGGGGTGTTACAGTGTGTTTTGAAGGAGGGGGTCTGGAAAAACCCTAGGCAGAGGTATTTGAAAGAAGGTTTACAGAGAAGATAGTTGTGTTTAGGGCTTCTTTTTCACTAAGAACGATCGGACGAAATATATAATCCCAAGGGTGAGGAACGATAATTAATGCGGCTGACAGGATGGATGCCGCTATGAAGTGATTGATGCAACGGTATAGCTCCTTTTTAGGTATTAAACGAAAGATTTGAAATTTGAAAGATGCAATTTAATTTGGGTAAGCTAGGTTAAGATATTTTCTTAACAAAACAGGAGAGGGTTAAACTAGGAAGTCAAAGATTGAAATTTTGACTCGAGGCTGAGAAAACAAAAATCCCTTCTTCTAATTTACCGTACTGCCTTAAAAGTCCATCCTGCAGATCCCAGAGCAGATATGAGAATCTCAAACCAATTCGCGTTTAGAGGCTTAGTCAGTATGTCTGCTAGTTGCCTGTCTGTCTGAATGTATTCCAACTCTATCTCTTTTACTTCGACCAAATCTCTGATATTGTGATGCCTTATATCAATATGTTTTGTCCTGGAGTGTTGAACAGGATTCTTTGAAATGTTTATGGCACTGATTGTAACACCCCAGATTTTCAAGACATTTAAAACTTATAATAAAGGTAGAATCTTATTAAATCCCATGATATAAATACAAGCGTTCGGGGTGCTATGCCACACCTGGGCTAGAGAACCCAAGTGCACAGGCTAACTAACTAATATCCTCAAAGCGTAAATACGTAAACGTGGCACGCAGGCCAAAAGGGAAACTATCTACTTCTAAGTTCTAGCGCACTCCAGTGACTTAATCTTCTGTGCCTGAAAGCCAAATATATCTGTTCAGCGAGAGATGTTGGTAACCCACTCCAACGCGTTGAAATACAATACATATAGAGATATATAAAGATATACAAAAACCATTTTGAACATGAAGATATATCCTACGAACTCTAGCTTTAAAACCGGGAATGACTCGACAGGTAAGGCCAGACACAAGCAACAATTATAACGAGCATATGCAGTTCACAACAGATAAGGCAGATAAGGCAAAGCATAAACAATGATCATAACCCAACATGAACAATCCCCAATATAAATCCCATAGTCACATCCCCCAAGACACTCGTAATCACAACTCGTCCATGTCACAACACATAACACACTTTGTTGGCGCCACAGGACCAATCGCATGCCCATACATGAGGGTCAGCGCATATAACTCTGACACGGCCCCGCAGCACCCTGCCCCGTATCGCAACACGGAGGGGTCGATCGCAACCGACCGATGAACCGTAGCTCATCATAGTGTTTGATCGCAACCAAACAGTGGACCGCAGCCCAAGAGAATGTCATCTGACCGCAGCCAGGAAAAAGGACGAACCGCAGCTCGTATAGAAACGTTTGATCGCAACCAAACGGTGGACCGCAGCCCAAGAGTATTAATCTGACTGCAGCCAGCTTCTGAACCGCAGCTCAGGATAACCAATCCGATCGCAACCGAATTGGGGTAACACACACACATAACACATAGCAAGCACATGCAACCCATATTACACATTGGAAAGGGGGAGAAAGCGCATAACAAAACCTATGCGTGATCCATCACATATTAAGAATAGTCCTAAGGGGTTCATACTCCTTCCACCTAGGTCAACGGGATACCAATTCAACTAGCATGCAATATAATAGACTCATAAACCTACGAACGGTACCCGAAACATCAAACTAGACATAGGCACGATAAACGGAGTCCGTTGGGACACCACGGGGAACGGGGGAACATCAAACGGGGAAGCCGGGAACCCAAGGTGGGAGAATTTCCAGCGGGTAGCCGGTGGGTGGGGGGCCACCTGCCGGCTGCCCGCCGGATAATACTGTTCCGGGCAGCGGGTCGCCGGCGGGCAGCTGCCCGCCCGCCGGCTACCTGCTGCCGGGCGGTGTTTCTCGGCCGTGGGTAGGTGGCGGGTCCCCTACCCCCCACCTACCCCCCACTGACTCTTTTCATCACTTTACGCCCCGGGAACCGTTGTGGAACCCGAAACCATGCTTAGACACTTTACAACGCAATTAACGACAACACGTAGACAATTAACGAATCAAATACAAGAAACGGACGGCACATAACCTATCATGCTTTTCTAAATATAATCAACACCCAAACATGCGATTTCCCCACCCGATAATCCAAGAATAAGATCATACGATACAACCTAGGGTTCTAATCACTTTTATATCAACAAGTATACGGTTCGTCTTCTAATTGCAAGATTCGGTAAGAATAACACATAAACATCAAGAGCATCACACAATTATCAAGAACAACACATAATCATCAAGAACTCTATATAATCATCAAGAATTCCATAATCATCAAGAATCTTCCAATATCAAGATCATCAAGATCCCTCATGGGATCATCACATCAAACATCAATAATAATCATCATATCTCGCTAATACACAATAATATGGGGGAAACCCTAAGGGGGAATCATAGCTATGAAAATAGGTTTTGTTGAGACATGGGTTACCTCTTAGCCTTAATTAATTCCTTGGCTATGAAGGATCTTTCTTTAAGCTTCCTTGCTTTCTTGATTTCTCCTAAGGGGATTCTTGGAGCTCTTTTGGGGTGGTGGGGCGTTATTCTTGTGGGGGATTCTAGGTGCCTCCTAAGTTCCCTATTTATATATTTAAGACTCCTAGTTAGGGCCTGAATGGTATGGGTTTACTAATTCTATTCCTTATAGGGCTAGGGCTTGTTTTAGGGATAAGGGTCCATGGTCCATAGTGGACCATATTAATTAAAGAGGATCCTAATCATAATCTGAATAGTAAAAGGCCTACTTCCTTTATTCCTAACAGGCTTAAGATTCTTATTCGGGCAAGGGTCCACGGTTCATGGTGGACCTTACTAATTAATTAAAGGTAAACCTAACATAATTAAATCATATTTAATTATTATTAACGGGATTAATTAAATAATTAATCCAGGATTGAAGGCCGTAACACGGGGTGTTACACTGATATTGTCACAGTAAAGTGTCATAGAATTTTGAGAGAGACCATAATCCAGCAGCGTCTGCTTCATCCAGACAAGTTGAGTGCAACATCCTCCAGCTGCTATGTATTCTGCCTCAGCTGTACTCAGGGAAGTTGAATTATTTTTCTTACTAAGCCATGATACTAAGTTCTTCCCAATAAAGAAACATCCACCAGATGTGCTTTTCCTGTCATCAATGTTTCCTGCGCAATCAGCATCACAGTATGCAATCAGACTCAGTTCACTGTGTAACACCCTGAAAATTTTAAAACTTTTTGATCTTATAATACGAAAGCAATTCTATTAGATAAATATCAAATGAAGCATTCTAAACATAGAGTCAGGGGTGTTATGCCACATCTAAGCTGGAGAGCTCAGATGCACAGGCTGTTCTAACTAACTATCCTCAAATTGTTATTACATCATCAAGGCACGCGGGCCGAAAGGAAAGACTAACTATCTAATCTGAGTTCTTCTAGCGCTCTCTGGAAGCTAATCATTTGTTCCTGAAAGCCAAATATATCTGTTCAGCGAATGATGCTGGTAACCCACTCTAACACGTTAAAATACAATATAGGTAAATATATATACATAGATATAGTAAAACAATTTTGAAGCAGGAAGGTATATACTTAGGATACTCTAGCTTTAAAACCAGGATTAGACTCGACAGATAGGGATAAACACATTCAACAATGATTACTAACTATATGGAGGCAACATCATATAAATAGGTCACAGTTCACTTTCATATCATTCACATCACCATTGAATCGATATCCTTGTCACACAAGCACACTTTGGTGGCGCCACGGGACCAGTCGCATGCCTATACACGAGGGTTAGCGCATAAAGCGCTAACATGGCCCCGCAGCACCCTACCTCATACCGCAGCATGAAGGAATTGACCGCAGCCAATTGCATAGACCGTCGATGAATTCAACGGCGGACCACAGCCCTACACACCGCTGACGCGTTCAGTTGGTGGACTGTGATCCTCTTTTGGGGACTGCGACCCTACACACCGTTTGGCGGGCTCAGTCGGTAGGTCGTAGTTGATCATAGCACTACACACCGCTGATGGGTCAGTCGGTGGACTATGACCTTCTTTATGGGAACTACGACCCTACACACCGCTGGCACACTCACTCGGTGGATCGCAGCAGACCATAGCCCTACACGCCGCCTGACGAACTCAGTCGGTGGACTATGGCTTTCCTCGTGGCTTGTAGCCCTACACACGCCTGACGCGTTCAGTCGGTGGACCACAGCACATGAGACCTATGAGGTGGACCGCAGCCCTAGAAGTGTGTCACTGACCACAACCAGGATAATGAACCGCAACTCATATATGTTGGTCCCAAAAGAGGTTAAGTGAAAGTCTAGAGGGGGGGGGGGGGGGGGGTGAATAGACTTTCAAACTTTTTCGCACAGCACAACAATTGCTAAGCAAGAGATAAACCAAAACTCTTAACTAGATTGTTAGAGTATGGTGCACAGCGGAATTAAATAAAGATAAAGTGTGTGTGAGATTGTGTGAGTTATATCTCATGTGAAGCAAATAAAGAGCAGTAAGTAAAGAAAGCAGTAAAAAACACAAGACAATTATAGTGGTTCGGAGGTGGTGTAATCCTCCTACTCCACTTGCTCTTCTCTCCAAGAGCAATTCACTATATCCACCACTTCTTGGTTCCAAGATACAATGAATTCCGTGATCTAGTGCTTTGATCACGCCCAGTAACACCACACTGCTGCTTCGGGTTTCACGTCTCCGCGCTACTATCCCAAGATTTCACGACTCTGCGTTACTTTCCCCCCGTCTACCACACTCCAGTAGAAATGTATCCCGTGATCTAGTGCTTTGATCACAAAGCCCGCACTAATCACGCCCAGTGCCTCCGACACTGCTGCTTCGGATCTCACAGCTCCGTGTGACAATCCAGGATTTCACAGCTCCGTGCTACTTTCCCCCATTTTCTTGTTTTGCTCCAAAACAAGTCTTGTCTTGCTTTAAACTTCTGAGACTCTGTAGAAGATCTTCAATGATGCGCTTAGTCTCTTTGATGAAGATGTAACACTCTTTGAAAGATTTCTCTTGATAGCTCTGAGTGTTCCTCTCTTTGAATATATCAAGTAAAGCAGTTGATATTTATGCTCTGTTTAGCCCTGCTTTAGAACTCTCAGAATATTTCTCTTTGAAGCTCTCTGAGTTCTTTTTCTTTTCTCACTTCTCACTTCAATATTTCTTTTGGTATGCGCTATACCAAATGAGACTTTTGTTCTTTGCTCTCTTATGCTCTATTTCGTATGTCTTGCTCTATCTACAAGTCTTCATATCTTCATCCTTTTATAGCTGGTAATGAGAATCTTCCCGTTGAAAAAGAGACGATCTAATTTTTGAATTCTTGTATCTTTTGTCAGAGATCTTATCTTATCTTCTAGCAAAGTGTCAGAAAAGATAAGCTAGCCGTTGGTAGAGCTTCAACTTCATGCAAATGAGTTCCCACACTTCATTTGATATTCCTCTGGTTTTCTCACGTTTCTTGGGAATATCTAGGTCTCAGTTTTGTGTAGAATGGCTTCTTTGATCAGCTCTGAAGTGGTTCTTAGAATTTAAATACTTCAAAAATATTCTTCAATTTAATCCCACACAGTTAGACTAGTATTTTTCCTTGCGAGAATATTTTTCACTTTAAGTTTTTCTTCATCTTCTTCATTCTCACATCTGGGTGTTCTCATACTTCAAACTGGCTTCGAACTTCCTCCCAATTTGAATTTCTCCTTTGTAATTGACACCCAATTGCAATTGACTTGTAATTGGCACCCAATTTGAATTTCTCCATTGTAACTGACACCCAATTGACTTTGAGTTGTAATTGTCTCCCAATATACTCATGGTGCTTCAATTGCTTCCCAATTTTAATTATTTGACTTTGACTTCAAAATCATCTCCCAGACTTCTCCTGGTATTGAATTTCATCTCAATTCAATTTGATCTCAATGTCTTCTTTGAATCGGTTCCCAATGTCTTCTTTGAATCGGTTCCCAATTTGAAATTGCATCCCACACTACAACTTGAATTGGTTCCCAATTTGAAATTTCATCCCACACTACAACTTGAATTGGCTCCCAATTTCAATTTTAATTCATGCGTTGGCTCCGAACTTGAATTGATTCCAACTAGCTCCCAATTTCAATTTTAAATTGGCTCCCAATTTCAATTTTAATTCATGCGTTGGCTCCGAACTTGAATTGATTCCAACTAGCTCCCAATTTCAATTTTAATTCATGCGTTGGCTCCGAACTTGAATTGATTCCAACTAGCTCCCAATTTCAATTGCTCTGAAATCGGCTCCTCCTAATTCCTTTAATTGGCTCCCAAGTGCTCTCCTTTTAATTGGAGCCCAAGTGCAATTGCTTAACTAGCTCCCAAGCTCTCCTTTTAATTGGAGCCCAAGTGCAATTGCTTAACTAGCTCCCAATTTCAATTTCTCTTAAATCGGCTCCCAAGTGCAATTGCCAAACTAGCGGCTCCTAATTCCTTTTAATTGGCTCCCAAGTGCAATTGCCAAATTAGCGCCCAACTCCATTAGATTTAATCAATTTTGGCTTCTCAAATTTTACCTTGTAAAATTGTTGATGGTGAGATTCAAACTTAAGTCATTTCACATAATACATCAGGCATCTTCCACTTTGTCCGTACAACTTATTAGTTAAATTTTCAATCATCTTTGATGTACTCCTTTCTTTCCATAGATGCTTGATCTCCAAGTCAAATTCATGCAATCTTCCAATCTTAATTTTCTTTCACGAAAATTCTTGTGGGATATCTTTTTGAGTAGTAGCGACGTGATTTTCATATCATTCAACTTCTTCTTTAATTTGTCATTTTCTCCAGAAAAATTCTTGATTTTCGGCTTGACATCTTCTTCTTCTATTTTCATGCATCTTCCTCTGTTTTTCTCTTTTGCAACTTAAATAATTTCCCAATCATGGTCTTAGACTCTACTAGACCTATAAAACAAAATTGGGGGTTCTACAAATACATATTTGGCATATCAAAACCTTTACACTTTATTCCTAACAACTTCCCCCCTTTTGATAATGCCAAAACCTATACTCAGTCATTGGCTTTAAGTCTTTGAAAAATAATCATTTTGCACAATTTTATTTGACAAAGCCAAGATGAGTTTAACAAATGGTTTTCTAGACACAATCAAAAGAAACTTGTGAATTAATTTTTAGACAAGCTCCTAAACGCATCTTGAATTATTTTATTTTTGATCATCATTTTTTTTTTAACTTTTATGTGCGTTTTGACATTTCTTGTCTTTTTAATTCACGAAGGTCTAATTACAAAATACAAATAAAATATTAAACTCAAAATAGACCATGGGAAATTATTATTGATATATTTTGAAACATTTAGAGAAAAACGCAACAGAGGTTCGAAAATAGCGAAAATATCAGTTTAAGAGATTTTCCAGATTACCTTCTGGGTTTCTTCACATCGAAGTCTTTCTTCAAGATTTCCTTGACATGTTCTCTAAGCCTGAAGAAATCAACTTTGGACTTCGCATTCTGAAATCTCTTTGTAACTTGCCCAGCCATGTAATATCCAAAAGCTTCTTTAATATTGTTGCCTTGAAGAACTCCAGCTTCCCGCCATAAGACACATTCTTCGAAGCTTCTTTCTTCTCCAAGATTCATGCCCATATTTCCAGTGAAATCTCTTAGTTCATACCGCATCTCGGTTCTTTTCCATTTGCCTTCTTCTTCTTTATTCTTGTCCGAGATCCATTGGGCTTGATCAGTTGCAGGCTATTTCTTAATCATGCTTGGTAGATTTTCTTTGGTCCATATTGTTGTCTGAGTGGCGGGACCTTTAGAGCATTCAAACCAGCCACGAGTTTCAGCAACTTTCGATGTACTCGTACCAAGACTACAACTCGTGAACTGAGCAAAACCAATCTGAGATGGTCCTTGTGAGGATTGTCCGCGACTTTGGCCTCGACCTTGGGTCGATATTACTGGCTGTTGTTGGCTTCCAAGAATAAATTCTTGTTGTTGCAAAGCCAAGTGACTGAGAATTTCTTCCCCCCTTTTGGCGTTATCAACCAAAAATGCAAGGGTTTTACAATCTCGGTCTTGGTTTGCCTTCACAGTTTCAACAATATTGTGTGTTTCAATGGAAACAGCTTGTACATTTTCCAGCTTGTTTGTTGCAACTGTGAGTTCAACTTCAAGTTTGTTGATTCGGCTTTCTTGATTTTGTATCGCCTTGATTTGTCGCAAGTGACGTTCGTTGTGAATCTTTTCAGCTTCTTCACGTTCTTTCTTCATGAGTTGAATCACTTCAAGTAAGCCTTTTGTTAATTCTCCTTTGAAGATCCTTTCAGCTTTGTCAATCTGGGTCTTCAAAATATTTTGATACTCCTTTAATTCCTTCAGATTGACTCGTGTATTCGTGTGTTGTTGATCCATCTTTTGATTTTGTTCTATCAACTTTTCTCCAATAATTTGACAAACAACATCACCGGATTCGGCAACTTTGACAAATAAGGATGTAAAAATGCGATCTTCTTAATCATTTGTCTACACAAAATTTTGAGGAGATCCGAATGGACTCCTTCTCGGATCTGTGAGAACGGGTGTATCAACAAGTTGCATCCTTTCTTCTTCTTCAGGTGATTCGACATCTTGATTAAGACCACCAATCTCTTCTTCTAAGACTTCTGTTCTTGTGTAGTTGTCTGCAAATATATCTTCATTTTCTAGAACAGGGTCCATGATACACATGGTAGACTCGGTATGGTGTACTGCCAATACACTAGATAAATCCTCTGTCATCTGTTGTTTACTCTCAGTAGTAACTTCTACTGCAACTTCAACTTTTAGTTCTCTTCTTATTTCTTCTGACACTTCTCCTCTTAATTCTTTTCTTCTTTTATCCCTTTTTGTAGCCATAATATATATTTTTTTATTTCTTTTATTCCTTTTTGTATTCATATAATTTTTGTGTGTCTTTTTGGCTACGAAACTTTTGTTCTTTTTATAAGTCTTAGGGAATTTTCATTGTAGGAGAGATAGAGAAATAGAGAGAACCAGTAGCAAAAACATCCATAATAATTTTTTTTATTTATCTCATTCTTAGGGAGAAGGAGAGAGAGAGAGAGATAATAGAACACTTTCAGCAGGCAGAAAAACCAGTACTCTTGCAATCATCTGAGTCATAACCTATCCCATAGCCTCCTGGCGGTGAAGGAGCGTATCCTGGTCCAGAGTCTTCACTGGACTCACTTTCCTCGAGCATTGACCCGTTTGAGCTTGAAGATGAGTTGGTTTGATTGAAAAACCTAGTAAAGTCCACAGGAAGATGAATGAACGGGTTGATCGGCATCTGCTGAGGAGGCGGTGGAGGAGCAGGAACTTCTTGTGGCAGTGGTGCAAGAACTGGTAGACTTGGTGGAAACTTCGGAAGGGGCTCTGGTGGAGGTGGTGGAGATTGGTAGAACCGTTCGAAACCAGGAAGGGGTAGAACCGGTCCAAACGTCAGTTGTTTCAAATAATGGAGATGTTCTGAATTACTCATATTCATAATTTCAGCATACAGATCAGGTTGAACAACTGGTGAGAACTTCATAAATGGAGGTTCAGACCCTTCCACATTGTCTTGTTCCATTGACGGTTTCTTGTCACCATCGTCTTCTTCATATATAAAGCCAGGTTCACGTGGTGGTGATTCTGGTACTGCTTGAACTTGTGGGGACTTCGGTTCATGCTCCTTTTCTTCTGATATTAAAATCAAAGGATTGCTTGGTGTCTCTCCTTATCTTCTTCGTACGTCCGTTCGCGTTGCCCTTCGGTGTTGTTTGAGAACCTTTTCCCAAGTTCTCTGAGTTGGCTTCCTCATCTCGTTTTCCTGAGATTCGTTGGACACCATCTTGCAACTAACAAATGGGGGAGAGGTTTAAGATGGGTGGAGGTTTAGAAAGGGTAGGAGTTTATGGGTGTAGGTTTGATACCCAATTAAACTCTGATTTTCCTCCTTTATCTCCTGATTTCCTTCTCAAAAACGTGTTCCACAAATGCAATTACACTCAAACATCTCGTTAGTAGCAAAAATAATCATAAATAATCAATCACACATAACCATATACATTAAACATCCTCACGGTAATTTCCAATCAATAATTAACACATTTTGGAAATTAACAAATTTATCACACATTTTCAAAATCCATATTTAGAAACAACTTCACTTAATTTGCACACAAATCAGATTCTAAAATATTTTAGAAACTAACAAAAATTTAACTTTCTACTAAAATTTCTAAAACATTTTATATCAAATTATATCACATAAACACATATGCAATAGACATATATATAATGCAATAAACACACTAAATTAAATTTTTAAAGCAAATTGTTCATGCAAACAAATTAATTAAATTATACAAACATGAACAACTATTCGCATACTAACTAACACATTGAATCATGCAATTTTAAACAAATAATCAAATAAATCACCAATTGCACATTTCATCAAATTAATTTGCATGGCATAAAATTTCACGTTAAATAACACATGCAAACACACAAATAAATTCCTAACACACATTGCAATTTTATTATATAAAAATTTCGAATGAACATATGCATATAATCACATAAAACAATTTATTCATGTAAAACAATTTATTTTGAGCACAAGTATCAATTAAATTGAGAGATTAAGTCCAGTGATACTTAGCTCATTTCGATCATTCCCAATTCGTGCCTTAAGGTAGAAAATCTCGTTTCGCATAAAGGCTTCGTGAGAATATCAGCAACTTGGTTTTTCGTAGGGATATATTCGATCTTTAAATTTTTATTTTCAACGTGATCCCTTATGAAGTGATGTCGAATGTCGATATGTTTGGTTCTTGAGTGAAGCACCGGATTGTGAGTGATAGTGATTGCACTAGTATTATCACAATAAATACTAACGTCATCACAATTAACTCCGTAATCCTTCAATTGTTGCTTCATCCACAAAATTTGCGCACAACAACTTTTTGCATCAATATATTCGGCCTCGACGGTACTAGTTGCGATGGAATTTTTCTTTTTTCTGAACCAAGAAACAAGCCTTCCCCCCAAGAACTAGCATGTCCCGGAAGTGCTTTTTCTGTCTATTTTGCAACCTGCAAAATCCGCATCTGAAAATCCCGTTAGAGTAAAATCGGTAGCTTTTGGATACCACAATCCAACAGTGATTGTGCCTTTCAGATATCGTATGATGTTCTTTGTTGCGGTGAGGAGGCTTTCTTTAGGATTTGCTTGGAATCTTGAACACACTCCCACAACATAAGAAATGTCCGGCCTGCTTGCAATAAGATATAGGAGAGAACCAATCATTCCTCTATATTTTGTTTGATCGACATCCTTTCCATCTTCATCTTTGTCTAGCCTTAATGATGTACTCATTGGAATCTTGATCGATGATTTTCCATCAAGGCCAAACTTCTTTATCAAGTCGCGGGTGTACTTTGCTTGATTTATGAATATTCCTTCTTTCAGTTGTTTGACTTGTAAGCCCAAGAAGTAATTCAATTCACCCATCATGCTCATTTCGAATTTATTCTGCATAAGCTTCGAAAATTTTTCACAAAAAGAATTGTTAGTGCTTCCAAAAATAATATCATCAACATAGATTTGCACTAATAAAATATGATCACCATATTGAATTCTAAATAATGTTTTGTCAACAAGGCCTTTGGTGAATCCACAGCTTATCAAGAACATTGACAAAGTGTCATACCAAGCTCTAGGTGCTTGTTTCAACCCATACAATGCCTTTTTAAGTTTGTAGACTTTATCACCTTCGCCTTTTACCTCAAAACCTGGGGGTTGTTCGACATAAACTTCATCTTTGAGTAGACCATTCAAGAATGCGCTTTTCACGTCCATTTTATAAACGGTGAAATCTTTGTGTGCGGCGTAGGCTAGGAAAATTCTGATTGCTTCGAGTCTGGCTACCGGTGCAAAAGTTTCATCCAAATCTATTCCTTCTTCTTGAGAGTATCCTTTTGCAACGAGCTTTGCTTTATTCCTAACAATCACACCTTCTTCGTTTGCTTTGTTCCGAAAGACCCATTTGGTTCCTACAACATTGTGGTTCGCCAGTTTTGGAACAAGTTCCCAAACATCATTTCTTTTCAATTGATCGAGCTCTTCTTGCATAGCATCTATCCAATTCGGATCATTAAGAGCTTCATCTACCTCTTTTGGTTCAATTTGAGATAAATAACACGTGAACAATGCTTCCATGGTAGATGATCTTGTTTTCACGCCTTCATGAACAATTCTCCCTTTATAAAGCTCATATGGCGTCTTCTTGTACTTCATATGAATCATGCTTCGATTTTGCATGTAGCAAGCAGTGTTGATAGCTTCCACCCAATATCGTTTCGGGAGACCGGCAGCACTAATCATCACTCGTGCGGCATCTTTGAGCGTTCGGTTTCTTCTTTCGGCAACACCGTTTTGTTGTGGTGTTCTTGCGGCAAATAATGGATGAGAAATTCCATGTGAATTGCAAAAAGTTTGTATAACTCCATTCACGAACTCGGTTCCATGATCCGTTCGTATTTTTGATATTTGCAATTCTTTCTCATTTTGTAGTTGCTTCAACAGCTTCGGTAGAACTTGCTCAACTTCATTTTTCTTCTTGAGAAACACGGTCCAAGTGTACCTGGAAAAATCATCAACAACAATGGGAGTACATTTCTTACCACTTACACTTATTTGATCAACCGGTCCAAATAAGTCCATGTGTAGTAAGCAAAGCGGTCTTGACGTTGACTCGTGTGTCTTTGATTTGAATGATGATTTGATTTGCTTTCCGCGTTGGCATGCATCATACACTTGTTCCTTCTTGAAGATAATATCTGGCATGCCTTCAACTAGATTCTTCTTTGCAAGCCGATTGATAGTCTTGAAGTTTAAATGGTTGAGCTTTCTGTGTCATTCCCAATTTGCTTCATTCGAATTTATGGCCATTAAGCACACTGTATATTTACTTGAACTCCAATCAACAACATACATGTTCTTTCGCCTTTTTCCAGAGAGTACAACTTCATTTGTGAGCTCATTTTTTATTAGGAAATTATCTTTTGAAAATTCTACAAGATAGCCTTTATCACAAAATTGACTAGTGCTCAACAAATTGAATTTTAAGCCTTCAACGAAAGAAACATCTTAAATCTTTAATCCGTTTTTCTTGATTGTGCCAACTCCTTTTGTAATTCCATAATTTTGATTTCCTCCGAATATAACTTTTGGTCCATCGATTTCTTTGAAATTCACTAGATATGATTTATTTTTAGTCATGTGGCGTGAGCAACCACTATCGATGTACCAAACATCCTGCAAAGAAGATTAATTAACTTTAGGTACCCATACTTGCTTGGGTCCTTTACTGTTAGTGATTTTTGGTAACCAAACCCACCTTGATCCTATTGAATTAAGATAAGGAGATTTGTAACCATTAGAGACACGATAATCATAACTCACTTTTGAAAACATTTTTGGCACCGGATTTTGAAAAACATTTTTATATTTTGGCACCTGGGAAGAGGATTTTTGCTTTGGTCTATAAAAAGCATTACATCTATTACACAACCAATCCTTTTGAGTAGGATAAGATCTCCCAACTCTATTTCTAGAGAAGCTTCCCTCTTTTCTATGAAATCTTTTTGCACTTGACTCTTTGGCATATCTTTGCTTGAAGAATTTTTGTTGCTTTGCCGTAGTATAGAATTGTTTCGGCCTTTCAACATTCAACTTTGCTTTCTCATGATAGCCAAGTCCTTGTCTCATCATTCTGTCTTGACTTTTAACAAATTTTACCACTTGAACTTTATTATTTAAAGTAGTCGTAGAATTAGTCAGATTTTGAGGGGTTTGAGAACATGTGGAGTCATAACCGATTCCGGTTCTATCTCCGGTTGGCTTTTGCATGCTCACCATCTTATCCATTATTTTGGACGAGTTAGTGAACATAGCAATGGTTGCCCGAAGGTTATGTTCTCTAACCTCTCTTGCTTTACACTTTTCTTGAAGATGAATATTTTCATTCTTCAATTTACTCACTTCAAGTAAAGCATCTTACAATTTTTTTATTTATTTCTTCTTTTTCAAGATTAGAGTATTATTGCGCTCCATGAGTTGAGGATGAGTGAGCATAATCTCTTGACATTCTCGCATTAGACTGTCAATCGATTCACGAGAAAAAGAAGAATTAACAGAATTAAAAGAATTAGATGTTACCTCTTCTTTCTCTACTTCAAGAGCCATAACACAATCTTCACTTGTACTCAACTCAATTGACTTGCATACTAGCGCCGTATCATCATCTGAACATGAACTTTCATCGCTTGATGATGAATCCTCCGAATCATTATTTTCGTTTGGTTCGTTGCTAACAAGAACTTTTCTTTTGTTGCGCTTGAACCTTTTGCTTTCGGATTTGTTCATTGTAGATTCAACATTTTTGCCTTGATACTTGCTAACGATCGGATATGGACAATTTATTTTAAAATATCCGGGTTTGCGGTAATTGTAGCATAAATCCTTGTTTTCTTCGACTTTTTCTTCCTGTGATATGCGAGAGATGAATTTTCCACGAGCAGAATTTTTGTTGTCTCCTTTTCACATAAACCTTCTAAATTTTGTAACAAAAAGAGCAAACTGTTCGTCAGTCATAAAATCAACATTACTTTCTACTGACCTGGAGGTTGACGGTTGTTCGGCCATTAGAGTAGAATTTCGAGCTTCATGAACATCATCATCTTTGGCCTTCATTTCAAACTCATATGCTTTTAGATCACTAAATAATTTGTCTGTTGACAACATTCTTAGATCTCGGTGATCGTGCATAGTCGTAACCTTCACATCCCATGCAGATGGAAAGCCTCATAGGATTTTTAGATTAATTTCTTTTTGGCTAATATTTCCAAGAACTTTGATCATTCCAGCTTCCATGTCTGCAACACTTTCATTTGGGAGCATTTTGAAATCTTCAAACTTCTTCATGGCGATTGTGAGCTTATTGTCTTTCTCTTGTTCATCTCTTTCACCAATCTTGATGAGAGTTTCCCATATTTCTTTAGCAGTAGCACACTTTCAGATCTTCGGAAATATTGTATCATCCACGGCTTTGAATAGAATATCCTTGGCAATATTGTCAAGATTATTTCGCGTTCTATCGTCCGATGTCCATTCCGGTTTAGGCTTTTGTACGTACTGTGGAGCATCCGAGGATAGTACAAACGCCGTATTGACTTTTAATATTTCGATAGGGCCAGTGGAAATAACTTCCCACATTTCATCGTGTAAAGCCGATAAGTATACCTGCATACGAACTTTCCAATCATCAAATTTATCAAGTGAGAATAATAGATTTTGAGCTAAATATTTCTTCATCATCATCACGAGAGATATGAAAGATTAATCCAATCACACACTTTGTAGAATGGATCAGCTTAGCAGTCAAAAACAGTTAACCCAATTAGGCAACGTGTTTTAATACCAAAGGTTGGTATTTGTCGAAAGACAAGCTGACTCAAATAGGCTACTGGCTCTGAAACCAATTGTTGGTCCCAAAAGAGGTAAGGTGAAATTCTAGAGAGGGGGGAGGGGGGGTGAATAGACTTTTAAACTTTTTTTGCACAGCACAACAATTGCTAAGCCAGCGATAAACCAAAACTCTTAACTAGATTGATAAAGTATGGTGCACAGCGGAATTAAATAAAGATAAAGTGTGTGTGAGATTGTGTGAGTTATATCTCGTGTGATGCAATTAAAGAGCAATAAGTAAAGAAAGCAGTAAAGAACACAAGACAATTATAGTGGTTCAGAGGTGGTGTAATCCTCCTACTCCACTTGCTCTTCTCTCCAAGAGCAATTCACTATATCCACCACTTCTTGGTTCCAAGATACAATGAATTCCGTGATCTAGTGCTTTGATCACCAAGCCCACACTAATCACGCCCAGTGTCATCACACTACTGCTTCGGGTTTCATGTCTCCGCGCTACTATCCCAAGATTTCACGACTCTGCGTTACTTTCCCCCCGTCTTCCACACTCCGGTAGAAACGTATCCCGTGATCTAGTTCTTTGATCACAAAGCCCGCACTAATCACGCCCAGTGCCTCCGACACTACTGCTTCGGATCTCACAGCTCCGTGTGACAATCCAGGATTTCACAGCTCCGCGCTACTTTCCTCCCTTTTCTTGTTTTGCTCCAAAACAAGTCTTGTCTTGCTTCCAACTTCTGAGACTCTGTAGAAGATCTTCAATGATGCGCTTAGTCTCTTTGATGAAGATGTAACACTCTTTGAAAGATTTATCTTGATATCTCTGAGTGTTTCCTCTCTTTGAATATATCAAGTAAAACACTTGATATTTATGCTATGTTTAGCCTTGTTTTAGAACTCTCAGAATATTTCTCTTTGAAGCTCTCTGAGTTATTTTTCTTTTCTCACTTCTCACTTCAAGATTTCTTTTGGTATGCTCTGTACCAAATGAGACTTTTGCTCTTTTCTCTCTTATGCTCTATTTCGTATGTCTTGTCTATCTTCAAGTCTTCATATCTTCATCCTTTTATAGCTGGTAATGAGAATCTGCCCGTTGGAAAGAGACAATCTCATTTTTGAATTCTTGTATCTTTTGTCAGAGATCTTATCTTATCTTCTGGTAAAGTGTCAGAAAAGATAAGCTAGCCGTTGGTAGAGCTTCAACTTCATGCAAATGAGTTCCCACACTTCATCTGATATTCCTCTGGTTTTCTCACGTTTCTTGGGATTATCTGGGTCTCTATTTTGTGTAGAATGGCTTCTCTGATCAGCTCTGAAGTGGTTCTTGGGATTTAAATACTTCAAAAATATTCTTCAATTTAATCCCACACTAGTTAGACAAGTATTTTTCCTTGCGAGAATATTTTTCACTGTAAGTTTCTCTTCATCTTCTTCATTCTCACGTCTGGGTGTTCTTAGACTTCGAACTGGCTTTGAACTTCTTCCCAATTTGAATTTCTCCATTGTAATTGGCAGCCAATTGACTTTGACTTGTAATTGACTCCCAATCTACTCTTGGTGCTTCAATTGCTTCCCAATTTGAATGATTTGCCTTTGACTTCAAAATTGGCTCCCAGACTTCTCCTGGTATTGAATTTCATCTCAATTCAATTTGATCTCAATGTCTTCTTTGAATCGTTTCCCAATTTGAAATTGCATCCCATACTACAACTTGAATTGGCTCCCAATTTCAATTTATGGATTGCCTCCCAACTTGAATTGATTCCCATATGAAACTAGCTCCCAATTTCAATTGCTCTGAAATCGACTCCTAATTCCTTTGAATTGGCTCCCAATTTCAATTTATGCATTGGCTCCCAACTGGAATTGATTCCCATATGAAACTTTGCCATATGAAACTAGCTGCCAATTTCAATTTCTCTGAAATCGGCTCCTAATTCCTTTGAATTGGCTCCCAAGTGCTATTGCTTATCAATTGCCACCCAAGTGAAATTGCTTCTCAATTGCCACCCAAGTCTCCTAAGTCCTTTGAACTGGCTCCCAAGTGCAATTGCTTCTCAATTGCCACCAAAGTGAAATTGCTTGCTTCCCAATTTCCACTTGTAATTGACGCCCAAAGCCAAACTAGCGCCTAACTCCATCAGATTTAATCAATTTTGGATTCTCTACTCAATTGCCACCCAAAGCCAAACTAGCGCCCAACTCCATCAGATTTAATCAATTTTAGCTTCTCAAATTTTACCTTGTAAAATTATTAATATTGAGATTCAAACTTGAGCCATTTCACATAATACATCAGGCATCTTCCACTTCGTCCGTACAGCTTATTGGTTAAATCTCCAATCGTTATTGATGTACTCCTTTCTTTCCATAGATGCTTGATCTCTAAGTCAAATTCATGCAATCTTCCAATATTAATTTCATTCACGAAAATTTTTCTGGGTTTTCTTTTTGTGTAGTAGCGACGTGATTTTCATATCATTCAACTTCTTCTTTAATTTGTCATTTTCTCCAAACAAATTCTTGATTTTCGGCTTAATATCTTCTTCTTCTATTTTCATGCATCTTCCTCTGTTTTTCTCTTTTGCAACTTAAATAATTTCCCGATCATGGTCTTAGACTCTACTAGACCTATAAAACAAAATTGGGGGTTCTACAAATACATATTTGGCATATCAAAACCATTACACTTTATTCCTAACAATATATAACCAATTTGACCGCAGCAAAGAGTCATGCACATATATCACGTAGCAAGCACATGCATCCCACATCAACACATAGGGAGGGGGAAAATGTATAAATAAAACTTATGCGTAGTCATCTACATACTAAGAATAGTCCTAAGGGGTTCATACACCTTCCTCCATGGCCAACTGGTTACCGATTCAGCTAGCATCCAATACACAAGACTCTTTTATCCTACGACCGGTACTCGAAACATCAAACTAGACTCAGGCGCGACAACGGGAGTCCGTCGGGACACCACGAGGGTTGGGGAACATCAATCGGGGGAAGCCAAAGTCCCAAAGTGGGAAAAATCCAGCGGGTGGCCGGCGGGTGGAGGGCCACCCACCGGCTGCCCGCCGGCGACGAACCTCCGGGCAGCGGGTGCCCGGCGAGCAGTCGTCTGCCCGCCGGCTGCCCGCTGCCGGTGGCGTTAATTCGGGCAGGGGGTAGGTGGCGGGTCCCCCTACCTCCATCTACCCCCACTGACTCTTATGTAATAATTCGGTCCCGGGATCCCTCGTGGAACCCGAAACCATACCTAGACACTTTTTAAACACGAACGACGACACCACGTCGTCAAATAACGGATCAAAACCAAGAATCACATTGAACACATCCTATCATGACTTCTAAACATAATCAATACCCGAACATGCGAATTCCCACCTAAATATACCTATAATATCACAAAACAAAATTCACTATTCAACCTAGGGCTCTAATCATATTGAAATCACAAAATCATACTCTATCTTTAAAATCAAAAACATCAAGATTTATCAAGAACATCACACAATTATCAAGATTCTCTTATCATCATTAAGATCATCAAGATCACACATAAAATCATCCAATCAATCATCAAGATCACATCATAATTATCATAGAAGATTTCATCAAGACACAAGCATATATAAGGAGCCAAAGAAGAAGATTATAGCAAGGAAAATAGGTTTTGTTGAGACATGGGTTATCTCTTATCCTTAATTAAATTCCTTGGCTATGAAGGGTCTTTCTTTAAGATCTCTTCTTTCTTGATTTCTCCTATAGGGATTCTTGAGAATTCTTGTGTGGTGAAAGTTATTGTGGTGTGGGTTCTAGGTGCCTCCTATGCCCCTATTTATATATCTAAGAGTCCCAATTAGGATCTAAATGGTATGGGTTTGCTAATTCTATTCCTTATAGGACTAAGGGGTTGGTTTTAGGGATAAGGGTCCATGGACTATGGTGGACTCTTTCTAATTAATTAATGGAATTTAATTCTCTTTTTAGGGTAAATGATTAAATAATTAATTGTTTTAGAGGCCGTAACACGGGGTGTTACACACTGTCCTTGGAATACCATATTCCATATTGAATTGTACCCTTGATGTATTTCAAAATTCTTTTAGTAGCTATTAAGTTTGACTCTTTGGGAGCAGATTGATATCTTGCACACATACCAACACTGAACATTATGTCTGGTCGACTGGCAGTTAGATAGGGAAGACTTCCAATCAGACTTCGATAGACTGTGGAATCTACTAATGGACCCGCATCATCTTTAGACAGCTTTGTAGAGGTCGAAATAGGAGTCCTAGGTGTCTTACATGATTCCAGGTCAAACTTCTTGACCAAGTTCTTAGCATACTCTTCTTGAGAGATAAAGTATCCTTCAGAACTTTGTTTAACTTGAAGCCCTTGGAAGTAAGTCAGTTGACCAACCATGGACATTTCAAATTCTTCCTTCATGACTTCTACTAAATCGTCAGTATACTTTTGTAGAGTAGACCCAAAAACAATATCGTCTACGTAGATCTGGGCAATTGTAACATGACTTCCAGTGGTTTTAATAAACAACATTTTGTCTACACTTCCTCGATCATAACCATGCTGTAACATATACTGCGCCAGTCGTTCATACCATGCCCTTGGGGCCTATTTGAGACCATAGAGAGCTTTCCTAAGTTTCTAGACGTGAGTTGGATGAACGGGATCTTCAAATCCCTTAGGTTGTGCCACATAAATATCTTCATGCAAATAACCATTCCAGAATGCTGTATTGACATTCATCTGAAACAGTGTGAAACCTAGAATGCATGTTATTGCTAGTAAGATTCTAATTGACTCCAATCTACCAATAGGTGCAAATGTTTCATCATAGTCAACTCCTTCTATCTGAGTATATCATTGAGCCACTAAATGAGCTTTGTTTCTTGCAATGTTGCCTGCTTCATCAGTTTTGTTTTTGAAGATCCACTTTATTCCGATTATGTTTACACTGTCAGGTCTTGGGACAAGATCCCACACATGATTTCTTTCAAACTGATGTGGTTCCTCTTGCATTGCCTTAACCCATAAGTCATCCTGCAAGGCTTCCTTCGCATTTTTTGGCTCTATTTTTGAGGTGTAGTAGGCAAAACTAGCTATTCCTATCAGATTGCTTCTCATCCGGCTTTTGGAGTGCATTCCATCTGTTGGATCACCAATTATATTGTTCGATGGATGGTTTTTCTGAGTTCTGGTGGGCTTATTTTTTTCCATCTCCATCAGAAACCAATTTGTCCTTTTATGGATTACTTTTATCTTCTTCTGATGATTCATGTGTGTCAAACAGTTTGGTTGTTTCACACTTTTTTGGCGGATCACTGATAGGAGTGTCTGATGCAGGATCAGTCACAGATGCTTCATCTGATCCTTCTGGATTATCATCAATAACCACATTCACTGATTCCATGACTGTCTGAGTCCTTTTGTTGTAGACCCTATAAGCTCGACTGTTTGGTTAGTATCCAAGAAATACTCCCTCATCACTCTTGGGCTCGAACTTTCCTCTTTGTTCTCGGTCAATTAGGACATAACATTTAATTTGGTTCCAAACACATGAAAGTACTTCAAGTTTGGCTTATTTCCTTTCCATATCTCGTATGGCGTCTGAGAAGTACCGGGTCTGAGATAGACTCTATTGACTGTATGAAAGGCACTATGCACTGCTTCTGCCCAGAAACATTGTGAGAGATGTGAGGCATGTAATATTAGGCTTGCCATTTCCTGCAAGGTTCGATTCTTCCTTTCCACAACACCATTCTGTTGTGTCGTTCGTGGAGCAGAGAATTCATGAGCTATCCCATTTTCTGAACAGAATTCTGAGTATAAGGTGTTCTCAAACTCCTTTCCATGATCACTTCTCAATCTTTGTATTTTTACAATGTGTTTGTCTGTGACACCCCGTAAATCCGGATTCTATTTAGGGATTAATTAAGTAATTAATCCTAATCCAATTGGTAAATTAATCCTTTAAATTCCTGAAAATTCAATAGTTAGGGACTAGTAATGACTAGTCAACCCAAGTTAAGGTATTGTACCTAAAGTTTTGTGAGTAGTTCCCTTGTTCCCTTACACCTCTTCATTTTAGTAAGGGTAAAGTAGACCTTTCCTTTATGATTGTATTCCAAGCTAACCTAGAAGATATCTTTCATTTCTATCCTAACACTTTCAAAGCAAAAAGCTCTTCATTCTCTCTAAAAACCTAGCTAGCTTTCTCTCCAAGCTAAGTTTAGACTTTCCAAGATCTTCAAAGTTTATCTCCAAGATTCCACCTTTCCAACCTTTGAGCATCTAGGAGGGTAAGATCTATGTTCCTTTTGTGTTTTTAGTGTTTTCTAAGGTGTCTTTTCTTAAATATGAAATCTTTACGAGCTTTTGGTGTGTTCTTGAAGTGGGTGTGGAAGGTAAACCTTGATAGGAGCTTTGAGAAGTGTTAAGTGAAGGTTTTTGTCTACAAGAGGTAACCCATGCTCTACAAAATCTATTTTGCTTACCTATATGATGATTTATTGGATTCTACATACGATTTTGCTATGAAATGTGAGTGTTGATGCATTGTCTTGTGAAAATGCATACCTAGAGCTTGTTATTAGGGTTCATGTATGCCATTGCTTGGCTATTCCTTTGATTCAAGTCACTTTATTGTATTTGGTGAGATTTTGGATGTTTTGGACTTGAATTTGAGCTTGGTGTTGAAAATCCGCGAAGAGATTCTTTTGTACAAGGTTTGGTACCCGTAGGCGGAACGGTTGGCAGTGGCCTACCCGCCGCCCCACCCGCGGGGTACAAGTCTCGTGGGAGTGGTTCCCACGGGTGGAACCACGGGTGGGGGTCCACCCGTGGCCCCACCCGCGGGGTACATATATGGGGTTGTGCGGGGATTTGTTCCCCGTGATTCTTTTGACTCGGTATTTGGTCTTTTGACTTCCCGATGTTCTTTTGTCGAACTATTTAAGTGTCTTCTTGATGTTTCGTATGTCTAGAATTGTATGGTGGGAATCCATGTAGGTTTTGGTGTCTTGAATCATGCTAAGTGTTCAACATTGTGATTCGTTGAACCATGATGAGTCTTTTGTGTTCTTTGGAACTATGTTTGGTTTACCCATTTGATAGGCATGCTAGTTTGGTGCTTAAATACTAGCGTGTGTGGTTTGTCCTTTCCTATTGTGAATGATGACTTGTATTAATCATCGTTGTTGTCGGATTGTGATCTTTTCCTTGTTGAGTATGGTTTCATATCTTCGCTGTTATCAGTTGATTGATTCCTATGATGGTGTTGTGTGTGTGGATGTACCTGGATTGCACGATTAATGGTATGGGACATTTGTCACCAAGGTACGGCAGTGGTCCTCGTGGTGGCCATGACGCGATTATGGAGTTTGTGACCTGAGTGATGGGTTCACGTTTTCTTGGGAGGCATGTGTTGCCATGTGTGTGATCGGTACCCTCGTGTACTATGAAATGGGTGGTTATGTTGGAGATTGTCGGAGGGGGGACGACGGTCCTCGGAGGAATAAGGTTGGACTTGGTGTACAGGGGTCCTGGGGGTAATGGTTGGAACTAGCAATAAGGTTGGGGGTAGCCATAAGGTTGGAACCGGGCATAAGGAAGGCATATCAATTCGTGATGGGTGATGTCACGAAGGCAAGTGTTGCCGTTTTGTAATTCTATATTCGTGACGAGTGATGTCGCGAAGGCATGTGTTGCGATTGTGTGTCTCCTATTCTCTTGTGTTATGCATGTCGGGTGTTATTCTACTGAGTGATGGTAGAATACATCTTGAGCCATTCTTGCGTGTCGTTGTACTTCTTGTGGTCTTGGGATGTGTTCCCTTGTCTTCGTTGTGAGTGTATTGAGTCTTGTGATTGACTTCTACTCTCGGCTTTGAACTTATATATACTATATTCCGTTTCGCAACTAATTTGTATATATATCCTATCTATGTATGATATTTCACATGTATTGGTGGGTTACCAGCATCATTCGCTGACCGGGCGTCGTCCCATATATTTGTGTGTTTCTTTCAGGTCCCGAGTAGAGGCGAGCGCGATCTAGTGAAGGATAGAATAGATCCCTCAGACCTTGTAGTTTGTTTTGGCCTGTGTGCCCCTATGTTGGATTTTAGACTTGTTGTTGTTTGACCTTGTCCCACGTAGACCGTTTATGTTGATGTTGTTTACGCCTGTGCGTTCACCAGAGTTTGGACGTGGCATAACACTTTATGTTTTCAATCTATTTCATAGTTAGACTTCTGCTGTGTATGCTTTTTATGGTTAGATTATCTGCATGATTAAGTTTTAAATTGGTATGGAAATCGGGGGTGTTACATTGTCCTTTTCCGTTTGTACTCTTATGCACAGAGTTTTGAAAACATTAAACGCCTCAGGTTTTTCTTTTAGAAAATATACTGAACTGAACCGTGAGATGTCGTCCACACACACAGAGATGTATTTCTTTCCTCCAATGCTTTCAATCTGAGTTGGTCCCATAAGATCTATACGAACCAGTTCTAGACATCTCTCAGTAGTAATCATCTTTACTGCTTTGTGAGGGGCCCTGATTTGTTTTCCAATAGCACATGCACTACAAACTCCTTCATGTTCTATTTTAAGCTTTGGTATCCCTCGAACATAATCAAGTTTGATCACTTTGTCCATATCTCTAAAATTTATATGTCCCAAACGTCGATGCCACAGTATTGATTCGTCTGCTTTTGATATATGACAGGTAGTTTCATTTGTTAAAACATAACAATTGTCAGAAGAGCAAGTTCCTTCCATTACCACTTGATCTGCCTTATCACGAACTCTGCAGCAGTCTCGGTTGAAGCACACATTCCAATTATGATCACACAGCTGACTGATGCTAATAAGATTTGCTTTCAGGCCACTGACTAAGAGAACTTCGTCCAGATGTGGCAGCCCCGGCACATTTAAGGTACCTTTACCAACTATCTCTCCCTTTTGTCTGTCCCCATACGTCACTGATCCACTACTAGGTTGAACAGCCATGAGACACTTGGCATTCCCAGTCATATATCTGGAACAGCCACTGTCAAAATACCATTTTGCTTTAGTCATAGAGGCGGTCAGTACAATTGTAGGATAGCAGATCACTTCTGATTTCCTGAACCAAACTTGCTTTGTGAAAGGAGTAATAGGCTTGTCCTGATATTTCTCCTTCCTCTGATCTCTGTAGAAGACGTAACATTCAGGTCTGGTGTGCCCTTTTGTTAGACAATAGTGATAGATGGGTACATACTGTCTGACTTTAACAAAATTAGTCTTAAACTTTGAGTGCTGAGACTGAAATTTGACTCTGCTAGATTCAGCCTCAGTAATCATAGTGGGCATGCTTCCTTTCTGATAGAACAGAGTTGATCTTCATGATTGACTTCGTGACAGAGAATTGAGCCACCACCAGATGTACCTTCTTTGATAAAAATAGTAGCTGACATTGAGGGCTGTCCTCGTTCAAATCCAAATCCCTTTTTATCATTAGGGTTTCGACCAGAATCCAGAATTTTGTCTAAGGTAGATGTGGTGTCCATCATCTTGATGGTTTTCTTTAGATCCTCCAGTTCTTTTATCAGCTTTCCCTCTCGAGATCTGATCTGAGCAATAAGATCTTCTTTTGTGACTAATTCAGTGTTTAGTTTCTTCAGTAGTTCATCTCTGTGTTTCAAATCTTCATTCAGATTGTTGTTGATTTTGACTAGTTGTTCCCAACTGCCAACCAGTTTAGCAAATTCCATCTCTAACTGAACATATCTCTCTTGAAAATCATCTGATGATATGTAGGATTCTCGATTAGTTTCATCTTCTTTTGAGTGATCCATTGTTGCCGTGAAGAAGGCTACGAAGTTTCCATCATTTTCATCAGACGGGTCATCTGTTGCTTCCTCTTCATCATCACTGAGGGTAGACACAGACATAGATTTCTTTATTTTAAGATACGTTGCACATTCAGATTGTATATGTCCAAACCCTTCACACTCCCGACACTACACTGACCGATTTAGAGTTTTAACTATGTCAGTAGGTGTAGTTCTGAATTGTCCTGTTCGTCCAGTCTGGGACTGGCTATTCTTTGTCAAGGATGACGGTTCCAATTTCTGATATGAGGAGTTTCCACTTTTATACTGAGTCCTGTTAGGTTGTCTTTGACTTCTTCGATTGAACCCTTTCAGTATTTTCTTGAAATTTTTTGTTAATAAGGCTAGTGCTTCATCATCTATGTCATCTGTGTCAGATTCTCGATCAGCCTCAGCTATAAAAGCCACTGACTTGCCTTTTCTGCTGACTGCAGGATCGTCATCAGCTAACACTTGAAGTTCATAAGTATGTAGATTACCCATAAGCTCTCCCACACTCTTCTTATCCCAGCCTGTGTTTTCCTGAATTGCAGTCACTTTCATTCGGAATCATTTGGGCAGATATCGAAGGATCTTCTTAACAACTCTTTCATCTGTAAATGGTTCCCCAAGTACTGATGCATTGTTCATTAAATTCTTAACACGACTATGGAAGTTAGAGATAGTTTCTTCTTCATTCATCCTGAGATCTTCGAACTCTAATACAACCATCTGAAGCTTTGATTATTTGACATCACCGCTACCCTCAATCTAGTTTCAAGGATTTCCCACACACATTTTGCGTCTTTTGTCCCTGTAACTAAGGTAAAGAATGATTCATGTAGAGATCCTATAATAGAATTCATCGCTTTATTATTCAGATCAGAGAATGACATCTCATCTTCAGTCCATGTCTCCATTGGTTTGATCTAAGCAGATCCATCAACATTCTTAACTATCAGAGGACTCCATCTAGTGAGGACAGTCCGATAAACTCTGGTGCCTTGTGCTTGAAGATAAATCTCCATTCGATCCTTCCAGAAGGAATAGTTGTGACCATCCAATTCTGGTGGTTTTATACTTGCATCCATCCTGAATCAAAACCGATGACTAGCCAGAATACACAAGCAGAGAGCAGTCTAACATCCAACAGACAACCAAGTAAACAACTTCTTAAAGAGAGAAAAATGCAAAAAGTTTTTCCCGTAAGGATCAAGTCACTATGTAGACTTAAAAGCTCTGATACCACATGTAATTTTGCATATTCTCAGTATAAGAATATTGATTTAGTTTCTAACAACCAGAATACTGGACTGACTGACTCAGATACTCAATCGACCAGTCATCCAAATAAAAAGCAGATTAAATTAAAGCAGAAGACAAAGGCAGAAAGTAAATCAACACATATGTTTGTTTACCCAATTCGGTACAGTGTGTATCTACATCTGGGGGAAGATCACCGAGGCATCCAATCCGCTAACTTATAATCCAATGTACAAAGGTAGAGAAACAACAATCTCACCCAAGTGCCCCACACAAGGTCAGTACCCAGTCTACAAAGGTTTAGTAAATTGTTGATGTCGGAGAACCACGCATGCAGAAGTCCAATGAAATCCATTCATTTGGAGAGCTAACTCTGATGCAGTCCGCTTCAATGACGCAGTCCCACGTTGTTCCCACAACTGAGTGATCTTCACGTCCTATCGTTTAAGCAACGTTGATACTTCTCAAGTTCTTCTTCATAATCACCAAGAAATTATTGTCTTGAGAAGAGGCTTGACAAACAGAGATGTGTATTTTGTTTAGAATAGAATGTTGCGGCTTCAATCAATGCAACCCTAATCCTTGAATGAATAAGGATATATATAGTTCTCTGATTTGGACACTCTCCAAATATATCTCTGATTGTAGATGGTAGGACTTTTTGTGAAGAAAGAGATCTTTAAGATTCGGTCAATACCTTTCACGCTGATATTCTTTCCAAAACTGTCATCTCATAACCGCGTCCCAGCTTTTTACAAAACTTTCCTTTATTAGATCTTCAGAGGCTTGATCTAGCAGTGCGTCTATTGATTGTACTGATCAGACAGTCTTCTTTAAGGACAAACAAACACCAAGCTATACCCTATCTTAATTTGTCATAATAATATTGCCAATTATATGTTGGGGTTTTTCTACACAAATAAAACACTAACACTCTATATCATCTTATACTCTGTTTGCAACATAGCAATTTCTATACATTTCTATCAACAAAACATGCTCCAATTCTCTTTGATCAAATATCACATTTTAGTCATGCTTTCATAATAATTCATATTCTCAAATGATCATGCTTCTTTACTCAATACAAAAATAACATCAGATCACTTGGCCAAGCATTTCTCATACACAGTGAACTCAAAATATATATACTGCATTACAATTCATTCAATAAATTCACCATAACATACTCATTTTTTATCCAAATTCAGCGAGGTCAAAGCCAAAACGTGCGTCGAAACGATCCCGAGGTACCAAACCACAAGGGCCCGTGACACTGACCCGAAACGACACGTAGCTGACCCACAAGGGTCCAGCCACTACACAAAAACTTCTCAGATTAATACTCCGGGACCTGGGGCGGGACTCCTCATGAGCCGCCCCATGGGTCCTGTTACATTTTCGGGCCTAGGAAACAGCCCTCTCCTACGGCCATGCTCTAGGCCCAGGATGTAACACCCCAGATTTTCGAAACTTTTAAAACTTAAGAGCAATACTAAACATCACATAGTTCATCTTTTAACATCAAGAAACATCAAGATTTATCAAGAACATCACATAATTATCAAGAACATCTTATCATCATCAGGATCACGCATAAAATCATCTCACCAATTATCAAGATCATATCATCAATATCATCAACGATTCATCATGACACAAGTGTAGAGAAGAAGCCAAAGAAGATAATTATAGCAAAGAAAATAGGTTTTGTTAAGAAATGGGTTACCTCTTAGCCTTAATTAATTTCCTTGGCTATGAAGGGTCTTTCATTAAGATTCCTTCTTTCTTGATTTCTACTAAGGGAATTCTTGGAACTTCTTGTGTGGTGAGAGATTATTGTGGTGTGGGGTCTAGGTGCCACCTAGACCCCCTATTTATATACATCAGAGTCCCAATTAGGATCCAAATACTATCTATTCCTTATAGGACTAAGGAGTTGGTTATAGGGATGAGGGTCCATGGGTTATGGTGGACCCTTTCTTCGTTGATTAATGGGTTTTAATTCTCTTTTTGGGATAAGTGATTAAATAATTGGTTAGGGTTAGGGGTCGTAACACGGGGTGTTACACAGGTAACCCCGGCTCTAGCCGGCGGCCCTCATGATGGGCCGCAGCTAGGGCCGCTGGTTTGATCTGGTGCACACCGTGTGTTAACCAAGTGGGAATTTCATCTGCAAAATTAATCCAAACATGTCCAAAGCATTCTCAACAACTCAAGGAAATACTAGATCACTTCCAAACATAAACACAACAAAATCTCATAATTTCTACACATTTCTACTCAATATCAAATGGTTCACAGAGCCAAAATCAAAGTGGGAGTCCATGGGGTTATACCTTTTAAGCTTCATCTTCTTACTTGGATCTCTTCTTCCACGCAACCTAGCTAGCACCTCCTTCATCACTATTGTTTTTCTCTCTTCTCTTGGCAGACAAAAATGTTGGGTGAGGCAAAGAAAAAGATCAGCAGACAACAATGGTATAGTGAGGCTTTTATAAAGTCCAAAACCCTAGGTAGATCACCAGTGATTGGTTGAGGGCAAAGTGGTAATTTCCACAGGCTAGAAAATGAATCAGGAAAGGAATTTTGGATGTCTAGTGGTCCACCATGCTCCATGGACCAAGGGCTAGAATTGCAATTTAAAATACTTTGGGGTTGAAAAGGAATTTTCTCAAAAAGTTTTTTAGATGAACACTTGTTTAAGGCTTCTCAGAATTCTCCCAGTCTCACTCAGATTGGTTTCTCAGTTTAAAACTTGGTACGCGAGTCACCCAAAAATTTAGGATTTTGGAATAAAAATAAGTTTTGGTGTTGAATTAATTTAAAATGTAGCTTAAAATAATTTATTCAAACACCAATTTATCGCAAAAAATTTTAATGGAGTGAAAATGATTATTTTGGAATTTTCTTAAAATTGGATTTATAAAATTAAATCTTGGGTTGTTAAGGGTACTACCTCATTACCCACTGCTAGGAAACATGATTTGTTAGTTAAAATGCCTTACCAATTTACTTCCTTTGTGCCTTCTATTAGTTTATGTGCTCCTTCTTTGCCTTTACCCGGTAATCCATATGATCCGGCTACTCATAATCTGTCAAAATCGATGTTGTCTGATAATGTGTCTAGTGTGCCAAATCTGGTAGCTTTAACTGATTTCATACACTCCATGCCTTTGAATTTTGCCATTCGTAATGTTGCTCATTTTGTCAATGTGCGAAATGTACCCGTTACTTTTGCGGCTTTCAGTATACATGTGTCGATTTCTAGCCTTCCTGTTCAGTCTGGGCATGCTCCCATTCTAGTTGTTCATTCTCACGAGTCAGTCCTCGTCATACCTGTCCCGCTGGCCAAGCCTTCCCAAAAAGGGAAAGAAGAAACAATTTTTTCAGGTACAACTAAGAAGAAGAAATTTGATGCACTAGATGAAGTTGTGTTCATATCTGAAACCAAGCAACAAAAACGGGATGCGGTATCTCTTTCAGAGCGAATGACAAGGTCTCGTATTGGATATGTCCCTACGATTACTTCTTGTCTAATGGGGTCAAAACAGAAAATTTACAAACTTAAGTTGTTGACTCCAACTCTAAAAGATGACTTGGAAATTCACGCACGAAGAGAGTTAATTCTTGAGAAAACCATAAATATTGAAGAGATGGAAGCAAAATGTAACATCATTCCCTCTTGAAGGACCAACACTTGTTCCACAGCCTCACAACTGTCGGGTCATGCTCTACTTCGGTGACAACCAAGTTCTATAGAAACCTGACCACGGAAACATTCACTTTTGGATCTTCTCACTTTCATAAGATTTTTCTCCGGGATAAGGGGCATCCATTTGGGCCAAAAGAAATCAATGAATACCTGCATCTACCAATACAATCCAATTCTGTTGATTCAAATCTCAATCTTGTGGCTGCCACGCTGACTCACAACCGTAAAATTTCCTGGCCAAACACTAGATTACTGACTAAAGAGCTCACTACCGTTTATTCAGTACTCTTTCGGATTGCCTCGGCCAACTGGATTCCAGCGGTTTGTCCCCATTATGTTTCTGAGCAGGTTGGAAAATTGCTTTTCAAGATTTGCAATCGGCAGTCATTTAATCTTGGTGAAGTCAGTTTTTCCCACATTATCTCATTTGTGAAAAAGAAAGATGCCAAGATTCATCTTCCCTTCCCTTGCCTAATCTATGGGGTGTTTCACAATCAAGGTTTTAAACCTCACAAAGACGAAGCGGTTGTTAAAAATGAACATCCGTATATATTTGATGATAGGCTTACTCAAAGTTTCCATTATGATGACCGGGCCGCGCTCAATGTACTGCAAGTTCCACTGGCTCCTACACCACCGGTCTCGACTCCAGCGTCATTCTCCAAAATCGGGTTTGCCGCAGTACCTAAGGAGCCTCCCATGCTCCTAGCCCGTAGATAGATTATTGCCACTGTTCAAGCTTCTATTGCCCAGCTTCGCAGGTCCGTTACTTAGTTGCAAGCTACAATTTCTGGTTTAGAAACACTTATGGAATACCAGCATCAAGAGATTTCCCGCCTCGAGGTTTTTCATGCTCGCATTCTTGCTGCGCGCATCGGCGAGAATGATGATTATGATGCAGATTCCCTTGGTTCTTCCTGCTTGGGCACCCCGTCAGCACGATGATCCGTTCCACGTTGATGTTCACCATTCCTTTTTGTCACTTAGTTGGCAAAAAAAAGGGGGAGTTTTTTGAATGCATTTTGGAAAACTATTAGTTGTGTTTGGTAGTTTTTTTATTGACATAATGGGGAATTATGATAGGGGGAGTAGTAGTCAATACATGGTTTAATGAACTGGTGTTTTGGTGTTTGTGACTGGTGTTGATTGTGTAACACCCCAGATTTTCGAAACTTTTAAAACTTATATAATAAAGGTAAATTCTCATTAAATTCCAAACAGAGCAATACTAAACATAAGAATACGGGGTGTTATGCCACATCTGAGCTAGAGAACTCAGATGCACAGGCTAAACTATCTAATTATCCTTAAATAACATCATTACATCATTATGGCACGCAGGCCGAATATGAGACTATCTATTTAAGCCTTGGGTCCTCTAGCGCGCTCCGGAGCTAATCATCTATGCCTGAAAGCCAAATATATCTGTTCAGCGAACAATGCTGGTAACCCACTCTAACGCATTGAAATACTGTATAAGTATATATATATATATATATATATATATATATATATATATATATATATATATATATATATATATATATAAACATATATAGATATAAGAAAAGCCATTTTGAAGCAGGAAGATATATCCTAGGAAACTCTAGTTTCAAAACCTGAATAGACTCGACAGATCAGGATAAGCACATTCAACAGTTATAACCAAGCATATAAAGATACTAGCATATATCCTACGGTCACAGATTCACTTTATCTCATTTATATCATCATTCATCTCATCACACAAGCACACTTTGGTGGCGCCACAGGACCAATTGCATGCCCATATATGAGGGTCAGCGCATATAGCTCTGACACGGCCCGGCAGCACCCTGCCTCGTATCGCAACACGAAAGGGTTGATCGCAACCGACCGATGAACCGCAGCTCATCATAATGTTTGATCGCAACCAAACACTGGACCACAGCTCAAGGGTGATCATCTGACCGCAGCCAGGAATATGAACCGCAGCTCATGTAAAACGTTTGATCGCAACCAAACGGTGGACCGCGGCCCGAGAATGTAATTCTCACCGCAGCCAGCTTCTGAACTGCAGCTCAGGAACAACCAATTTGATAGCAACCAAATTGGGTTATCATGCACACATAACACACCGCTAGCACATGCAACCCACATTAACACATTGGGAAGGGGGAGAAAACGTATAACGAAACCTATGCGCGCTCATCCACATATTAGGAATAATCCTAAGGGGTTCATAATTCTTTTACCTAGGCCAACGGGATACAAATTCAACTAGCATGCGATACATAAGACTCATTTGACCTACGAATGGTACCCGAAACATCATACTAGACTTAGGCACGATAAACGGAGTCCGTTGGGACACCACGAGGGTCGAGGAAACATCAAACAGGGATGCCGAAGACCCAAGTTGGGCAAGTTCCAGCGGGTAGCCGGTGGGTGGAGGATCACCCGCCGGCTGCCCGCTGCTGGCGGCGTCACTTTCGGGCAGCGTGTAGGTGGCGGGTCCCCCTACCCCCCACTGACTCATTATCAAAATAAACGTCCCGGGATCCCTTGTGGAACCCGAAACCATGCTTAGACACTTTTAAACGCATTTGATGACACCACGTAGACAATTAACGGATCAAAAGCAAGAATCATATAGCATATATCCTATCATGACTTCTAAGCATAATCAACACCCGAACATGCGAATTCCCACCCAAATATATCAATAATATCACAATATGAGTTTCACGATTCATCCTAGGGCTCTAATCCTAATTAAATCATTACGATCACAGTTCATCTTTTAACATCAAGAAACATCAAGATTTATCAAAAACATCACATAATCATCAAGAACGTCTTATCATCATCAAGATCATCAAGATCACACATAAAATCGAAAATAGGTTTTGTTAAGACATGGGTTATCTCTTAGCCTTAATTAATTTCCTTGGCTATGAAGGGTTTTTCTTTAAGATTCCTTCTGTCTTGATTTCTCCTAAGGGAATTCTTGGAACTTCTTGTGTGGTGAGAGATTATTGTGGTGTGGGTTCTAGGTGCCTCCTAGACCCCCTATTTATATACCTAAGATTCCCAATTAGGGTCCAAATACTATGGGCTTTCTAATTCTATTCCTTATAGGACTAAGGAGTTGGTTATAGGGATGAGGGTCCAAGGGTTATGGTGGACCCTTTCTTAGTTGATTAATGGGTTTTAATTCTCTTTTTAGGGTAAGTGATTAAATAATTGGTTAGGATTAGGGGTCGTAACACGGGGTGTTACACTCTCCCCCCCCCCCCCTTACAAGAGGCTTCGTCCCCGAAGCCGGTGCATTAATCCATTCTTTCACCCCTGGACATTCCGTATTTTGGCCTCCTGGTTAGGAATGTGGCCCCACGCGTTGTCCTTGTTGGGGTAGACTGGATTTCTAGTGACGTGGTGATTTGGAAAGTTCGGGTCTACCTTGGTTTCCTGCTCCAGAACTGGACGCCCCGCGAATGCCCAGGATGGTCTCGATTGCTGCCACCCTCTGATCTATAGCGCGTGTCGTGTGGATTAAGGACGAGAACCCTTCATCCATGATTTGGTTTTGCCGGGTGAGCTGTGCGAAGATGCGCTCATTGACAGATTCCTCATTTTGTCCCCTTGGGTTTCCTCCCGCTTGTGTAGGTGCCGGTGGGTTAGGTTCGCTATCCCCTTCCTGTTCCTCATTTCCCTCTAGTCCCCCACAATCTTGCATTGCCCGTTTAAGCTTTTTGTTGGAGATGTCCAATCGGTCAACCAATTCTCTTCGCTCTTCCTCGGGTTTAAGGCAAATCTCCTCGAGGGTGATATGCTGTCCCCCTTCGGTGTAGTAGATATCATTGCGACGGAGGTTCTGGGCATTGAAAATCATGCCGCTTGCGGGCTTGACCTCTGTGTGGCTCAGGTCCACTCCGTTCTTCTCCATTATCCAACTCAGGATCATTCCGTAAGGTAGACTAAGCCGGTTGCTACTCTTGCAAAACTCCATGTGTTTCAACATAAGGGCCGGTAGGTTGAACTTGATTTTGTGTTTTAGAAGCTAAGCAAAAGTACACTCCAAACTTCCCACATCCTTGCTCTTGTTATTTGTAGGCAACACGCTATCAGTTATAATCAAGACTAAGATCTTTTGTTCTGCAGTTAGCCATTTCCTGTTTGGCCGTGTGGCCGAGGTGAAGCCTTCTCCCTCTCCAAGTAGGTACCCGAGGTAGTTCTTGTACCCCGTGTTTTGGGTACTAATCCACCCCTTCCGGTCGTAGTCTGACACACCTGTGGTGGTCAGTCTCAAGAGCTTGGCCAAGCGGCCTTCGGAAAGTATGATTTCCTTGCCTCGGACCTTAGCGGTGATTTCCAATTTATCACCTCGCTTGACAGCCACCAAGTGATGATAGAACTCTTTCACCAATTCGGGGTATGTTTCCCCTTTAATGGTGAGATACGTATCCAAGAACCCTTGGTAGTTAAGCATATCGACCAACTCCGGAGAGAATTGATCGGGTTCAAGGGCTTTACCTTCGATTACCGTGTAATCGGCGTCGTTCCACTCCGGGGTTCGGATACCAACGGGCTTTTTCGACATTGTGAGGTCCCTCTAGGTGGTGGTGATTCCTTTTTTTTTGGTGATGACTCTTTTCCGGCGAGTTTCCGGCGAAGCTCCGGCGCGACTCCGGCGAGCTTCCGGCGACACGGTCCTCTCGATGGCAAAAAGGGGCGGCGGCGTGGCTTGGCTTTGGCAATGGCTCAGTGAGGTGGCGGCCGTCCTCGGTGGAGCTGGGGTAGCAGCGGGGGGCGTCCGGGCAAGCGACGGGCGGTGGCGGCGTCACGGGCTACTTCCGAGGCGGCGACGGTGGGCGTACAGTGGGGCGTCGCCTGTGTGGCCGTCGGCGACTCGGTTGGTGGTGGTGGCTGGCGGGATGGTTTTTGTGGTGTTGGGTGGTGTTGGGTCGGTGGAGAGGCGAGAGGGAGAGGAAGAGAGAGAGAGAGAGAGAGAGGGAGTGTGGAAGAAGAAGGGTTTTTGATTTGGGGATTTTGTGGGTTTTAGGGATTTGTAGGGGTTTAAGAAGGGAGTGTTCCCTTAAGGTTTTAAGAAACACTCATAACTTAGTGGTTAAGGTTTTGGTTTTATAAGTGGAAGGTCAAGGGTTCAATTCCCATTGGTAACATTAGTCTTCTTTTGTTGTGTACTCCTTGGCTTTTTCATTCTCTCGTCTTCTAGTGGTAGAAGATTTGGTTGGTCCTTCATGTTATTGATGCGGGTTTTCGGGGGATTCTAGTCCTCTTTCTTTATGCTAAATTATTTTGATTTTGCTTCTTTATTTATAATAATTCCGAAGTAGTTAATCTAAACAAGTAATTCTACTACGAGGGTGGTTACAAGGGATTTTCCAGTTATCCTAAACATAATTCATCTCCTTGGTTTTCTTCTGGTGGGTTTGCGTGGTCCTCGTCCCCTGGAGCCATGTTTCCTTCATCGAGGTTGCTTTCATTCTCGAGTTCGGCCTGGGTGCGGCTTATGACGAACACCTTTCCAGGAGCACCGTAGTTTACTTGATGGTTCGTGCCCCAGTGTTGGCCCATGGTTGTGGGGTTGAGTGCATTGGAAGCAACCTCGATGAAGGCCTTGTGCCCTTCTCCTCCCCAGTTGAAGCATCACCAGGGGTTGTCCATGCAATCTTTGCCTCTATGGTCCTTGTTGCATTTTGGGCAAGGGAGGCTCCTTGTATTAGCTTCGTGGTTTCCCAGGGGTGGACTTTGGCCAGCCGGGTTGCTTGGCCTCGCGTTGGTGTCATTTCTTGCCCTTTTCATAGGTGGTGCCCCACCTCCCGTGTTCCTTTTACGGATCTGTTCCTTGACCCCACGTTGTAGTAGTTGGATTCGATGAAGATTGGCGGCACTGGCGTAAGCCTCGTTGAGGGTTCGGGGTCCGCTTACGACTAGTGCCTTCCGGGCTTCGAAGTTGAGACCGGATATAAATCTTTCTATGTTGGTTGCTTCTGTGGGGACTAGTTCTGGTGTGAAGAGCGCCAGCTCGAGGAACCGCTTATGGTATTCCACGACGGTAGTCATTCCCTATTTTAGATGGAGGAACTCTTCGTGCATAGATACTCTTACGTGTGCAGGGTAGAACCGTTCTCGTAGTCGTGTTTTTAGGTGTTCCCAGTTGAATCTTGGTTCCTGCCTGTAAGTGGGTCCCTCGTGGATCCACCAAAGGTCTGCCTCGTGTCCGAAGTAGAACGAGGCTATCTCTACACGACGTTCTTCTGGGAATTCTGCAAATCCCAGAATCATGTCGAAGGTCCGAATCCATTCTTCAAGGATTGCAGGATCCTCTTCTCCTGAGAAAGTGGGTGGTCGATGATTTGAAACTTGTCGGGCGGTTTCTGAGTTCATGTTTGATGGAGGTGGTGGGGGTCTGTTGTTGCGGAGAGCTACGTCGCTCAGTGTCTGGGCGACATGTGTTAGTTGGTGTAGAGTTTGAGCCAGGGGATCGTGTGTGGTGGGTTCCGGAGTCCTTGATTGTCTCCTGTTTGGTGCCATGCTGCTGGTTTACTGGGCCAATGTTTATGGTAATGTTTAGTTAGAGTGTTGTACCCTTACCTTGTTGTGATAAGCGAAGGGGAGGGTTTCTTTTAAATTAAACAAGAGTGAAGGGGGTTTATGTGATGATGGGTATACTCACAATCTCACCACGCGTCTTAAGTTTCCTAAGTCCTATGTACTTAAATACCTAGAGTTCAAGCTTAATGTCCTAAAGTCTGGTCTTAAAGGTCTTATCCTAGGGTCGAACATAGGCTCTGATACCAACTGTAACACCCCAGATTTTCGAAACTTTTAAAACTTATATCATAAAGGTAAATTCTCATTAAATCCCAAACAGAGCAATACTAAACATAAGAATACAGGGTGTTATGCCACATCTGAGCTAGAAAACTCAGATGCACAGGCTAAACTATCTAATTATCCTTAAATAACATCATTACATCATAAGTATATATATATATATATATATATATATATATATATATATATATATATATATATATATATATATATGTGTATATATATATATATACACACACACATATATATATATATATATATATATATATATATATATATATATATATATATATATATATATATATATATAGATATAAGAAAAGCCATTTTGAAGCAGGAAGATATATCCTAGAAAACTCTAGTTTCAAAACCGGAATAGACTCGACAGATCAGGATAAGCACATTCAACAGTTATAACCAAGCATATAAAGATACTAGCATATATCCTACGGTCACAGATTCACTTTATCTCATTTATATCATCATTCATCTCATCACACAAGCACACTTTGGTGGCGCCACAGGACCAATCGCATGCCCATACATGAGGTCAGCGCATATAGCTCTGACACGGCCCCGCAGCACACTGCCTCGTATCGCAACACGAAGGGGTCGATCGCAACCGACCGATGAACCGCAGCTCATCATAATGTTTGATCGCAACCAAACAGTGGACCGCTGCCTAAGAGTGATCTTCTGACCGCAGCCAGGAATATGAACCGCAGCTCATGTAAAACGTTTGATCGCAACCAAATGGTGGACCGCAGCCAAAGAGTGTAATTCTGACAGCAGCCAGCTTCTGAACCGCAGCTCAGGAATAACCAATTTGATCGCAACAAAATTAGGGTATCATGCATACAAAACACACCGCAAGCACATGCAACCCACATTAACACATTGGGAAGGGGGTTCATACTTCTTTTACCTAGGCCAACGGGATACCATTTCAACTAGCATGCGATATATAAGACTCATTTGACCTATGAATAGTACCCGAAACATCAGACTACACTTAAGCACGATAAGCGGAGTCCGTTGGGACACCACGAGGGTCGAGGAAACATCAAACGGCGAAGCCGAAGACCCAAGTTGGGCAAGTTCTAGCGGCTAGCGGGTGGGTGGAGGATCACCCGCCGGCTGCCCACCGGAGACAAACCTCCGGGCAACGGCTGCCCGGCGGGCATCGTCTGCCCGCCGGCTACCCGCTGCCGGCGGCGTCACTTTCGGGCAGCGGGTAGGTGGCGGGTCCCCCTACCCCCCACTGAATCTTTATCAAGATAAACGTCTCGGGATCCCTTGTGGAACCCGAAACCATGCTTAGACACTTTTGAACGCAATTGATGACACCACGTAGACAATTAACGGATCAAAAGCAAGAATCATATAGCATATATCCTATCATGACTTCTAAGCATAATCAACACCCTAACATGCGAATTCCCACCCAAATATATGAAGAATATCACAATATGAGTTTCACAATTCATCCTAGGGCTCTAGTCGTATTTAAATCATCAAGATCATAGTTCATCTTTTAACATCAAGAAATATCCAGATTTATCAAGAACATCACATAATTATTAAGAACCTCTTATCATCATCAAGATCATTAGGATCACGCATAAAATCATCTCACTAATTTTCAAGATCATATCATCAATATCATCAACGATTCATCACGACACAAGTGTAGAGAAGAAGCCAAAGAAGATAATTATAGCAAAGAAAATATGTTTTGTTAAGACATGGGTTGTTGAGGATATCGATGGTGATGAGAGTAGAGATCCACTACACGTTTTGGATGGTCCTACAACGCGCTAGAGCTAGGAGGTTGCAAGATTCTGTGAGTGCGCTCATACAAGCCAATTTTGAGATTGGACACTCGGATGGGTATGATGGTCGTGTGATCAATTTAATTTAATTAAATTGTCTCATATTTGTCACCAATTTTCACCCCAAATGTCTACAATGGGGCTAGGTTGCAATTAGACATTCAATGTCAATTTACAAAGTTGCTGAAAATCTGGCGCAACAATAATTTAAGGCCCGTGCGCGTCAACCCACTCATTTCCGCGTCACAAGCCTTATATGGGCTGAAAGGAGACTCTCTAAAAATTAATACAGTGGTTGAGCCGAGCTTGGTTACGGAAGGTGGTCCGAGCTGCACTCGCGAGAAGTTAGATAAAGAGTCCTGGCAGTTTAGGGCTCCTCCTTTTTAGGCTAAACATGATCATCTTTTATGTTTCCTATTCAACTTTGTATTCCCTAGTCTTTTGCTAATTGTTAGGCCTAATTTCTTGGCACAACATGTGATAGCTTAAAATAATGTAACTTTTAGGGGAAATCAGATTAAGTTGAAATTATTTTGGCAACAAGATTGCTCTCCTCCTTTTGTTCTTCAAGGTTCTTCTGACTTATCAAAGGTTTTCCCTTTGTGGGGTCTAAAACTTCCTCGTATCACCATAAACCAGGTGTGGCCGAGGCTATCTTAAAAACCAACAAAAAGAAACCCCGCAAACCCTCATAACCTTTCTAGAACACCCATTCAACCCAACATACAAGCACTGTGTGTGGAGCTCGGCTTGCTACTGCAAAACTCGAAGGCTTACAACGACAAAGCTTGCACCACGGATCACATCAAATTTGGTATCAGAGCCAAGTTCCTCTCACACTTCAAGAGGTTACAAAATTTCTTCTCAAATTTTAGTTTAAAACACAAACTGCCTGAAATTTGCAGATTTGCGCAGTCAACTTCGAAAATACGAAACAAATACTTTCTAGTGTCCTTTTTGTTTGAATTTTTTCCTACATTTCATAATCTTGTTGAAATTGAAAACTGGAAAAAATGAGTGAAAATTCGTTACCATTTGTTCCCAGAAAATTCTCAAAGTTTTGTCAAGTTTACTAAAATTCGCAGTTTTGCGCAATCAACTTTGAAAATCTGAAAAAAAAGAGTTTCCTGTGTCTTTTATATCTGAATTTTTTTCTGCATTTAGTAAACTTGTTGAACTTCAAGTCTGAAAAAAAAATTGAATGAATATTCGTTACCATCTGTTCCCAGAAAATTCTCAAAGTTTCATCCCGTTTTTAGCTTTTTCTGTCCAGATTATGCCAATTCTTGTGTAGCTTGAACTTTTGTTTATTCTTGCTGTTTCCTTGTTTTCCTATCGATTTGAAGTGATATTTGCAAAAAAAAAAAAAAAAAAAAAAAAAAAAGAGAGAACGAAATCAAAAAAAAAAAAAAGAATACAAAAAAAAGTGTTGGATTCTTGTCATTACTTGTTTCATCCTTATATTTATCATCTATCAATCAGTAATTCTTGTTTGGAAGTATTGCCTTATTTGTTTTTCCTTTTGAGCCACACTTGAACAACACATTCCAGCCTAAATTGACCATACCCTAGCTTTTCACCTTTATCCAAATTGTTATGTTTTAGTCCCATTTAGAGTACTTTTGGTTAGACTTGAGGAACCTGTCAAGAACTCGAAGGACGAAGCCTTGTTTGTCATCTTGTGTGAACTTTAGTGAGATTAATAGAGAGTCAGATACACGAGTGGTAAGAAACTGAGTGATCACCCCTTCCAAAAGAGTGCAAGTGAGGGAATGCTGAGAGGTCCTTGAATTACTCTATTTTTTTTTCTAACAAGTTTTGTGCAGGTTAAATATGTCGGGACCTAGTGAAATGGATGACCAACAAGTAAGCCCCGACGTGAGGTTCATGATGCGGGCTATGAGGGGAGAGTTTGAGAGGGTTAATAGAAGGTTTGATGGGTTGACAGAACAAATTGAGATAATTGAGGGAGAAGTGAATGGAAATCAAAATGGTGTACGAGCTCAAAATAGAGGGCAAAATGGGAGGGAGAATGATAGTGAGGGAGGTAGTGATGGGGATAATGAGGAAGAAGTTGGGAGGAATCCGGAGAGAGGGAGACATAGAGGAGGAAATAGAGCTATAGAGGGTAGTGATGATGACATGGGAAAAATTAAGATGTCTATTCCTAAATTTCAAGGAAAAAATGATCCTGAAGCTTACTTAGAGTGGGTGAATAAGGTGGAGAGAGTGTTTGAGTGTCACAGATATTCTGAACGAAAGAAATTGAAATTAGCCGTTCTTGAGTTTTCTGATTATGCTACCATTTGGTGGGAAAAAGTTGTGGCTGACAGAATGAGGAATGGAGAAGATCCTATTGCATCTTGGCAGCAACTTAAGGCTATGATGAGAAGGCGATTTGTGCCTTCATGGTATCAACGAGAGCTGTACCAACAACTTGAGGGGTTGGTACAAGGATCACGCAGTGTACCCGAGTACGTTCAAGAAATGAATAAGCTCATGACCAGACTTAATATTGATGAGAGTTCAGAGCAATCCATGGCATGTTTCCATAGAGGACTGAATTGGGAGATCAAAGACGAGGTTGACAAGCAACACTATGTGGATTACGAGGAGTTGGTCCAATTGGCCATCAAGATTGAACGAACACTTAAGAGGAGAAGAATTCGGACTCAATCAAGTTCTTCGTGGCGACACAATGATAGAAACAAACTGGATGCTAAAGTTGAATCTAGCAAGCCAAAAGAGTCCCGAGAGCAAAGAGATAAAGGTAAAGAAGAAATTACAAAGCCTAGTACTATTAAGTGTTTTAAATGTCAGGGAAGATGACATATTGCTAAGGAATGTCCAAACATGTTCAATATGACGGTCAAGAAAGGAATAATTGTGACTGATTCCGAGCATGAACAGAGTGATCCTAAAGACAATATAGAAGCAGAATCTGCTAGTGAAAAGGAGTCCAATTCAGAAAGCGATGAGGGATACGTGGGGCCGGTAGATGGAGAAGCTTTGATGGTAAGGAGATTACTTAACATTTAGGCCAACGGGGAAGAGGAGAAACGTGAGAACATCTTCCATTCTAAGTGCTTAGTTCATGGAAAGGTTTGTAACTTAATCATTGACGGAGGAAGCTGTGCGAATGTAGCAAGTGCTGAATTGGTTACCAAATTGGGGTTAGATATGCAAAAACATCCATTTCCATATTCATTGCAATGGTTGAAGAAGACAGAGGACATCAAAGTGGATCAACAAGTGCTAGTTCCAATCAAGATGGGGAAGTATGAAGATGAGATCTTATGTGATGTTGTTCCTATGCAGGCTGCACATGTGCTATTAGGGAGGCCTTGGCAGTATGATAGAAAAGTCGTGCACGATGGTTTCCACAATAGATACTCCTCTGAACACCGCGGCAGAAAAATCACTCTTACTCCAATGACACCGCAACAAATTTATGAGGTCCAAAAGAAAGCAATTGAGAAAGAAAAAGAAGAGAGGAAAAAAAGTGAGAAAAAGGAAAATTTGAGTGCAAAAGAAATGAGTGAAAAGAAAAAAGAAAAACAAAATTTCTTTTGTAAAAAAAGAGTAGTGGAAAATGCCATTAGAGTGGGAAGGCCTATATATTTAATGCTTTATAACGGGCCTAGTGCCCAAACAACTAATTTCGAGCATTTGCCCAATGCTGTTTCTTCTTTGTTGCAAGAGTATGGAGATATTTTCCCTGAAGAAATGTCTGAGGGATTACCACCCGTGAGGGGTATAGAGCACCAAATTGACTTGGTGCCAGGGGCACCATTGCCAAACAGACCAGCTTACCGGTGTAATCCGGAAGAAATTAAAGAGATTCAAAAACAGGTGGATGAGTTGTTAGCTAAAGGGCATATAAGGGAAAGCTTAAGCCCTTGTGCAGTTCCAGTTCTTCTGGTACCCAAAAAAGATGGGTCGTGGTGTATGTGCGTTGATTGTAGAGCAATCAACAAAATTACTATTAAATATCGTTTTCCTATTCCACGCCTTGATGATATGTTAGATGAACTATATGGTGCATGTTTTTTTTCCAAAATTGATTTGAAATCTGGATATCACCAAATACGAATTCAAGAAGGGGATGAATGGAAAACAGCCTTCAAGACCAAGCAAGGTCTATATGAATGGCTTGTTATGCTATTTGGCCTTACCAATGCACCTAGTACCTTCATGAGGCTCATGAACCACGTGCTTCGAGACTTCATAGGGAAAAGTGTGGTGGTCTATTTTGACGATATCCTAATTTATAGTAAGAGCCTTAAAGAGCATGTTAGGCATCTGAAAGAGGTTTTTTATGTGTTGAGAGTGCATAAACTGTATGTTAACTTGAAGAAGTGTGAATTCTGCACCTCGTCTGTACATTTCCTTGGCTATATTATCAATGCCAATGGGATTGTGGCAGATAGTGATAAAATTGAGGCTATTCGTGATTGGCCAACACCGAGGAATGTTGGTGAAGTACGTAGTTTTCACGGCCTTGCGAGCTTTTATCGCCGCTTTGTGAAAAATTTCAGTACTATTGCTGCACCACTAACTGAGGTGATTAAAAAGGATGTAGGATTTCAATGGGGCGATAAGCAGGAACGTGCCTTTAGCGTACTGAAAGAAAAGTTGTGCACAGCACCAGTACTTGCTTTACCCAACTTTGAGACCACATTTGAGATAGATTGTGATGCCTCCGGGGTGGGTATAGGGGCTGTCCTCATGCAAGGGGGAAAACCAGTTGCTTATTTTAGTGAGAAATTGAACGGGGCTAGTTTGAATTACCCTACTTATGACAATGAGCTTTTTGCCCTTGTTAGAGCTTTAGAGCATTGGGAGCACTATCTCCAACCCAAAGAATTTGTTATTCACACTGATCACGAAGCTCTTAAATACTTGCGTGGTTAAGGTAAGCTCAATAGGCGTCATGCCAAGTGGGTAGAGTACATTGAGTCTTTCTTGTATGTAATTCAATACAAGCAAGGTAAGGAAAATGTAGTGGCTGATGCGCTTCTAGGAGACATATCATGTTAACTGCCTTGCATGCACGGTTTTTGGGTTTTGAACATATCAAAGATTTGTATGGGAATGATGTTGTTTTTGGTGAAATATATTCTGCTTGTGTGAAAGGAACATTTGGGAAATACTCATTGAATGATGGATTTCTGTTTAAAGATAATAAACAGTGTATCCCTACATGTTCTTTACGAGAGCTTTTGCTTAAGGAAGCACATGGGGGTGGATTGATGGGCCATTTTGGCATTCAAAAAACACTAGAAATTCTTAAAGAACATTTTTATTGGCCTAGAATGAAGCATGATGTTCATAGAATCTGTGATAGGTGCTTAGTGTGCAAGCAGGCTAAGTCAAAGAGCATGCCTCATGGGTTGTATATGCCCTTGCCAGTAGCTACTCAACCATGGGTTGATCTCTCCATGGACTTTGTCTTGGGTTTGCCTAGAACTAATAAAGGTCATGATTCTATCTTTGTTGTGGTGGACAGGTTTTCCAAGATGGCACATTTTGTTCTGTGTCACAAGACGGATGACGCAAGTAATGTAGCAAACTTGTTCTTCAGGGAGGTGGTTCGGCTTCATGGAATGCCAAAGACTATAGTGTCAGACCGTGATGTTAAATTTTTAAGCTACTTTTGGAAAACTTTGTGGGGCAAATTGGGGACTAAACTGCTATTTTCTACCACTTGTCATCCTCAAACGGATGGTCAAATTGAGGTTGTGAACTAGACTTTGGGGGCTTTACTTAGGGCATGTGTTAAGAAAAATTTAAAATCTTGGGAGGGAAATATTCCTCATGTTGAATTTGCTTACAATAGACATATGCATAGCACTACAGGTTTTTCACCCTTTGAAGTGGTGTATGGGTTTAATCCAATTACACCTCTCGATCTAATCCCTTTTGCAGTTAAAGATTATTGCAATGTAGATGGAGCGAAAAAGGCTAAATGGGTCCAATCCATTTATGAGCAAGTTAGCCGACGGATCACTAAAAGGAATGAGCAAACTGCCACACGAGTTAATAAAGGACGAAAACAAGTTGTCTTCCAACCAGGCGATTGGGTTTGGGTGCATATGAGGAAGGGGCGTTTCCCTGCCCAAAGGAGGTCAAAGTTACTACCAAGGGGCGATTGGCCATTCCAAGTGGTGTCTCGGATCAATGACAATGCTTACAAGTTAGCTCTCCCAGGGGAGTATGGTGTTAGCAATACTTTTAATGTTGCTGATCTTTCATCCTTTAATGCTGATCCTGAAGATTTGTGGACGAATCCTCCTGAGGAGGGGGGAAATGTTGAGGACATCGATGGTGACGAGAGTAGAGATCCACTACACGTTTTGGATGGTCCTACAACGCGGGATAGAGCTAGGAGGTTGGAAGATTCTGTGAGTGCGCTCATACAAGCCAATTTTGAGGTTGGACATTCGGATGGGTATGATGGCCGTGTGATCAATTTAATTGGTGTCCAATTTAATTAAATTGTCTCATATTTCTCACCAATTGTCACCCCAAATTTCTACAATGGGGCTAGGTTGCAATTAGACATTCTTGTGAGCCTTCTTTCCCCTGAGATACCTTTCTCCTTTGTTACCGTTCCTGTTTTGAACCTTTCATCCGGACCGAAGTTTTGAAGTTTCAAGCGTTGCTTTGTAGAGAGTTGGAGGTGGTGTGCTAATGCAAGTGTTAAGTAGGTAGCCAACATCAAGTTAGCCCAAGAGCCGAAGAGAAGGACATCCAACTCGTGTTTTGGATCTAGCGGTTGAAGCTTTTGTCAGAAGTGACGGATCAAGTTCAAGTAGATGCCGAGCTCAAGTTAAGTAGTGGGAGTACCTTGTTTCCCTTGGTTGAAGAAGTCAGCAGAGAGCAGTTGAAGATGCAACCCTAGTTCCGTGATCTCGAGTGATCTAGCTTAGAGTTTTTGTGGTGTCAGTTTCTGTTGTGGCTTGTTCCTTTGCTGAGCCATCTCGTTTTGAGTAGATCGTTGGCTAGTTTTTAGCAGGAGTTAGGCTCGGTGTGAAGTTAGCTTTCCTTTCCGGTAAAGCTTTTATCTATCACCTTATCTTTCTTTCTTTTCTTACCTTTGTGAACCTTCAACCTATCTCTAAGTCTTGTCTCTCATTTTGTTAATCAACGGTTTTGGTGTTGAACTTCGTTGTGACCAAACCTGTCTATCATACTTGGTTAGTGGCGAACACCTTTATTTCTTAAAACCTCATTTGCAACCCATCTCTTAAGCTTTGTCATTCATTTTGCAAGCCGACCGTTTTCGTTGTGGAACCTTGTTGCATCCCTTGATTGTTTTGTTAGTAGGTTCGTCGGTAGTTGTTTCCTCAGTTGTGCGTTCAGTCGTTCTCTCTTGTTTGCCGTAGTTGTTAGGTTGTAGCTTGTGTAGTTGGTTTAGTTAGTTCGCCTTCATGAAGATGCAGTTTGTTGCTATGCACCAAAGGCTATACCAGATCAAAGCCAGCTCGAGTCGTAGAGGAGAAGCCGAGGAAGAGTCCGAGGAGTCGGAGAGCGAGTCCTTCTTACAGTTGTGGTTACCTTGTGCGGCTCTTTCCTTGTAGTAGATTTTCTTTAGGCATTGTCGTCGTTGTTTGGTTGCTTGTTGTTGCTTTTGAGCTTGTTTTGTTTGTAGCCTTGTGGCTTAGTTAGCTTCGTAGTAGTAGTGGTGTTTTGTGTTGGTCGTCTTGTTCTTAGTGTTTGGTAGAAATAGATGTTGGAGTTAAGCATAGAGTTTGTGATGCTCAATCTACTTCTTGCTAAATTCTTGACAATTCTTGAATTGTTATGCCTCCTTTCTTGTTTGAAATCCTTGTAGAACCTTTTGAGTTTTGACCAAAAGGATTCATTCTTGAACCCCTTGTCACAATGTTGTTCCCTATCACCGTTTGATTCTAATTCGTCGTACCCAAGCTTCGGGGACGAAGCTTCTTTGAAGGGGGAGAGGATGTGACACCCCGAAAATCCACATTCAATCCATGGATTAATTGAATAATTAATCCTATTTCATTTGAGGAATTAATTCCTAAAATCCCGATTTTTAATACTCAAGGACTAGTATTTGACTAGTCAACCTTAAAGTTGTGTTGTACCTTGAGCTTTGCGGGGAATTCCCTTGTTCCTTACACTTTCTAAGATTTAGTAAGGGTATTCTTGACTTTTCACCAAGAGTTAGTATTGTAACCTAACCTAGAAGACTTCTTCATTTCATTCCTTATATTTCCTAAAAATTAGCTCTACCTTCTCTCTAGAAAGAAGTGTAGCTTATTCTCCAAGCTAAGTTGAAACCCTTGTCAAGATTCCAAGATTTGCTTCCAGGATTCAACCTTTCACCTATTTGGGCATCTAGTAGGGCATCTAGTTGTCTTTTTCTTAAAGGTAGGATCTTTATGATCTTTTGGTTTAATCTTGAATTGGGTTTGGAAGGTAAGCCTTGTGGGGAGCTTGTTGTGGTGTAAAGTGAAGTCTTTTGGTCTACAAGAGGTAACCCATGCTCTACCAAAACCTATTTTGCTTACCTATCAGTGATTTCTTGGATTCTACTTGTTCTTTGATATGAAATGTGAGTGTTTATGCATTTGTCTTGTGAAAATGCATATCTAGAGCTTGTGTTTAGGGTTCCTTTGTGCCATTGCTTGGCATTTTCCATGATTCAAGTGATTTTGTTGTATTGGGCGAGATTTGGCATGTTTTGGACTTGAATTTGTGTTTGGAGAAGAAAATTGTAACACCCCGTGTTACGGCCCTCAATCCCGAATTAGTTATTTAATTAATTCCATTAATAATAATTAAAATGGATTTAATCTGATTATAAATCCCTTTAATTAATTAATATGGTCCACCGCGGATCGTGGACCCTTGCCTAAACTAGAGTCATAAGCCTATTAGAAATAAAGAAAATGTACCTTTACTATTCAGATTATGATTAGGATTCTCTTTAATTAATTAATATGGTCCACCATGGACCATGGACCCTTATCCCTAAAAGAAGCCCTTAATCCTATAAGGAATGGAATTAGTAAACCCATACCATTCAGACCCTAATTAGGACTCCTAAATATATATATAAGGACATAGGAGGCACCTAGAAGTCACACCACAATAATTATCAACACACAAGAATTCCCAAGGGACTCCCCACCACAAAGCCTAGGGAGATCAAAACGGATGGAATTTTTAGGGAAGAACCTTAATAGCCAAGGGATGATTAATTAAGGCTAAGAGGTAACCCATGTCTCAACAAAACCTACTTTCTTCGCTATAATCTCCTTCCATGGCCTCCCTGTAACACCCCAGATTTTCAGGATATTTAAAACTTATAAAATAAAGGTGAAATCTCATTAAATCCCAAAACATAATACAAGAGTATGGGGTGCTATGCCACACCTGAGCTAGAGAACTCAGGTGCACAGGCTAACTAACTAATATCCTCAAATAGTATCAATACTAAATCATGGCATGCAAGCCGGAAGGGAAAAACTATCTAAGCTACGTCCAAGCTTCTAGCGCGCTCCAGTGATCTACTCGTCTGTGCCTGAAAGCCAAATATATCTGTTCAGCGAGAGATGCTGGTAACCCACTCCAACGCGTTGAAATACAGTACATATAGATATATATATATATATATAGATATATGAAAAGTCATTTTGAACATGAGGATATCTCCTACGAACTCTAGCTTTTAAAACAGGGATAGACTCTACAGATAGGGCTAAGCACAGACAGCAGTTATACCGCGCATATACAGTTTACAACAGGCAAGACAGATAAGATAAGCACAATTAATAATTACGCGCTCGTCTAAACATCACTTGAAAGATACAAAGATAAACATTGGGACGACGCCCGGTCAGCGAATAATGCTGGTAACCCACCAATACCATTAAGTATCATAAATAAATAAATATAAGTCTTAAAAACCATTTTCGAAACGGAATACATATATATATAAGTCAAAACCAAGATCAACTGTCAACACAAGACTCATCACTCTCAAGGATAACACGGGAACACATCCCAAACCACAAAGGTTAACCACACACAAGGATAAAGAGTCACCCAACGACAACACATGCCAAAACAACACAAGCCTCCGTGACTACACATGTCACGAGAGAAGATCACACAACGCCGGCTTTACAAGACCTCGCAACATCACCCATCACGAGTTGGTATGTCTTCCTTATGCCCTGTTCCAACCTTATGGCTACCCCCAACCTTGTATCTTCTTTCCAACCATTACCTCCAGGACCCCTGTACTTCTTAGTCCAACCTTATTCTCCCGGGACCGTCGTCCCCCACCAACAACCACCAACGAAAACCACCAATCACGGCAACACATGCCCGAATAACACATGTTATCCCCCAAAAACGTGGACCCATCACTCAGGCCACAACTCCATAATCACGTCACGGCCACCACGAGGACCGCTGCAATACCTTGGTGACTAGTGTCCCATGCCACTAATCGTGCAATCCAGGTAGAGCCACACATGCACCACAACTCAACAAGAGTCAAACAACGGATCACAACGAAGGTATGAAACATACTCAATCAAGGAACGGGTCACAGCCCAACGACAACAACGATGGATAACACAAGTTATCATCAACCAATCGGAAGGAACAAACCACACACACGCTAGCATTTAGACAACATACTAGCATTCTTATCAACGGGGAAACTCAAGATAGTTCCGAGGAACACACAAGACACCTCTTGGTCCAACGAAACACAATGTTGAACACTTAGCACGATTCAAGACACCAAAGTCCTCATGGATACCTACCATATTGTTCTAGACATACAAAACATCAAAAAGACGCTCAAATAGTTTCACAAAAGAACAACGGGAAGCCAAAAGACCAAATACCGAGTCAAACAAATCACGGGGAACAAATCCCGAACGAACGACACCGTGTTCCCCGCGGGTGCACCCACGGGTAGTGCCCCACCCGTGGTCCCGCCCGCGGGAAGACATCCCAATAGGCCTATGTACCCGCGGGTAGGCCGGCGGGTGGTGCCCCGCCCGCGGGAACATCCCTGTTCCACAACAAATCCCTTCGGGGATTTTCTTCTCCAAACACAAATTCAAGTCCAAAACATGCCAAATCTTACCAAACACAAAAAAATGAATTGAACCATGGAAAATTCCAAGCAATGGCACAAAGGAACCCTAAACACAAGATCTAGATATGCAATATCACAAGACAATGCATAAACCCTCACATTTCATAACAAAACACATGTAGAATCCAAGAAATCACATATAGGTAAGCAAAATAGGTTTTGTAGAGCATGGGTTACCTCTTGAAGACCAAAAGACTTCACTTTACACCACAACAAGCTCTCCACAAGGCTTACTTTCCAAACCCACTTCAAGATTAAACCAAAAGATCATAAAGATCCTACCTTTAAGAAAAAGACAACTAAGATGGAACCAAAAACACAATATGAACTTAGATCTTACCCTCCTAGATGCCCAAATAGGTGAAAGGTTGAATCTTGGAAGCAAATCTTGGAATCTTGACAAGGGTCTCAACTTGGCTTGGAGAATAAGCTACACTTCTTTTCTAGAGAGAAGGTAGAACTAATTTTTAAGAACTGTAGAGAATGAAATGAAGAAGTCTTCTAGGTTAGGTTACAATACTAACTCTTGGTGAAAATACAAGAATACCCTTACTAACCCTTAGAAAGTGTAAGGAACAAGGGAACTCCCCTCAAAGCTCAAGGTACAACACAACTTTAAGGTTGACTAGTCAAATACTAGTCCTTGAGTATTAAAAATCAGGATTTTAGGAATTAATTCCTCAAATAAAAATATGATTAATTACTCAATTAATCCATGGATTGAATGTGGATTTTTGGGGTGTCACATCCTCTCCCCCTTCAAAGAAGCTTCGTCCCCGAAGCTTGAGTCCGACGAATTAAAAGCGAACGGTGAAAAGGAAACGACATTGTGACAAGAAGTTCAAGAATAACTCTTTTGGTCAAAGACTCCAAAAGAGCTCACAAGGATTCCAAAGCAAAGAATTTTTGCAAAGAAAGAAAGAAGACATTTCATATTCAAGGGTTGGCAAGAGGTCAACAAACGGATAGATTGAGCATCAAGAACTATAACTTCAACACAACCACCAACTTCTAGACAACAACCAAGAACTAAACTACTAACTCCAAACACCACTATCAAACTAGCTAAACAACAAGGCAACAAACAAAACAAGCAAGCACACAAAGCACACAAAGCACACAACAACCTATCACCAAGCTAACAACGCTAAGAAAGAAACAACAAGGAAAAAGCGAACGGGATTACCGCAACACAAACTAAAACTCCTCGCTCTCGGACTCCTCGGCCTCTTCGGACTCCTCTTCGTCTTCGTCTCTGTGGCTAGAACTGGCTTCAATCTGGTCCAGCCTCTGATGCACTGCGACGAACTGCGCATTCATAAACACAAAGCCTTCGGCGATCATGCTGTTCTGCTGACGAAGCAAGGCGACGACGTCATGTTCCCTCTTTGTGCGAGCTTCTTTCCTTCTCCGGCTTCCCTCACTGTCCGAATCACTTTCTTCAGCTTCGGCGGTCTCCGGTGCTCCTACCTCTTCTTCTTGGTCAGCTCTCTCCTCAACTTCCTCGTCATCTCCCAAACTCTGGACTGCGAGGCTCAACTTCCCAGCATGGATTCCAAGCTCAGCAGCTAACTCCGCCCTCTCATCAGGTGCTTTCCTTGCAACTTCTTCAAGCGTGATGTACTCACCATCATCCAACCGAAACAGATTACAACTCCGGAGATTGGTGGTATCCAACACCATCTTTCCCACGGCATTCGGGAGGCAACCGTCCACACTAACACCTTTCTTAACCAAGATCCAACTCAGCACCATCCCATACAGCAAGCTCTTCCGATTATGATCCCGGCAAAACACCATGTGTTGCATCATCAAAGCAGGCAGGTTGAACTTAACCATGTTCTTCAGACAGAAAGCAAAGGTGCACTCCAACTTACCCAACAAACTGCTCTTGTTGTTATTAGGCAACAAACAATCTGACACCAACATCACCAAGATCCTTTGCTCCGTAGACAACCACTTCCTTTCCGGCCTAGAGGCTTGAGTGAAACCACTCGTACGGCCCAACAGATAGCTCAAATAGTCACAGTACCCCATGGTATCCGTACTAACCCAAGAATGACCACTGTACTGAGCCACTCCGGTAGCAGACAAACTCAACAACTGAGCCAACCTCTTCTCAGACAACACAACGTTCACACCTCTCACCTTAGAGGTGATCTCCAACTTATCGCCCTCCTTTGTCACAACCATGTGACGATAAAACTCTTTCACCAAACTCGGGTAAGTCTCGGCCCTTATGGCGAGAAACCCATCCAACAAACTGTTGGTCCCGATAGGGTGGTGAAAGTCTAGAGGGGGGGGGGGGTGAATAGACTTTCAACCTTTTTTAAATTAAATTACTCTTTGGTAACTTCAACTCTAAGTCACAAGTAAATAGAGCAAGTTTGTACTGCACAGCGGAATAATAGTAAAGAGTTATGCTCAACTTAGTAAATTAAGTGTGCAGGTATAAATAAGTTAGGTACAAATGATATGTAAAGTGACAGAGATATCTTGAATATATAAAGGAGATGGTTCACTCAATATATAATGACAATATTCAAGATTGTAAATAAATATCGGTTGATAGGGTTTTTAGATCCCTATGATCTCTCATGGCTGTGACCTTCATGTCCCATGTAGATAGTAGACCACGTAGAATTTTGAGTGAGATTTCTTTTTGATTAATATCTTTTCCAAGATCATTAATCTCTCCTAAGATTTTGGCAAATCTCGTTTCCATATCGGTAATATTCTCGCCGTTTAGCATTTTGAAATCCTCGAATTTCTTTAATGCTATAGTGAGCTTATTATCCTTTTCTTGTTCGTCTCCTTCACCAATTTGAATGAGCGTTTCCCAAACTTCCTTCGCGGATTGACACTTTCGAACTTTTGGAAATATCGTGTCATCGATAGATTTAAACAAAATGTCCTTGGCAATATTGTCCAAGTTATTTCTTGTTCTATCTTCACGAGACCATTCCACTTTCGGTTTTGGAATGTATTGCGGAGTCTCACATGTTTGTTCAGATGAAGTGTTGACTTGCAAAATCTCAATAGGACCACTCGTAACCACTTCCCACATTTCATCATGTAATGCGGATAAATGTACCTGCATGCGAATTTTCCAATCGTCAAATTTTTCTTGGGAAAATAATAAATTTTGAGCAAGAGCATTATCTCTTTTCATCATCTTGATTTTTCGAGATCTGTCTAGCAGTCAAAATTGACTCAAATAGACAACTGCTCTGATACCAATTGTTGGTCCCGATAGGGTGGTGAAAGTCTAGGGGGGGGGTGAATAGACTTTCAACCTTTTTTAAATTAAATTACTCTTTGGTAACTTCAACTCTAAGTCACAAGTAAATAGAGCAAGTTTGTACTGCACAGCGGAATAATAGTAAAGAGTTATGCTCAACTTAGTAAATTAAGTGTGCAGGTTTAAGTAAGTTAGGTACAAATGATATGTAAAGTGACAGAGATATCTTAAATATATAAAGGAGATGGTTCACTCAATATATAATGACAATATTTAAGATTGTAAATAAATATCGTATCACTTCGACCGTGTGACGAATGTTACATGCAACACGTCAAACTTGCTTAGAATAAATCACTATTTAAGCTCGAGAAGTTTGAGTCACATGCATACGTGAGAACACACTAAACCCGGATGATTAAGATTAACTGTGAATAGTAAACGGGTTAGTCGGATGAGATAGATAAATGTAGCAAATAATGTAAGTGCGGTATGTAAATGAGAGAGGCAATTTATAGTGGTTCGGAAGTGGCGTAATCTTCCTAGTCCACTTTTCTCCTTTCACTTCTAGGAGAAATTCACTATTTTTCACACACAGTTACAATAGTGAACAAGTGCTACACAGGCACTTCCTCCGGATGTCTTGCACACAGCTACACCCAACTCTGAGTGTCTCGCACACAGCTACACTCAACTCCCGAGTATTTCGCACACAGCTATACTCAACGCCAACTAAGTGTCTTGCACACAGCTACACTTAGCAACTACGAGTGTTTTGCACACAGCTACACTCACTAGAGTATTTTGCACACAGCTATACTCTTTCTACAATTTACTAATACAAGGATTTGTATTTCTCTCTCCAACTAGATTTTGAGACTATTCAGACTAAGTCTCTTTGAATATTTGAGCACTAGCACTTTTGAATTTTGCACTTGTATTCTATCTCGTTTTTCTCTGTTCTTCTCACGCCCTTTGTCTTCAAGTCTTCATGGCTTTTTATACTCAATCAAATATATCCGTTGGAGTGGGATAATTTGATATTTGAATTTTGAATCTTCATAGCCTGATATTGTTGACAGTAGATCTTCAATTTTGATTTGATTTGTCAACTTGCCTGACAAAGTAATTATTTCTAGCACAACTTTGATTTTCTAGTTGTTTCTAAAAATATTACTTTAATTGTCAATTTGAATATCCAACGAATCTTTGAAATAAATTCATCAGATAGAATTTATTTCTAGGATAAGTTTTTATATTCATGCCTTCATAAATATTTTTTCCGTTCTGATCAAATGTCTTTCAGGCAATTTTGGAGTCTTGTGGCATGTGGGAGGACTTGGAGTAAATTCCTTCGAATTTATCCAATTTATGATCATCTTGCTCTTTTGCCACATTGTGCTCCTTTGACTTGAACATCGTGCTCCTTGACTTTGAACATTGTGCTTCTTTACATTGTGCTTTTCTGACAACATTGTGCTTCTTAGACAACATTGTGCTTCTTAGGTGGCATTGTGCTCCTTATCAGCATTGTGCTTCTTAGCAGAATTGGTCACATTGTGCTCCTTTGGTAAGCATCGCGCTCCTTCAGACACATTGTGCTCCTTTAGCACACATTGTGCTCTTTTGGTGAGCATCGTGCTCCTTCGGACACATTGTGCTCCTTTAGCACACATTGTGCTCTTTTGGTGAGCATCGTGCTCCTTCGGACACATTGTGCTCTTTTGAGCACACATCGAGCTCCTTCAAAAATCTGCCTTATTAAAAACATAGGTCCTTGGGGGAATCGATCTCGGGTGTGATCGTTTAGAGTAAGGACTTCTACCATTTCGCCGTTAGGCTCATCCGGTTATTCCTTGCAACGCCATTGCTTTATGCTTCTTTCATGGATGAATACTCGTAGGACCAAAATTAATTTCTCAAATTAATTTTGTTCTTCCTATGGTAGATTCCTTCTGATTTCAATATTCTGATTTATGATGCTTGTACTAAAGACATAAAAACTAAGGGGATCTAAAGATACATTTGGCTCATAAAAACTTACAAAAAATATTCCTATCAATTTTCCCCCTTTTTGATGACGCCAAAACCTATACTCAGTCATTTGGCTTGTCTTTTAAAACAATTATTTTTCAAAAGATTTTATTTCCATTGACATAGCCAAGATGAGTTTAACAAATGATTTTGACTCTAGGAAAGGTATTTTTAGCCACTATATTCCTATTTCGCATTTTTGGAATTTTAATGATAATGAATTTTTGCATTTTTCCAATTTATGCGATTTGATACACTCTAAGCTAAAAATATAACCTTTCAAGACAAATAATAAAATTAAGAAACAACTTAATGGCATCATAAACAGATAATTCAAATCATTTCAAATTGTTTCATGGGTTCTTGTACCCGTGGACCACAAAAATTGTACCAATCATACAAATCATCTAATCACTTTGTTTCTCTTTTCCTTGAGCACATTGTTAATATGGTTCTGAACATCAACGAAATTGTCACTAATGGCAAAGTTGTTGCATACCTGCCCAATTGAATAGTAGTTGAAAGCTTCAGTGATGTTGCTCCCGGGCAGTATACCTTCCTCATACCATATGATGCACTCTTCTAGACTTTTTCCATCTTGTAGTTCGGCATCATTGACTTTGATGTAGTCCCTTAGAACCATAATCATCAAGGCTCTAGCATAGCTTTGAATTCTTCTGAAATTTTCACTTGAAACCCACATGTTTTGATCACTAGGACCACTTTTCTTCTTTCGTTTTGGTAGATCATTCAAAGTCACCAACTTTGGCATTTCAACTCTACCATCTCTCCGTGTGGATTCCAAATAAAGAGCTGCACGGTTGTACCAATTTATTTGCTCAATGTTTCCTCCTGCACAAACAATATCACGAAAAGAACGGTTAGTGGTATTTGCACTGCTTGATCCTCCTGGACTGCCAGCTTCACCACCACCGAACCAATACTCCAATCCTCCTTTTCTTGGTGCATTTCTTCCAGCAGATCTGCCTCCTCCACCTCTACTACTGCTTGTGCCAACATTTCTGCTAGCCATGGCAGTCATCATCATCTCAATCATGCTCTCCAAATGACTGAATCTCTCTTCCCCCTTTTTGGCGTAATCAAGAAGTATATGAACCGATTCACGAAGAGATGAAATGGATTCGGAAATATTCTCATAAGAACCCCGAAGACAGCCCACTTTGGTGTTAACTGAGATGAGATCCGTGTGGACATCACTAATCTGCTTTTCATGTTGATGAACAACATTAAGAATACCTTGGCTTTGGTTCACGGCAATTGCTTCATTTGCCTTTCCAGAATTCTTGAGGATTTCTGAAAGTTAAATATAGAACTCATTGAGTTGCCCTTTGACATTGTTATTCAAACTTCCAACTTATCTTTCAAGTGCTTGGTGGGTATCAATCAAATGTTGTTGACTTCTCCGATTTTCATCAAAAGATGCTTCGAATTTTCCACCTTGAATATTGACAACTTGATCCACATGAGTGTAGATCCCTTGAAACATGTTCTCCATTCGGTCAACAAGGCTTAAGACAACTTTCTCCAGATTTTCAAATTTCTCATTTGTAGGTGTGCCATCAAGTACTTGCTCTTCTCGGGATGAGGGAAAACACCTTGCTCCTTCTTGAGCAAAATCGGCTTCAAGCATGTGAGATTGAGCTTGATTTTCCACTATATTTCCTTCCCTTTCTGGAGTATGTAACACGTGAGTGTCACCATGTGCACTTTCTGCATTAATAGATTGAATTTCCTCCGTATGTTGACTAGCTTGCATGGCATTTTGGTCTTGACTTATTTCAGTGAGATTTAACACACTCACATCATATAAGCCACTATCCATCAAGTGTACACCATACGTGACATTTTCTTCAACATCCCTTGTCACAAATTCGGCCATATCAACTAAGAAATTTTCTTCAGTAGGCAAATCACCTTGAACAGTGCAGTCAACAGTATCTTCGGCCAATTTGGCTTTCAATTTGTTCACAAATGCTCCATTTACCGTAGACAACAAGGTTGCATGGCAAACATCAAAATTGCCAATCCAATTTAGTGAAAACAATTCTTCTTCATGCATACTTGGTCCCTTAGTCATCAACTCATCATAAGGACCAAGTCTCCATTTTCTCCAATTTAGGACTCTACGGTATTCATTCACTAATACAACGTCTAATCCTTCAACTTGATGAATCTCCTCATTCAACATTGTTTCTAATTCGGCAATTTGGGAAAAAGGATTTAAGAGACTTTGGCTTGCATTTGGGTTAAGACATGTGGTAGGATTTTGACTTGTGGTAGGGTTAAGGCTTGAGGTAGGGTTATGGCTTGTGTTTGGATTTTGTCTTGATGTAGGGTTTTCATGGGATTGAGAGGGTAGACCAAGAATTTCTGCAACTGGTCTTTTTCTAGCTGGGATACCTCTCGGCTTCCTCTTTCTTTTGGAATTTAGATCACTAATCACTTCATGATCTTTAAACAGGATTCTATTACTCCCAAAAGGCTTCTTTGACCTCATAGTCAACCCTTTTCTTTTGATAATCTCTCTAATGAGCAAACCGAACCCTAATATACGGTTGAACTTCCCATTCCTTATTTTTTGCACCTTTCACAAATTGTGCAATTCGGCTCAAGACAAGCTTACTCCAATCACCCCTAACAACATTCATGATAGCATGTACATAACCAATTCTTACGGGTGAAATATCTTCCATGCTATTTAATTTGCACAACACACATTTGTAGAGAATTTTAACAAGCATTTCATACTCCAACTTCAACTCAGATTTTTGACCGAAAAGATTTGGTTCGAGAGAAGTATTCTCATTCCGAATTTCTGTCCAAATTTCCGTATGATCATATAAATGAACATCTAAGTCCAACAGTGGTTGTTCTGGACTAGATATGGGCAGCCCAAAGGTTGTGTGTAACTCGTGTTCATCAATGGTGATGAGAGTTCCATTCACGGTGGACTCAATGGTCCATCCAACAACCTTGGCATTCATATAAAACTCTGCTACATCTTCATCATAAAATCCAGAATATGAGTAAGAACATAACCTCATTAGATTGCTTTGTTGAAGTGCATTGATGATTCTTTGTGCAAGAGGAGAGTTCTCGGCTTCTTTGAGAAATCCTTGAGGGTCAAAACTTCCTCCGGCCTTGATTCCCACTGCTAGCTTTGCAAGGTTGAGTTGTGTGGTGTGTTCTTCATTCGGTTGTGAGCTTGTATCTCCAATGGTGGCCATAATGCGATTGATATTTTTAGGAGATTTGAGGGATTGAGAATTTTTGGAAGAAGAGGTTTGTATTTCGGCTATGGAAGATGAAAAGCTTTTGAAAATTTGAGTGTAATGGTGGCTTCTCCAACCGATTGGGTAGAAAGGAGGTGTCTTTACACAAATATCCTCACAATTAAACGTTGACTTTTAATAAGTGAGGGGTATTTTTGATATTCCAATAGCTTCCAACCTTTGACCTAACTGATAGTTAGTTTAGGTTATATATTCTCCATCCAATTTGTCTGCTGATGTGGCGCCAAAAATTTAGATACTCGGACTGATTTTACCTGAAATAAAATTCAAAGAGCACTAAATCTGTTCGAAAATAATATGTATGTATCTACACGTTTTTATGTAGATGGAAGGGAGAGAAATCTATTCTTTCTAGACTATTTATTGTGCACAACTACCATAAAAAGGTGTGCTCATTTAAGACATTCTATCATCACACCATCTTATCACTCTTAAATGGTAAGATTTGGCATATCTAGATAATTTCTACTTGTACATATGTATGTAGATATACGGTTAGAAAGATATATAAGCACTATGTGCTTTAACACCATTTAATAGATATAGGTGGACATTAAAAAGATGTGACATTTTTTGCATGAGTGACACATAGGCACGAAAATTTAAATCAGATAAAGTGTCGAAATATCAGATGAAAAATTGAGCTTATAAATAGAATAGAGTTTAGAAACTTAGCTCAATTCAATCATGCCCATTTCGTGTCTCAATTTCGAAAATCTTGATTCACACAGAGGCTTTGTGAGAATATCAGCAAATATATTCTCGGTCGGGATATATTCGATTGATAATTCCTTCTTTTCAACATGATCCCGGATAAAATGATGTCTCACATCAATGTGTTTTGTTCTTGAATGTAACACGGGATTATGTGTTATGGCAATAGCACTTGTATTGTCACACAATATATTGACATTTTCACAATTCACGCCATAATCTTTCAGCTGTTGTTTCATCCAAAGAATTTGCGCACAACAACTTCCAGCAGCTATATATTCAGCTTCGGCTGTACTTGTAGCTATGGAGTTTTGCTTTTTGCTGAACCATGAAACCAACCTTCCTCCTAAGAACTGGCACGTTCCTGAGGTACTTTTGCGATCGATTTTACATCTTGCAAAATCTGCATCTGAGAAACCAGTTAGTGTAAAGTTACCTTCTTTGGGATACCATAATCCCACATTGGACTGTTCCTTTTAAGTATCGGATGATTTTCTTGGGTAGGCAAGAAGATGACTCTCTTTTGGCTTTGACTGGAACCTGGCACATACTCCCACTGAGTAAGATATATCTGGTCGACTTGCAGTGAGGTATAGTAATGATCCAATCATTCCTCGATATTTTGTTTCGTCAACATCCTTGTCTTCATCATCTTTATCTAATCGTAAAGATGTGCTCATCGGGATCTTGATTGAGGATTTTCCATCTTGACCAAATTTCCTTATAAGATCCTTTGTGTACTTGGCCTGATTGATGAATATTCCTTCGTTGAGTTGCTTTACTTGTAGTCCAAGAAAGTAATTCAATTCTCCCATCATGCTCATCTCAAACTTATTCTGCATAAGCTTAGAAAATTTCTCACAAAGAATTTTATTAGTACTTCCCAAAGATAATATCATCAACATAAATTTGTACCAATAGAATGTGATCATTTTCTTGAATTCTAAATAAGTTTTATCAACAAGGCCTTTTTGAAACCACAGTTAATTAGGAACATTGATAGGGTGTCCATACCAAGCTCTCGGTGCTTGTTTTAACCCATATAACGCCTTCTTTAACCTGTAGACCTTATTAATATCACCTTTTACCTCAAAAACCGGGAGGTTGCTCAACGTAGACTTCCTCTTCAAGTAATCCGTTTAAAAATGCACTTTTCACGTCCATTTGATAGACAGTGAAATTCTTGCATGCGGCATAAGCTAGAAATATTCTGATGGCTTCTAGTCTTGCAACCGGGTGCAAACGTTTCATCGAAATCTATGCCTTCTTCTTGTGAATATCCTTTTGCCACTAAACGTGCTTTATTTCGAATGACGATTCCATCCTCATTAGCTTTATTCGAAAAGACCCATTTTGTTCCAATTACATTGTAATTTTCAGGTCTTGGAACTAATTCCCATACGTCATTTCTCTTAAACTGTTCAAGCTCTTGTTGCATTGCATTGATCCAATCTGGATCACTTAGTGCTTCTTCAATGCTTGTGGGCTCCACCTGAGAAAGAAAACAAGAGAATAAAGAATTTATACTTGAGGACCTTGTTTTTACTCCTTCTCCGTGGATCTCCAATTACTAGCTCTGGAGGGTGATTTTTGAGCCATCTTAAGTCAGGTTGTAGATTGCATGGGTTTTCCACGTTTCCTTGTTCAGTAGGTAAATTGGAGGTAGACACATTTTGCTCATCAGATTGATCTCCAATTTGTGTATTGACTTGAGAGTTTTGATTTTCCACGTGTGCATCTTCATTGGCTTCCATGTGTTCTTCACCATTGCAATCAATGTCCAATTGCTCTATACCCTGTACAATTTGATCTTTAAAAGATATGTCAGCATCATTAAATAATTTTTCAACTTGACAAATCTCCTGATCATTTTGTTGCTTTGGGTTTCCTTCATATGAGCTTCATCAAATGTGACATGAATTGATTCTTCTACCACCATTGATTTCTTGTTCAATACTCTGAATGCTTTACTGGTAGATGAATATCCCAAAAATATTCCTTCATCTGCACGCTCATCAAAAGTCTTTAGATATGTTTTACCATTAAGAATAAAACATTTGATACCAAAAGTATGGAAATAGTTGAGTTTAGGTTTTCTCCCTTTCCATAATTCGTACGGAGTCTTATTGTAAGACTTATGTATCAAGCTCCGATTTTGTGTGTAGCCGGTGTTGATTGCTTCAGCCAATATCTTTTAGGTAGCTCGGCTGACGTAATCATCACTCGTGCGGCTTCTTTTAGCGTTCTATTTCTTCTTTCGGCTACACCGTTTTGTTGAGGTATACGTGCAGCAGATAATTGATGTAGAATTCCTTGGGAATTGCAGTAGGCTTCAATCACTTGATTCACGAACTCAGTTCCACGATCCGTTCGGATTTTTGCAATTTTCAAGTCTTTCTCATTTTGTAGTAGCTTCAGTAGCTCTGGCAACTTTTGCTCCACTTCATTTTTCTTTTTGAGAAATATTGTCCATGTGTACCTGGAAAAGTCATCAACAACAACTAGTGTATATTTCTTACCACTTAGACTTGCTGGGTCTACTGGACCAAATAGATCCATGTGTAGTAGACTTAGCGGTCTTGTTGTAGATTCTTGAGCTTTGGATTTGAAAGATGTCTTGACTTGCTTTCCTCTTTGGCAAGCATCACATATTTGATCTTTCTTGTAGACAATGTCGGGCAGACCTTCAACTAATTTGTTTCTTGCTAGCTTGTTGATAGTTTTGAAGTTTAGATGATTCAACTTCTTGTGCCATTCCCAACTTGTTGCGTGTGAGTTGTTTGCTAGTAGACACACTGATTCTTTCGTTGTGTTCCAATCCACAACGTACATATTTTTCTTTCTTATTCCTTCGGGAACAACTTATCCTGTGGAATTATTTTTCACTTGGCACTTCTCTTTGAAGAACTTTACTAGATATCCTTTGTCACAAAATTGACTTGTACTCAACAAGTTGAATTTTAGACCTTCAACAAAGGATACATCTTCGATTTTTAAACCATTTTGAAATATTGTACCGATTCCTTTTGTTATGCCGTATCGTTCATTTCCACCGAATACGACTTTTGGTCCTTCGATATTTTTAAGATTCACAAGACTTGATTTGTTTCCAGTCATGTGTCTAGAACATCCACTATCGAAGTACCAAACTTCCTGCAAATGAATTAAACATTTTTAGGTACCCAACTTGCTTGGTCTTGGGTGTTAGTCATTTTTGGTACCAAATCCACCTTGTACTCACTGATCTAAGTTTAGGTGATTGGTATCCATTAAACACATTATAATCATATTTAATTTTTGAAAAACATTTTTTGTGGCGGTTTTTGAAAATTGACTCGACAATTTGTTCACAAATGCTCCATTTACCGTAGACAACAAGGTTGCATGGCAAACATCAAAATTGCCAATCCAATTTAGTGAAAACAATTCTTCTTCATGCATACTTGGTCCCTTAGTCATCAACTCATCATAAGGACCAAGTCTCCATTTTCTCCAATTTAGGACTCTACGGTATTCATTCACTAATACAACGTCTAATCCTTCAACTTGATGAATCTCCTCATTCAACATTGTTTCTAATTCGGCAATTTGGGAAAAAGGATTTAAGAGACTTTGGCTTGCATTTGGGTTAAGACATGTGGTAGGATTTTGACTTGTGGTAGGGTTAAGGCTTGAGGTAGGGTTATGGCTTGTGTTTGGATTTTGTCTTGATGTAGGGTTTTCATGGGATTGAGAGGGTAGACCAAGAATTTCTGCAACTGGTCTTTTTCTAGCTGGGATACCTCTCGGCTTCCTCTTTCTTTTGGAATTTAGATCACTAATCACTTCATGATCTTTAAACAGGATTCTATTACTCCCAAAAGGCTTCTTTGACCTCATAGTCAACCCTTTTCTTTTGATAATCTCTCTAATGAGCAAACCGAACCCTAATATACGGTTGAACTTCCCATTCCTTATTTTTGCACCTTTCACAAATTGTGCAATTCGGCTCAAGACAAGCTTACTCCAATCACCCCTAACAACATTCATGATAGCATGTACATAACCAATTCTTACGGGTGAAATATCTTCCATGCTATTTAATTTGCACAACACACATTTGTAGAGAATTTTAACAAGCATTTCATACTCCAACTTCAACTCAGATTTTTGACCGAAAAGATTTGGTTCGAGAGAAGTATTCTCATTCCGAATTTCTGTCCAAATTTCCGTATGATCATATAAATGAACATCTAAGTCCAACAGTGGTTGTTCTGGACTAGATATGGGCAGCCCAAAGGTTGTGTGTAACTCGTGTTCATCAATGGTGATGAGAGTTCCATTCACGGTGGACTCAATGGTCCATCCAACAACCTTGGCATTCATATAAAACTCTGCTACATCTTCATCATAAAATCCAGAATATGAGTAAGAACATAACCTCATTAGATTGCTTTGTTGAAGTGCATTGATGATTCTTTGTGCAAGAGGAGAGTTCTCGGCTTCTTTGAGAAATCCTTGAGGGTCAAAACTTCCTCCGGCCTTGATTCCCACTGCTAGCTTTGCAAGGTTGAGTTTGTGTGGTGTGTTCTTCATTCGGTTGTGAGCTTGTATCTCCAATGGTGGCCATAATGCGATTGATATTTTTAGGAGATTTGAGGGATTGAGAATTTTTGGAAGAAGAGGTTTGTATTTCGGCTATGGAAGATGAAAAGCTTTTGAAAATTTGAGTGTAATGGTGGCTTCTCCAACCGATTGGGTAGAAAGGAGGTGTCTTTACACAAATATCCTCACAATTAAACGTTGACTTTTAATAAGTGAGGGGTATTTTTGATATTCCAATAGCTTCCAACCTTTGACCTAACTGATAGTTAGTTTAGGTTATATATTCTCCATCCAATTTGTCTGCTGATGTGGCGCCAAAAATTTAGATACTCGGACTGATTTTACCTGAAATAAAATTCAAAGAGCACTAAATCTGTTCGAAAATAATATGTATGTATCTACACGTTTTTATGTAGATGGAAGGGAGAGAAATCTATTCTTTCTAGACTATTTATTGTGCACAACTACCATAAAAAGGTGTGCTCATTTAAGACATTCTATCATCACACCATCTTATCACTCTTAAATGGTAAGATTTGGCATATCTAGATAATTTCTACTTGTACATATGTATGTAGATATACGGTTAGAAAGATATATAAGCACTATGTGCTTTAACACCATTTAATAGATATAGGTGGACATTAAAAAGATGTGACATTTTTTGCATGAGTGACACATAGGCACGAAAATTTAAATCAGATAAAGTGTCGAAATATCAGATGAAAAATTGAGCTTATAAATAGAATAGAGTTTAGAAACTTAGCTCAATTCAATCATGCCCATTTCGTGTCTCAATTTCGAAAATCTTGATTCACACAGAGGCTTTGTGAGAATATCAGCAAATATATTCTCGGTCGGGATATATTCGATTGATAATTCCTTCTTTTCAACATGATCCCGGATAAAATGATGTCTCACATCAATGTGTTTTGTTCTTGAATGTAACACGGGATTATGTGTTATGGCAATAGCACTTGTATTGTCACACAATATATTGACATTTTCACAATTCACGCCATAATCTTTCAGCTGTTGTTTCATCCAAAGAATTTGCGCACAACAACTTCCAGCAGCTATATATTCAGCTTCGGCTGTACTTGTAGCTATGGAGTTTTGCTTTTTGCTGAACCATGAAACCAACCTTCCTCCTAAGAACTGGCACGTTCCTGAGGTACTTTTGCGATCGATTTTACATCTTGCAAAATCTGCATCTGAGAAACCAGTTAGTGTAAAGTTACCTTCTTTGGGATACCATAATCCCACATTGACTGTTCCTTTTAAGTATCGGATGATTTTCTTGGTAGCAAGAAGATGACTCTCTTTTGGCTTTGACTGGAACCTGGCACATACTCCCACTGAGTAAGATATATCTGGTCGACTTGCAGTGAGGTATAGTAATGATCCAATCATTCCTCGATATTTTGTTTCGTCAACATCCTTGTCTTCATCATCTTTATCTAATCGTAAAGATGTGCTCATCGGGATCTTGATTGAGGATTTTCCATCTTGACCAAATTTCCTTATAAGATCCTTTGTGTACTTGGCCTGATTGATGAATATTCCTTCGTTGAGTTGCTTTACTTGTAGTCCAAGAAAGTAATTCAATTCTCCCATCATGCTCATCTCAAACTTATTCTGCATAAGCTTAGAAAATTTCTCACAAAGAATTTTATTAGTACTTCCAAAGATAATATCATCAACATAAATTTGTACCAATAGAATGTGATCATTTTCTTGAATTCTAAATAAGGTTTTATCAACAAGGCCTTTTTTGAAACCACAGTTAATTAGGAACATTGATAGGGTGTCATACCAAGCTCTCGGTGCTTGTTTTAACCCATATAACGCCTTCTTTAACCTGTAGACCTTATTAATATCACCTTTTACCTCAAAACCGGGAGGTTGCTCAACGTAGACTTCCTCTTCAAGTAATCCGTTTAAAAATGCACTTTTCACGTCCATTTGATAGACAGTGAAATTCTTGCATGCGGCATAAGCTAGAAATATTCTGATGGCTTCTAGTCTTGCAACGGGTGCAAACGTTTCATCGAAATCTATGCCTTCTTCTTGTGAATATCCTTTTGCCACTAAACGTGCTTTATTTCGAATGACGATTCCATCCTCATTAGCTTTATTCGAAAGACCCATTTTGTTCCAATTACATTGTAATTTTCAGGTCTTGGAACTAATTCCCATACGTCATTTCTCTTAAACTGTTCAAGCTCTTGTTGCATTGCATTGATCCAATCTGGATCACTTAGTGCTTCTTCAATGCTTGTGGGCTCCACCTGAGAAAGAAAACAAGAGAATAAAGAATTTATACTTGAGGACCTTGTTTTTACTCCTTCTCGTGGATCTCCAATTACTAGCTCTGGAGGGTGATTTTTGAGCCATCTTAAGTCAGGTTGTAGATTGCATGGGTTTTCCACGTTTCCTTGTTCAGTAGGTAAATTGGAGGTAGACACATTTTGCTCATCAGATTGATCTCCAATTTGTGTATTGACTTGAGAGTTTTGATTTTCCACGTGTGCATCTTCATTGGCTTCCATGTGTTCTTCACCATTGCAATCAATGTCCAATTGCTCTATACCCTGTACAATTTGATCTTTAAAAGATATGTCAGCATCATTAAATAATTTTTCAACTTGACAAATCTCCTGATCATTTTTGTTGCTTTGGGTTTCCTTCATATGAGCTTCATCAAATGTGACATGAATTGATTCTTCTACCACCATTGATTTCTTGTTCAATACTCTGAATGCTTTACTGGTAGATGAATATCCCAAAAATATTCCTTCATCTGCACGCTCATCAAAAGTCTTTAGATATGTTTTACCATTAAGAATAAAACATTTGATACCAAAAGTATGGAAATAGTTGAGTTTAGGTTTTCTCCCTTTCCATAATTCGTACGGAGTCTTATTGTAAGACTTATGTATCAAGCTCCGATTTTGTGTGTAGCAAGCGGTGTTGATTGCTTCAGCCCAATATCTTTTAGGTAGCTCGGCTGACGTAATCATCACTCGTGCGGCTTCTTTTAGCGTTCTATTTCTTCTTTCGGCTACACCGTTTTGTTGAGGTATACGTGCAGCAGATAATTGATGTAGAATTCCTTGGGAATTGCAGTAGGCTTCAATCACTTGATTCACGAACTCAGTTCCACGATCCGTTCGGATTTTTGCAATTTTCAAGTCTTTCTCATTTTGTAGTAGCTTCAGTAGCTCTGGCAACTTTTGCTCCACTTCATTTTTCTTTTTGAGAAATATTGTCCATGTGTACCTGGAAAAGTCATCAACAACAACTAGTGTATATTTCTTACCACTTAGACTTGCTGGGTCTACTGGACCAAATAGATCCATGTGTAGTAGACTTAGCGGTCTTGTTGTAGATTCTTGAGCTTTGGATTTGAAAGATGTCTTGACTTGCTTTCCTCTTTGGCAAGCATCACATATTTGATCTTTCTTGTAGACAATGTCGGGCAGACCTTCAACTAATTTGTTTCTTGCTAGCTTGTTGATAGTTTTGAAGTTTAGATGATTCAACTTCTTGTGCCATTCCCAACTTGTTGCGTGTGAGTTGTTTGCTAGTAGACACACTGATTCTTTCGTTGTGTTCCAATCCACAACGTACATATTTTTCTTTCTTATTCCTTCGGGAACAACTTATCCTGTGGAATTATTTTTCACTTGGCACTTCTCTTTGAAGAACTTTACTAGATATCCTTTGTCACAAAATTGACTTGTACTCAACAAGTTGAATTTTAGACCTTCAACAAAGGATACATCTTCGATTTTTAAACCATTTTGAAATATTGTACCGATTCCTTTTGTTATGCCGTATCGTTCATTTCCACCGAATACGACTTTTGGTCCTTCGATATTTTTAAGATTCACAAGACTTGATTTGTTTCCAGTCATGTGTCTAGAACATCCACTATCGAAGTACCAAACTTCCTGCAAATGAATTAAACATTTTTAGGTACCCAACTTGTCTTGGGTCCTTGGGTGTTAGTCATTTTTGGTACCCAAATCCACCTTGTACTCACTGATCTAAGTTTAGGTGATTGGTATCCATTAAACACATTATAATCATATTTAATTTTTGAAAACATTTTTTGTGCCGGTTTTTGAAAATTGACTCGACTTCTTGACACGTGGGATATAGATTGTTTGGGCCTGTGAAAAGCATTAAATCTGGACTTAGTCCATGGTTTAATATTTCCAAACCAATCTTGTTTAGAGGGATAGAATCTCCCTGCCCCAGTCCTCGGATTTCCCATTTTCATATGAGGACTTTGTGCACTAAACTCATTGGTATATTTCCATTTAGGAACAAACTTTTGTCTTTTAATGTACTGTTTGGACGAAGTATTGTTTCTTTGATGCTTTAGTCCAACAGTGTTAATTTTGACATTAGTTTGGTAACCAATTCCTTGTCTCACTGTGCTTTCTTGACCTTTTACAAATTTTACTACTTGAACTTTATTACTTAAAGTAGTAGTAGAATTGGTCAATTTTTCGGAGGCTTGAGAACACGATGGATTATAACCAAGTCCGGTTTTATCACTTGAGGGTTTTTGCATATTTACCATTTTCTCCATTATTTTGGATGAATGCGTAAATGTAGCTATAACCTCTCTGAGGTTGTGTTCTCTCACTTCCCTTGATTTACACTCTTCTTGAAGACAAATAATTTTATCTTTCAAGTCTTTCACTTCAAGTAGAGCATTTTGCAATTTTTCATTTAATTGATTCTTTTCAAGAATCAGATAATTATTGCGCTCTTTGAGTTGAGAGTGAGTGTCCATTACGGTTTGACATTCTTCCATTAAGTGAAAGAGGGACTCTCTAGAAAATGAAGAATTAACAGAGTCATAAGATTTAGATGTTACCTCATTTTCTTCGTGTCCATTAGCCATAAGACACATGTCCTCGTGTGGTGTATTGTTGGAGATGCTCATGCAAAACATTGCATTGTCATCATTTGAGGTGTCACTTTCATCACTTGAAGATTCTTCTGACTCACTTATTTCAAGTGGATCACTGACGAGTGCTTTTCTTCTTTCTTTTAATCTTTTATCTTTGGGCTTGAATTCTTCCTGTTGAGGGTTAGTAACATTTGTATACTGACTTTTACTCACCTTGGGATATGGACAACTTGCTGCAAAGTGTCCCGGTTTTCTACAGTTGTAACACAAATTTGAATCTTCCTCAATAATTTCTTTCTTCGAATTCTTCGTTGTATTCCATGATTTCCCTTGTGGATTTTTCTTGTAGTTGCTTCTCTTCATGAATTTCCTGAATTTCTTGACAAAGAGAGCAAATTGATCATTAGGCAATAATTCAACATTTTGTACTGACCTTAAGGTTGATGGTTGCTCGGCTATAAGCGCGTTGTTCTTTTCTTCATGATCTTCCTCTAATCTTGATTTCATCTCAAATTCATAAGCTTTTAGATCACTAAAGAGCTTATCGGTTGATAGGGTTTTTAGATCCCTATGATCTCTCATGGCTGTGACCTTCATGTCCCATGTAGATAGTAGACCACGTAGAATTTTGAGTGAGATTTCTTTTTGATTAATATCTTTTCCAAGATCATTAATCTCTCCTAAGATTTTGGCAAATCTCGTTTCCATATCGGTAATATTCTCGCCGTTTTGCATTTTGAAATCCTCGAATTTCTTTAATGCTATAGTGAGCTTATTATCCTTTTCTTGTTCGTCTCCTTCACCAATTTGAATGAGCATTTCCCAAACTTCCTTCGCGGATTGACACTTTCGAACTTTTGGAAATATCGTGTCATCGATAGATTTAAACAAAATGTCCTTGGCAATATTGTCCAAGTTATTTCTTGTTCTATCTTCACGAGACCATTCCACTTTCGGTTTTGGAATGTATTGCGGAGTCTCACATGTTTGTTCAGATGAAGTGTTGACTTGCAAAATCTCAATAGGACCACTCGTAACCACTTCCCACATTTCATCATGTAATGCGGATAAATGTACCTGCATGCGAATTTTCCAATCGTCAAATTTTTCTAGGGAAAATAATAAATTTTGAGCAAGAGCATTATCTCTTTTCATCATCTTGATTTTTCGAGATCTGTCTAGCAGTCAAAATTGACTCAAATAGACAACTGCTCTGATACCAATTGTTGGTCCCGATAGGGTGGTGAAAGTCTAGGGGGGGGGTGAATAGACTTTCAACCTTTTTTAAATTAAATTACTCTTTGGTAACTTCAACTCTAAGTCACAAGTAAATAGAGCAAGTTTGTACTGCACAGCGGAATAATAGTAAAGAGTTATGCTCAACTTAGTAAATTAAGTGTGCAGGTATAAGTAAGTTAGGTACAAATGATATGTAAAGTGACAGAGATATCTTAAATATATAAAGGAGATGGTTCACTCAATATATAATGACAATATTTAAGATTGTAAATAAATATCGTATCACTTCGACCGTGTGACGAATGTTACATGCAACACGTCAAACTTGCTTAGAATAAATCACTATTTAAGCTCGAGAAGTTTGAGTCACATGCATACGTGAGAACACACTAAACCCGGATGATTAAGATTAACTGTGAATAGTAAACGGGTTAGTCGGATGAGATAGATAAATGTAGCAAATAATGTAAGTGCGGTATGTAAATGAGAGAGGCAATTTATAGTGGTTCGGAAGTGGCGTAATCTTCCTAGTCCACTTTTCTCCTTTCACTTCTAGGAGAAATTCACTATTTTTCACACACAGTTACAATAGTGAACAAGTGCTACACAGGCACTTCCTCCGGATGTCTTGCACACAGCTACACCCAACTCTGAGTGTCTCGCACACAGCTACACTCAACTCCCGAGTATTTCGCACACAGCTATACTCAACGCCAACTAAGTGTCTTGCACACAGCTACACTTAGCAACTACGAGTGTTTTGCACACAGCTACACTCACTAGAGTATTTTGCACACAGCTATACTCTTTCTACAATTTACTAATACAAGGATTTGTATTTCTCTCTCCAACTAGATTTTGAGACTATTCAGACTAAGTCTCTTTGAATATTTGAGCACTAGCACTTTTGAATTTTGCACTTGTATTCTATCTCGTTTTTCTCTGTTCTTCTCACGCCCTTTGTCTTCAAGTCTTCATGGCTTTTTATACTCAATCAAATATATCCGTTGGAGTGGGATAATTTGATATTTGAATTTTGAATCTTCATAGCCTGATATTGTTGACAGTAGATCTTCAATTTTGATTTGATTTGTCAACTTGCCTGACAAAGTAATTATTTCTAGCACAACTTTGATTTTCTAGTTGTTTCTAAAAATATTACTTTAATTGTCAATTTGAATATCCAACGAATCTTTGAAATAAATTCATCAAATAGAATTTATTTCTAGGATAAGTTTTTATATTCATGCCTTCATAAATATTTTTTTCGTTCTGATCAAATGTCTTTCAGGCAATTTTGGAGTCTTGTGGCATGTGGGTGGACTTGGAGTAAATTCCTTCGAATTTATCCAATTTCTGATCATCTTGCTCTTTTGCCACATTGTGCTCCTTTGACTTGAACATCGTGCTTCTTTACATTGTGCTTCTTAGCAGAATTGGTCACATTGTGCTCCTTTAGCATACATTGTGCTCTTTTGGTGAGCATCGTGCTCCTTCGGACACATTGTGCTCTTTTGAGCATTGGGGGAATCGATCTGGGGTGTGATCGTTTAGAGTAAGGACTTCTACCATTTCGCCGTTAGGCTCATCCGGTCATTCCTTGCAACGCCATTGCTTTATGCTTCTTTCACGGATGAATATTCGTAGGACCAAAATTAATTTCTCAAATTAATTTTGTTCTTCATATGGTAGATTCCTTCTGATTTCAATATTCTGATTTATGATGCTTGTACTAAGACTTAAAAACTAAGGGGATCTAAAGATACATTTGGCTCATCAAAACTTACAAAAAATATCCCTATCACAAACCTTGATACCTAAGCATATCCAACAAAGAACTAGTGAAAGATTTTGGATCAAAAGCTTTACCTTCAAGAACGAGGTAATGGGTGTCCATCCATTCCGCTTTCCTTGCCAAACTTGACCTTCTAGGCATGATTGAAGATGATCCAAAGCTTAACAAAAATGACCCATGGCTCCTCCTTTTTCTCTTCTCTCTCACGCTGCTCTCCTTCTCTCTCTCTCTCTCTCGCTGCTCTCTCTCTCTCTCTCTCTCTCTCTCGCTCGCTGCTCTCTCTCTCTCGGCGGCACGGCTCCGGCGAACAGCGACGGTGGCGAGGCGGTGGGTCAGCGACGGCGGGGCGACGGCAGGTGGTGGTGGCGGGTTGCAGATGAAGCTACGGGGAGGGGGTGGGTGCTTGGTGGTTCACGGGTAGGGAAGGAAGAAAGAAAAAGAGAGTTTGGGAATTTAGGGGTTTGGGTGAAATTGGGGAAAAGATGATTTAATTTGGGGATATGATTTTGGGTAAAGTGGGAATTTATGGTTTAGATGGAATTAAAATTGGTTAGGTTTCAAGAAAGATAATTAGTTCAAGTGGTTTAGAGGTTGGGTTGACAAAAATTAGGCTCGGGTTTAAAACTCAAAGGTTATAATTAAACATTAGGCTTGGATTTTAAGCTACACAAGGAAGGGTTCTTAGTATGAATTTTTGCTATTTTCCAATTCAAAGAATACTTGGAAAATTAAGTGCACAAGGAATTGTTGTAAGAACAACCAAGTACAAGGGTTGATTGCTAACTTCACAACGAAGCTCATATACCAACTAAAGAAATTACTTAGCAAGAAGAGTCTACACTAAGCCTCAAAAGAATTGCTATCAAAGAAAGCGTACCAAGGATTGCCAAGCAAGAGACAACTATGAAACACAAGGTAACACTCAAGATACAACGAACACGATGATTCTGGAGAAACAAACAAGGGTAGGCTAGAAGAAAGGGGTTACCTGCCACTTCATCCTCTATCAAGCCCTCCGACTCAGCCTGAGAACGCGCCATCACAAAAACTCTTCAGGGTGGCCTAGCTCCGACAGCTCCGCGACCTGAACTCCCTCCTGGTGCTCCTCCGGCTCTCGGGGGTGGCGGCAACGCTCTCTGACCGGCAAGCTGGGGACACTCCGCGACTCTGTAACCATGATCCCCGCATCGGAAGCACCTAAACCCCTGCCCATAACAATCATGGCCCGCGTGCACCTTCCCACATCTTCGACAACCAACCGACTTAGCTTGATCCTGATGCTCCACTCTGATAAGTCCTTGAGAGGAAGATGACACGGCCTTAACTTGAAAGCTCGGTCGGGGCTTCTTGAAGGTGGAAGAACCTCCGCTCTCAACTCTCTTCCTAGCTAACTCATACGATCCCTTCTGAAGCTGCTGAACACGATACAGATCCGCGGCACACAGGTACGCATCCTTAAGGGAACTGGGCCTAGTCACCGTCAACGCTTTTCGTGCCTCATAATTCAAACCGGCAACGAAACGCTCAACCTTAGCAAGCTCTGTAGGCACAAGCAACCTCGCGAAGCACGCCAGCTCTAAGAACTTCTTGTGGTATTCGACCACAGATAAGGATCCTTGCTACAGATGAAGGAACTCATGAAACATGGCGGCTCGCACATGCGCTGGGTAGAACCTTTCACGCATTCTGTCCTTGAGCACGGTCCAATCAAACACAGGCTCTTCAAGGAAGGTCGAACCTTCGTGGACCCACCGCAGATCAGCTTCTTGGCAGAAGTAGAACGTTGCCAGTTCTACTCTCCTTACTTCGGGGCAACCCACAACGATGAAGATCTTATCAAACACCCGTAGCCACTCTTCTAGGACTACAGGGTCTTCCTCGCCAGCGAAGGTTGGCGGCCAATGCCCCGACACCAAATGACCTACATCGCGATGCCCAGCAGGGGGAGGAGGCGGCACAACTTGATTGTTGTTCAGCAAGGCTTCACTAAGCTTCTGCATCGTCTGCGTCAGCTAATGGAGATTCTGAGTGAGCTGCTCGTTGGTCGGGGTCTCCGGGGTGCGAGCGCGGGGACGAGGAGGCATCGCAAACTTCTACAACAACAACGAGATTACCGAAAAGAGCAAACAAGCAAGACAGAAAGCAACACATATCTCACCGCGCAACCTAGAGTCCTAAGCCTAACACTTAGCTTCTTAAGGTCGCTTAGAGGTCTCAAAACACACTTAACCACTTAGAGAGTCTAGACTTAACTCTTCCTACGCTCAAACATAGACTCTGATACCAACTGTAACACCCCCCCCCCCCCAAACAAGACCTATATGAAAGCCTTAACACATGCAGATTAAACAACAAAACTAGCACAACGCAAGATAAAACGAATCTGGATAAAAGAAATCCAATGGGGTGTCACGCCACGTCTACCAAACATGGTAAACGCTACGGCAAACAATCTGCAAGTGTATACATCTATCCCAAAACATCAGTCTAACTACATTGGCGCACAGGCCACAAAAGTAAGGATAAAGGTGCAAAGCTACCAGACTCTAGACATCGCGCTCATTTAAACATCACCTGAAAGATACAAAGATAAACATTGGGACGACGCCCGGTCAGCGAATAATGCTGGTAACTCACCAATACCGTTAAGTATCATAAATAGATAGATATAAGTCATAAAAACCATTTTCGAAACGGAATACATATATATATAATTCAAAACCAAGATCAACTGTCAACACAAGACTCATCACTCTCAAGGATAACACGGGAACACATCCCAAACCACAAAGGTTAACCACACGCAAGGATAAAGAGTCACCCAATGGCAACACATGCCAAAACAACACAAGCCTCCGTGACTACACACGTCACGAGAGAAGATCACACAATGCCGGCTTTACAAGCCCTCACAACATCACCCATCACGAGTTCGTATGCCTTCCTTATGCCCTGTTCCAACCTTATGGCTACCCCCAACCTTGTATCTTCTTTCCAACCATTACCTCCAGGACCCCTGTACTTCTTAGTCCAACATTATTCCCCCGGGACCGTTGTCCCCCACCAACAACCACCAACGAAAACCACCAATCACGGCAACACATGCCCAGATAACACATGTTATCCCTAAAAAACGTGGACCCATCACTCAGGCCACAACTCCATAATCACGTCACGGCCACCACGAGGACCGCTGCAATACCTTGGTGACTAGTGTCCCATACCACTAATCGTGCAATCCAGGTAGAGCCACACACGCACCACAACTCAACAAGAGTTAAACAACGGATCACAATGAAGGTTTGAAACATACTCAATCAAGGAACGGGTCACAGCCCAACGACAACAACGATGGATAACACAAGTTATCATCAACCGATCGGAAGGTACAAACCACACACACGCTAGCATTTAGACAACATACTAGCATGCTTATCAACGGGGAAACTCAAGAGAGTTCCGAGGAACACACAAGACACCTCTTGGTCCAACGAAACACAGTGTTGAACACTTAGCACGATTCAAGACACCAAAGTCCTACATGGATACCTACCATATAGTTCTAGTCATACGAAACATCAAGAAGACGCTCAAATAGTTCCACAAAAGAACAACGAGAAGCCAAAAGACCAAATACCGAGTCAAACAAATCACGGGAAACAAATCCCGAACGAACACCACCGTGTTCCCCGCGGGTGGACCCACGGGTAATGCCCCACACGTGGTCCCGCCCGCGGGAACACATCCCCACAGGCCTATGTACCCGCGGGTAGGCCGGCGGGTGGTGCCCCGCCCGCCGTTCCGCCCGCGGGAACATCCCTGTTCCACAACAAATCCCTTCGGGGATGTTCTTCTCCAAACATAAATTCAAGTCCAAAACATGCCAAATCTCACCAAACACAACAAAATGACTTGAACCATGGAAAATGCCAAGCAATGGCACAAAGGAACCCTAAACACAAGCTCTAGATATGCAATATCACAAGACAATGCATAAACCCCCACATTTCATAGCAAAACATATGTAGAATCCAAGAAATCACATATATGTAAGCAAAATAGGTTTTGTAGAGCATGGGTTACTTCTTGAAGACCAAAAGACTTCAATTTACACCACAACAAGCTCTCCACAAGGCTTACTTTCCAAACCCACTTCAAGATTAAACCAAAAGATCACAAAGATCCTACCTTTAAGAAAAGGACAACTAAGATGGAACCGAAAACACAAGATGAACTTAGATCTTACCCTCCTAGATGCCCAAATAGGTGAAAGGTTGAATCTTGGAAGCAAATCTTGGAATCTTGACAAGGGTCTCAACTTGGCTTTGAGAATAAGCTACACTTCTTTTCTAGAGAGAAGGTAGAACTAATTTCTAAGAATTATAGAGAATGAAATGAAGAAGTCTTCTAGGTTAGGTTACAATACTAACTCTTGGTGAAAAGACAAGAATACCCTTACTAACCCTTAGAAAGTGTAAGGAACAAGGGAACTTCCCTCAAAGCTCAAGGTACAACACAACTTTAAGGTTGACTAGTAAAATACTAGTCCTTGAGTATTAAAAATCAGGATTTTAGGAATTAATTCCTCAAATAAAAATAGGATTAATTACTCAATTAATCCATGGATTGAATGTGGATTTTTGGGGTGTCACATCGACCACCCACCACGTACCCACTGCCACATTCCAGTGGGGACTTGACAGGCGGTCGACAGCCCACCTCGTGCCCACTGGTACGGTACGTTTTCTTGACTTCTCATTTTATTGATCCCTTGTGCATTTGTGTGTCTTCCTTGGTACTTCTTATGTGTTTAACATATAAATAAAAATCTAATGCTTGAACATGAAAATCGAATTATCTTCCTAATTGACTTGTTTCTATGTTACATAGAAATTCTAGGGACTAATTCCATTTCTAGGAATCTGAACCCTCAGATACATTGCGTATTAAGTTTCGACCCGAAATACAATCTGAGTAAGACCAGTAGAAACCTAAAACAAGTGGTCATCTAGAAATTATCCTTGGAAAAATATATTGCATCCCCAAACCATCTTAAAACTATCCCTCTAGACCTTGGTCCATGTTGCATAATAGACCACAAGCTCCCCATACCCTATTTAGGACCCTTTACCACTAAGATAAGGACCCCCCTAAACAAACATTTATACATAAATAGATACATCACTACTATTCTAGATATATCCCCCTAAAACTCCTATCATATATATACATCTAAAATATATAGTAAATCCCATGTACATTCATATGCTACACTCACACCAAATTATTATTATTACTATTATTATTATTATTATTATTATTATTATTATTATTATTATTATTATTATTATTATTTTCATTTTTATTACACCCCAATCCTATGTCACCTTGCCTAATCTTAAAAATGGTTGCGTCATGTATGGTACGTCCCTATAAGCTTAAATCTATATATATGTGTGTGTATAAACTTGTGAGCCTATAGAACATTCTCCCCTATTCATACGTATTCATATAAATTGTTACATTATATACAATAAATCCCTAGCCCCCAAACCATACACATATACCCTAGCTACAATAATCTTACACACACCTATAAGCTTGCCCTTAGCATATCCTAACCCTGAAATATCATCCCGTACAAATTACATCACTATTATATATATACATATATATACACACATCCTGGGATAGCCATAATTCTACTTTTCCCCCTCACATGACCTCCCTGTTACCACTCCTACCTTACCTAAATAATTAAAAACTTTAACCTCATCATCAGGTCATCAATTGACTTAGGAATTAGCAACCAAGGGTCTTCAAACTCTAAAGTTGTTTAGGTATCCCGGGCTTCTAGAGGTAAGATTTATGCCTACCTAAAATCTAATTACCACCAAGATAAAACTAATTTTCCTAAGTGCTTGTGTGATTAAATTCTCAAGATAGAACCTCTAGTACTTGTGAACCTAGGCTACCTTACTCGTAATTACTAAAATATTTGCATGCAAATTGCATGGTCCAAACTATAGGTCGGAATTTATATTTTTCATGTTCATTACATGACAAAACACATAGGTCACCTGTTTACGTTAAAATACACACTTACCCGCATTCAAGTATATATACAAAGCATGTTAGACAAAAATTGTATGTTATAAGACATCCCACTATACGTATATGCAATATTATTAGTTACAAACAATCTGCATATAAGTGCCAATACTTGTTATGTGATCACCCACCGTAATCCATGGTATACAAAATAAAGATCCTAATTCTATTGTCTCCCCAGAATTTATTTACCCCATAAAAGGCAAGAACCTTCCTCCTAAATACTTATAATCTTTTACTCAGAACCTAATTTCTGCTATTTGCTTAATTGTTATATGATTTATGACCTTCCTAAATTTATATGACAAAAAGTTTGGTTATGCCACGATACTAAGTACGTGAATTTAATTGTTAGTCATGCACTAGAATAACATGTGGAATAATACATATGTGTGTTTTATGATTCCATAGGACTAGTTATTATTTAAAGACTTGAAATAAATCCACATACCTTCACACTCTATACCTATAGACTTAAGGAAATCACATATTTAGCATAATTACAATTGAACACACATAGGCATGCCAACTTGCATGTTTTGCATATAACAGAAACAGTTAACTATCATACATGTTAGGCTTGTTATTTCGTAACTGTGAATACTTGGTATAATCTGCTAAGAACAAAGATTAGACATAGATCCTACATAAACGGCACCTAGGCTCACAACATTCTACACAACATGATTAAACATCTGCATCCATTCGTAAATGAGGTTCGCCCGTGTTGATACATGTGCATATACACTTTATAATGATTATGTGGCTATCCGAATCTGCACCCGCGTGGCATTTGCCTCTCATTTAGGTACATAAACAACTATATGATCGGTACAACTCATGTTGAATCATTATAAAATAATTAAATGAGGAACATGCCACATGTAAGAGTTCTATGTTATATATCAGTCACCCGTAGGACTTACATATTGTGTGTTGCATATTCGTAACCTTGTCATTTGGTGCTTTTTGCTAGCACAATAGTTAGGCTCAAACCCAGTAAGTTTATGTGTGTATGTGTATATATTTCCCATATAATACTTTCCTTATGAACTACTATACTAATTCGGGCTCTTTACCCCAAAATGGTTTCTAAGCTTCGGGGACGAAGCTTCTTGTAGGGGGGGGGGGGGGGGGGAGTGTGTAACAGCCCGTGTTACGGCCCTTAATCCTGAATTATTTATTTAATTAATTCCATTAATAATAATTAAAAAGGATTTAATTTGATTATAAATCCCTTTAATTAATTAATGTGGTCCACCGCGGATCGTGGACCCTTGCCTAAACTAGAGTCATAAGCTTATTAGAAATAAAGAAAGTGTACCTTTACTATTCAGATTATGATTAGGATTCTCTTTAATTAATTAATATGGTCCACCATGGACCATGGACCCTTATCCCTAAAAGAAGCCCTTAATTCTATAAGGAATAGAATTAGTAAACCCATACCATTCAGACCCTAATTAGGACTCCTAAATATATATATAAGGACATAGGAGGCACCTAGAAGTCACACCACAATAATTATCACCACACAAGATTTCCCAAGGGACTCCCCACCACCAAGCCTAGGGAGATCAAAAAGGATGGAAATCTTAGGGAAGTACCTTAATAGCCAAGGGATGATTAATTAAGGCTAAGTGGTAACCCATGTCTCAACAAAACCTACTTTCTTCGCTATAATCTCCTTCCTTGGCCTCCCTCTATATTCTTGTGTCTTGATGAATTCTTCCATGATAATTATATTATGTTCTTGATGATTGATAAGATGATTTATATGCTTTCTTGATAATCTTGATGATTTTGATGTTAAAAAGAAGTTCTTGACGAATCCTGATATCTCTTGATGATAAAATATGTTCTTGATGATTTGGGTGGGATTAGAGCCCTAGGTTGGATTGGGAATTTGTACTGTGATGTTCTGGATTTATATTTGGGTGGGAATTTGCATGTTCGGGTAGTTTTTATGTTTAGAAGTCGTATTAGGTTAAGTCCTACATGATTCTTGCTTTCGATCCGTTCATTGCTTGCGTGATGTCGTTATTTGCGTTTAAAAGTGTTTAAGCATGGCTTCGGGTTCCACGAAGGTTCCCGGGACGAGTATATGAGTAAAGATTCAGTGGGGGGTAGGTGGGGGTGGGGGAACCCACCACTTACCCGCTGCCCAAAGGGGCACAGCCCGGCAGCGGGCAACCGACTGCCCGCCGGCAACCCGCTGCCCGGAACAGTGCCCTCCGGCGGGCAGCCGGCGGGTGACCCCCACCCACCGGCTACCCGCTGGTCCGTACCCCACCCCGGGTCCCCGGCTTCCCCGTCTGATGTTTCCCATTCCCCGTGTTGTCCCAACGGACTCCACTTGTCGTGCTTGAATCTAGTTTGATGCTTCGGGTTCCACTCGTAGGCTAGATGAGTCTTAGGGATTGCATGCTAGTTGAATTGGTAACCCGTTGACCTAGGTGGAAGTTGTATGAACCCTTAGGACTATTCGTAGTATGTGAATGATCACACGTAGGTTTATTTATATAACTTTCCCCTCCCTATATGTAACACCCCGTGTTACGGCCTTCAATCCCGGATTAATTATTTAATTAATCCCGTTAAGAATAATTAAATATGATTTAATTATGTTAGGTTTACCTTTAATTAATTAGTAAGGTCCACCATGAACCATGGACCCTTGCCCGAATAAGAATCTTAAGCCTGTTAGGAACAATGGAAGTAGGCCTTTTACTATTCAGATTATGATTAGGATCCTCTTTAATTAATATGGTCCACTATGGAACATGGACCCTTATCCCTAAAACAAGCCCTAGCCCTATAAGGAATAGAATTAGTAAACCCATACCATTCAGGCCCTAACTAGGAGTCTTAAATATATAAATAGGGAACTTAGGAGGCACCTAGAATCCCCACCACAACAATCTCTCACCACCCAAAGAGTTCCAAGAATCCCCTTAGGAGAAATCAAGAAATCAAGAAAGCTTAAAGAAAAATCCTTCATAGCCAAGGAATTAATTAAGGCTAAGAGGTAACCCATGTCTCAACAAAACCTATTTTCATAGCTATGATTCCCCCTTAGGGTTTCCCCCATATTATTGTGATTGGCGAGATATGATGATAATTATTGATGTTTGATGTGATGATCCCATGAGGGATCTTGATAATCTTGATATTGGGAGATTCTTGATAATTATGGAGTTCTTGATGATTATATGGAGTTCTTGATGATTATGTGTTGTTCTTTATAATTGTGTGATGCTCTTGATGGTTATGTGTTATTCTTACCGAATCTTGCAATTAGAAGACGAATCGTATCCTTGTTGATATAAAAGTGATTAGAACCCTAGGTTGTATCGTACGTTATAATTCTTGGATTGTGGGGTGAGGAAATCGCATGTTTGGGTGTTGATTATGTCTAGAAAAGCATGATAGGTTATGTGTCGTTCGTTCCTCGTATTTGATCCGTTAATTGTCTACGTGTTGTCGTTAATTGCGTTGTAGGGTGTCTAAGCATGGTTTCGGGTTCCACAACGGTTCCCGGGGCGTATTGTGTGATAAGAGTCAGTGGGGGGTGGGTGGGGGGTAGGGGACCCGCCACCTACCCACGGCCGAGAACACCTTCCTGGCAGCGGGCAGCCGGCGGGCGGGCAGCTGCCCGCCGGCGACCCGCTGCCCGGAACAGTAAAGTCCGGCGGGCAGCCGGCGGGTGGCCCCCCACCCACCGGCTCCCCGCTGGAAATTATCCCACCTTGGGGCCCCGGCTTCCCCGTTTGATGTTCCCCCGTTCCCCGTGGTGTCCCAACGGACTCCGTTTATCGTGCCTATGTCTAGTTTGATGTTTCGGGTACCGTTCGTAGGTTTATGAGTCTATTATATTGCATGCTAGTTGAATTGGTATCCCGTTGACCTAGGTGGTAGAAGCATGAATCCCTTAGGACTATTCGTAGTATGTGATGGATCACGCATAAGTTTTGTTATACGTTTTCTCCCCCTTCCTAATGTGTAATGTGGGTTGCATGTGCTTGCTATGTGTTATGTGTGTGTGTTACCCCAATTCGGTTGCGATCGGATTAGTTATCCTGAGCTGCGGTTCAGAAGCTGGCTGCGGTCAGATTGATACTCTTGGGCTGCGGTCCACCGTTTGGTTGCGATCATTAACCCTGTTATAAGCATTAACCCTCATGTTTGGAGCATGCGATTGGTCCCGTGGCGCCATCAATGATTATGTGATATGAATGACGATTGGATGATGATGTGTTTGGAATCGAAAAATGATTGGTGACCTGAAATATGTATTCCTTATGATACTATCTCTACATAACTGTTTATTATTGATTGATGTGCTTGTCCCTACTTGCTGAGTCTATTCCTGCTTTTAAAGCTAGTGTCTCTTAAGTATATATCTTCCTGCTTCGAAATGATTTTTCATATATCTATATATATCTATCTATAATGTATTTCAACGCGTTGGAGTGGGTTACTAGCATCTCTCGCTGAACATATATATTTGCCTTTCAGGCACGGACGAGTAGACACTGGAGCGCGCTAGAGATTGGAAGCGTAGGATAAATAGTTCACTTTCGGCCTGTGTTCCATGCTTATGTATTGACATTATTAAGGATTTTATACAGTTAGCCTGTGCACCTGAGTTCTCTAGCTCAGGTGTGGCATAGCACCCCACACTCTTATATTATATTTTTTGGAATTAATGAGAAATTACCCTTATTATATCAGTCTTAAAAGTTGAAAATTTTTGGGGTGTTACAAAAATCCCCGAAGGGATTTGTTGTGACACCCCGAAATCCAACTTTGACTTTGGGGTTGACTAGTCAATTATTAGTCCCCAAGTATTGAATTTTCAGGATTTTAGGAATTAATTCACCAATTGAAATAGGATTAATTTCTCAATTAATCCATTGATTGAATTTGGATTTCGGGGTGTCACATTAAGTCTAGTTTGATGTTTCGGGTACCATTCGTAGGATAACGGAGTCTTATGTATTGCATGCTAGTTGAATCGGTACCCCTTTGGCCTAGGTGAAAGGAGTATGAATCCCTTAGGATTATTCCTAGTATGTGGATGACCACCCATAGGTTTCATTATACGTTTTCTCCCCCTTCCCATTGTGTTAATGTGGGTTGCATGCGCTTGCTATGTGTTATGTGTGCATGATTCCCCAATATTGGCTGCGGTCAAATTGGTTATACATGAGCTGCGGTTCATAAGCTGGCTGCGGTCAGAAATACACTTTTGGGCTGCGGACCACCATTTGGCTCGCAAACGTTTTACATGAGCTGCAGTTCATAACCCGGCTGCAGTTAGAGATACACTTTTGGGCTGCGGTCCACCGTTTGGCTCGCAAACGGTTTGATGAGTTGCGGTTCATCAGTTGGTTGCGGGGCCGTGTTAGCGCTATATGCGCTGACCCTCATGTATGGGCATGCGATTGGTCCTGTGGCGCCACCAAAGTGTGCTTATGTGATAAGATTATGATTGAATGATGATACGAATGATGTGAAATATGCTTGTGACCTTAGGATATGTGCTAGTGTCTTTATGTGCTTGATTATAACTGTCGAATGTGCTGGTCACTACGTGTTGAGTCTATTCCTGGTTTTAAAACTAATATATCTTCCTGTTTCAAAATGGTTTTCCTATATCTATGTATATATATATATATATATATATATATATATATATATATATATATATATACCTATATTGTTTTTTAACGCGTTGGAGTTGGTAACCAGCATTATTCACTGAACAGATATATTTGGCTTTCAGGAACTGATGAGTAGATCCGGAGCGCGCTAGAGGACCAATGCTTAGATAGTTAGATTCCCTTCGGCCTGCGTGCCATGATGATGTATTGACATTGCTTTGAGGATATTTAGTTAGTATTGCCTGTGCATCTGAGTTCTCCAGCTCAGATGTGGCATAGCACCCAAACTTTTGTGTTTAGTAATGCTCTATTTTCGATATTAATAATAGAACTACCTTTATTATATAAGTCTTAAAAGTTTCAAAAAATCTAGGGTGTTACACATCTACTAGCACCGCACCTCTCGTCGAGTCACAATGAAAGTATTCCATTGCTACGGATCATCTTAGGAGGACAATTTAAAAACCTGCTTGGTATGTTGGTGATGATGAAACCAACTTCGTTGCTTATGCTCTTTCAGTCGCATAGGAGGTTGATAGTGATCCATCCTGCTATTCTGAAGCTCTTCATATTGCTAAGTTCCAGTTGTTAATTTCACAATGGATTTGATCCAAGGTGAAGATTGTTAGATGTGACTCCAAATCCATGAGATGATTTCTCTACTGTTGAGTTTCTCCATTATGCACGTAGCATACCACTGCCGCAATATCTCCCCACGTAGCACCACTTCATGCTTTTGTTTATAGTATAAATATCATGCTTTACTTTGTAATCAAATCACCTCTTACATCAATTCAATTTATTTGAATTCATTTTTTATCCATTCTTTTCTTTCTTTCACGTAGAAATATATACATATATTTTGTTAGTATTCTCTTTTAGAGATTAATATATATATATTTATTTATATTTTCCCATTCTTATTAATTATTTTGTCACTTTATATATTTTTCTTCATTTTTATATTTTCTCTATTATTTAACTTCTATAATTCTCAATTTTCAATTCGATTCTTCACTTCCGCATTATTCGGCTATATTCCTAACAGTTATTCATTTATGATATTTATTGAACATGAGTTTTGTGTGTGTGTTTTTCTCCACACTCTTTAATTTCCATTCAGTCTTCTTCTTGATAAACATTTGTGAATCAGTAGCATATACAGGCCCGGCCCTGGGCAAGGGCAGGCTGGGCCCATGCCCAGGGCCCCATGCTTGGAAGGACCCCCTATCCTATACTATTACTCTAATATATACTATTAGAAATGTTATATAATTATTTAGTATACATTCATAATAATGGTTTTTGAGTTGGCTGAGTTGGTAAGGTTTAGCATTTTAATACGTATGGTTGAGGGATCAAATCCCCATGGGTAATTTTACATAAAAATTTCGCCTTCTACTATTTAGTATATGAATTAAAGAATCTTACTATATAAAGATTTGAGTTGGTTGAGTTGGTAAGACTTGTAGTTTTTATGCCCGTGGTCAAGGGATCAAATCCCTTAAATATCATTTTACATAACTTTTTCCTACAATTTATTTATTTCTATTTCTAATTTGTATTTTTCTAAATTTAATTTGTAACTTTGTGATTTTGTTACCTTTTTATAATTATAGTGAGATTTATAATATAGATTGATTTGTAATACATATCAAATTTTGAATCTATTTCTATTCGAGTAATTTACTACTTATATTTAGAATATTTGTTGTTTTGTGAACTTTATAATGAGTTATTTATATGTAATATATTTTGTGATTTAGTTATGAAAAATATTTTAAAAGATAATTTAATTTTTGTATGAATTATGTAATCAATGTAGGATAGAAGTTTTATTGTGCGTCATCGTATTCAAATTAATGTAGAAAAACTTGAAAGTGATCTCAATAAAAAATAGTATTTATAAATATGATATCAATATATAAGATGTGTGATTTATTGCATGTATTTTATTGGAACTATTTTATCCAATTAATTATGTTTTATATTTTATTATGAATATCTTTTATCCCGTTTGAGTGTTTTGATTTATTGTTTCCAATAATTAAGATTTTATGCTTTGATTTCATTTGTAAGTTTTTTTTATATAAATTTTTATTAATAATTACTTTATTATTTATTATAATAAAATGTGATTGTTTATAAGCTCATTTGGTTTCAAATTACTTATTCATTTTTATAAACTATATTATTTATTTATGAAAATACTGATGCAGTGATTGATTATTGTGGATTTAGGAATGCATCTATAATTGTTTTCATGTGTATGTAAAATTGTTAAAAACTTGTGAATCTTATTTAAGTTATTTGACATTAGTATTGCTTCCTTATTTAATTTATTAAATTTTAATTATAAAAGTGTATATTAATTTCGTATTGGGCACATTTTTGTTGTTATACCCCGGGCCAAAAAAATGATAGGATCGGACCTGAGCATATAAAGAAAGTGTTATTCTTCTGCCTGGCAAGGGCAGTACAGCCAGACAAAAATCCTGTGGATCCAAAAGCTCTCACAATTTCCAGGTATTTTGGTCGTTTTGATTTATCTGTCAGCATATCTTCTTATTCTTCTTCTTCTTTTGGTTTGTACTTTCAATCTGGTTTCCAAACCATTTGAATGCTTTGAGTTTGTAAACGACTGAAGGTAATCTCTTCCATGCGACGAACATTGTTAGTTTCCTACTCCAAATGTGTGTGTGAGCGACGGAGCGAGCAAGTACTTGATAAATACTAGAGTATTTATTTGTTACAAGATAACTCCTTTAGAATATAATTTTCTTTGCTGCTTTTTTCTCAATTCTTTTTTGAGATTTAAGGTGCTTAGAGAGGCTTATCAGGTCCTGAGTGATCCTGAGAAGCGTGAAGCATAGGACAGAAATGGGAAATATGGAGTGCAGGAGTAAGTGCAAATATTAAATTGCAAACAGTTTCATTACTTGCTTTTGAACATTTTCTAAAAATCCAGAGTTTTTTTTTTTTATGGCTTATAACACCTTCATCTATTGGCACGCAATACAAATTGAGAGGCAAATCAGTGGTTGCAATAAGCAGATCCAGTATCCCATAGATGGGGTGGAACTTGAATGGAGTAAATTAAGACCTTGCATCACTTGCATGCATGGATTCTGGGTGATAAAGGAATTGAATTAAACAAAATTTACTTGTACCACAATAGAACATATTTACATTCTTGTTCACTGAACCCATTTTAAGTGCTATCGTCACTAATATCTTGTATTTCAACTTTTCAAGCAGAAAAGAATTGGTTTTCACTTATTTCATTTCATTATTCTTAGGAAAGCTATGCTAGACCCTGCAGCAGTTTCTGGAATGCTATTTAGAAGTGATCAAGTGATTTCTTCGAAGACTATGTGGGGCAACTTTTATAGGCTTCTTTGTCAGTTGTTGAAGCTGAACAGGCCTCTACTGATCCTGAAACCCGAAATGAGAAAGTTGCAGAAAAGATGAAGGTATGCTTGTTAAGACTTTATCTCATGAAAGGCCAGTCAATCTTACTCTGAACAATTTATTTAGAACATTTTGACTCTTGTATACAGGCATTGTAGAAGGAAAGGGAAGACAAACTTGTGAAGATTCTAATAGATCGTCTTCACCGATTTGTTGATGCCCATATACAAGAGTTTGTGGATTGGGCGACATCAGAAGCAAGTCGTCTATCTCTAGCTGGTAAGATAAGGCTTCTATGCTTTTAACCAGTATTGATTTTTGCATGCTAAAAGCTAAACAACCACAATAACCAGTAAGATAAGGCTTCTTCTTCTTCTTTTGTGGAAAAGAGTTCTGTGTAACATTCAGTACTTGTCATTTTCCTTCCACTTTCCCTGAAGAAATAAGAAGAAATTATAGACAATTTGCATTTTTCTGTTTTCAGCTTTTGGTGAGGCTATGCTGCATACCATTGCGAAGGATAATTAAGCGCTACATGAAGGTGCCATTTTTTGCGGAGTGGGTTCGAGATATAGGACACCGTGTTAAGTCACAAGTTATGGCTGCTTCAGGTGACAATAATAGAACTTGGATATAATGAAATTGCCTTAAACCTTCTTTAGTTCACCATATGTTAATTTGTGTAGACAACTGCTATTACTAGACCAACCTTTCAGTAACATCATCACTTTCAGTATTCAAAACGGAGCTTATTTGATGCATTTAAGAAACATGTGTGTGGTTTTTGATTTGTAAAGTTTATTTCATTTGTACTTCTTTCTATTTTTTATCATTTTATGTCTATTCTTTGTGTAGAGCCTTCAAGACTGCCCATGCCTTCAACCGGTACTCCCTATTTTACTCCATCAAGTCTGACATTAATATTATTATTTTTATCTTTCTTCTTCATCTCTTCCCCCACCACTCGTTTCTCTCTCACTGGCATTTTTTTCTATTTCTTCTCCCTCTCGTTTATTTATTTCCTTCACCTGCGTTTATGCATCTCTTCATTACTCCGCTAATAACTTATGTAACCATAACTTTTAGTTTGCTCATAATAGGAAGGAACTTCTTTCACTGGCTGATTTAGTGACTCCAAATCGGAAGGACGCTTCTGCTTTGCTTGGTGGTGTGCACTTGGAAACATTCGAAGACAATCACTGTGTTGAAAGAGGCATCTGCTTGCAGGAATGTACTTGTGACCGTGAATGCATAAGTGCTAGGTCAGATTGTCAGAATGAAATTTGAACCGTTTTCTGTTAAGTCAAGTAGTTAACTGTCAATATGCTGAAACAAATGCTTTGCCTGCTGCTGGTTTTCAATTTGTAGTTTACTCTAAGGCGATTAGCCATCCAGGACCAGCTCCTTATAGTTGATATAGCTTTGCCTAAGCACTTTTGAAGTTATACCGCTGCCTTCTTCTGGCCACCATATTATTATTTCAAATAATGAACGATTTGATCCCTCAATTATTAGCGAACTGTCAATGTAGTCCCTCAATCGCTTATTAATCGATTTGTTCCCCGAAAACAATTATTTTTAGTCGATTTAGTCTCTCAAGCCGTCTTCCGTCAACGGCCGGAGGGACTAAATCGACTAAAAATAATTGTTTTCGGCGACCAAATCGACGTCTGGAGGGACTAAATCAATTAAAAATAATTATTTTCGGGGACCAAATCGATAAATAAGCAATTGAGGGACTACATTGACAGTTCGATAATAATTGAGAGACCAAATCGTTGATTAACTCAAAAAAATAAAAAACTATCCCCAAAAAAAGTATACAGCTGCCTTCTTTCGGCCACCCTGTTGTTATTAACAAAAAAAAAAAAAAAAAAAAGAATATTTCTCCGCTTGTTTGGCGTCGTTCCGGAAGAAGGTATATCGCTGCCACCTTATTAAGAAAAAAATATTTGTCCGCAAAGAATTTATACCGCTGCCTTCTTCCGGTCTACCGCACAGCTTATCTACTGAAAATGTTTCTTCATCTCTCTGCCACTGCTCCACATACTTCTGGTCCACGGTAGCTAAGAACAAAACAAATCAAATCTCACCTTCTATCCGCTCCGCTTTTCTCCAATTCATCAAAGGCGATATGCGTAGCAATGAGTGTTTTACACGGAGTAGTATGGAAGGGCTTGTTGGATATTTAGTGGTAAACACTCAAGTTTTGCTGGGGAAAATGAATATGTTTATTCCATTCTATCTCTGCTAATTTATACACAATTAATATAGAAAATAACTCAACAAACAACTCTAAAATATCTCAACAACTTAGAATTAAAACAAGATAATAAAAGACTAATTCAAAATAAAACTAATGTGCAGTAAATATAGCATTTTCTATCACTCCTCCTTGCTATTTTTGCTGCAAACTCCAATCTTCTCTCTTAACACTTCATATCTTGATCTTGGCAATCCCTTTGTCAGAATATCAGCTAGTTCAACACCAGTACTGTAGTGAACCAAGTTAACTTCATTTGCTCTTTGAACTTCTCTAACAAAATAAAGCTTAACTTTGAAGTGTTTAGTCTTGCCATGAAAGACTGGATTTCTTGAAATTGCTATAGCTGTCTGGTTGTCCACAAAAAATTATTGTTGCTTCCTCTTGGGTCATCTTTAGATCAGACATAAACTTCCTTAATCAAAGAGATTGATTAACAGTTAAAGCTGCTGCAACATACTCAGCTTCAGCTGTTGATTGTACCACGACATCCTGCTTTGTTGAACTCCAACTAAAACAACCGGATCCAAAACTAAAAAAATATCCGGATGTACTTCTCATATCGTCTGATGAACCTGCCCAATCACTGTCAGAATAACCATGAAGAAACAACTTCTTTGTTTTTTCAAACTTCAAACCATAGTCTAGAGTTCCCTTTATATACCTAAGAATCCTCTTTGCTGCTGTATAATGCAATTCACTAGCACAATGCATAAATCTTGATAATAAACTTACAGGAAACATTATATCAGGCGTTATTGCTGTCAAGAACATAAGGCATCCAATAATACTCCTATATGCGGTCTCATCAACTTCCTCAGCACCATCATCTTTGCTAAATTTTTCATTTTGAGAAAGAGGAGTATTTACTGACTTGCAGCTTTCCATGTGGAATTTCTTCAACACCTCCCTAGCATATTTTTGCTGTCCAATATAAATTCCATTTTGAGTTTGTTGAACCTCCACCACGCCTAGGAAAAAAATTCATTTCTCCTAGATCTGTCATTTCAAAAGCTTGCATCATTTGAGTCTTAAATTCATTGATTAGCTTCACATTGTTTCCCGTCACAAACAAGTCATCAACATATAGTGAAATTACAATCAGATCATCATCAACAACTTTAATATACAGGGTTGATTCATCACTCTTGCTCTTGTTGAACCCCATGTTCGATAATTCTTCATCAATTATGCTATACCAGGCCCTTGGAGCCTGTTTTAGGCCATACAAGGCTTTCTTAAGCAAGTAAACCTTACCTGAATCTGTTGCAAAACCTTCAGGTTGCTCAACAAAAATTTCTTCCTCTAGATAGCCGTTTAGGAAGGCTGACTTTACATCAAGTTGATAAATCTGCCATTGTTTTTGTGCTGCAAAAGCTAAGAGAAACCATATAGTATCTAACCTTGCCACAAGTGCAAACGTTTCTGAATAGTCAACACCATATAGTTGAGCATAACCCTTCACAACCAGCCTTGCTTTATGCTTGTTAACAGAGCCATCAGCATTGAGTTTGGTTCGGTAAACCCACTTCACACCAATGGTCCTCTTATGTTCAGGCAGATCTACAAGTTGCCAGGTTTTGTTTTTCTCAATCCCATCCTCATCTCCTCCTCCATTGCAGCAATCCATTTTGGGTCTTTAGCAGCTTCATCATACCCTGCAGGTTCAAGTACTGCTACATTGCACCTTTCATAAATTTCAGCAAGTGACCTTGTACCTCTTACAGGAATATCATCAATTCTTTCATCTTCAAGAAGCTTTTCTGATTCTTCTTTAATATTTTTAGGTTCATTTTTATCCCAATTCCATCTGGCATTTTCATCAAACTTCACGTCTCTGCATACTTTCAACTTACCTATTAGAGGCTGAAAAATTCTATAACCCTTTGTGACATTACTATAACCAACAAAAACTCCATATTCTGCCTTTGGATCTAGCGTCTCTCGTTTTACATCTGGAATACGAGTGAAACATAGACAACCAAATATTTTAAAATTAAGAACAAAAGGCTTAAAACCATACCATGCTTCAAAAGGTGTTTTTCCTTTCAAAACTTTAGTTGGTAACCTATTTAGCAAAAATACAATTGTATCAACCGCCTCTGCCCAAAACTTTTTTGGTATTCCTTTCTGTAACACCCCGTGTTACGACCCCTAAAACCAATTAATCATTTAACCAATTATCCAAAGAAAGAATTAAATTACAATAATTAATTAGGGAAAAGGCCCACCATGGTCAGTGGGCCATCACCCCTAAAACCCAACCCCTAGCCCTAAAAGGAATAGAATTAGCAAGCCTATAATATTAGTTCCTAATTAGGACTCCTAAATATATAAATAGGGGACTTAAGAGGCACCTAGAACCCCCCACCACAATAATCCCTCACCACACAAGAAATTCCAAGAATTCCCCTAGGAGAAATCAAGAAAGAAGAAAGCTTCAAGAAAGACCCTTCATAGCCAAGGAATTAATTAAGGCTAAAAGGTAACCCATGTCTCAACAAAATCTATTTTCATAGCTATGATTTCCCTCTTAGGATTTCCCCCATATTCTTGTGTGTTGATGATTCGTTATAATGATCCTGATAATTGGTGTTATGATTCCATGGGTAATCTTGATGATAAGAGGTTCTTGATGATTACATGGTGTTCTTGATGTTCTTGATAATTATATGATGTTCTTGATGTTTATATGATATTCCTACCGAATCTTGATATTAGAAGATGAATTGTGTTCTTGTTGATTTAAAATAATTAAAACCCTAGGTTATATCGTGGAATTCGTATGGTATTATTCTTGGTAGATTGGGTGGGAATTTGTATGCTTGGGTGTTGATTATGTTTAGAAAAGCATGATAGGTTATGTGCCGTATGTTTCTTGATTTTGATCCGTTAATTGTCTACGTGTGTTATCAATTGCGTTTGAAAGTGTCTAAGCATGGTTCCGGGTTCCACGGTGGTTCCCGGGGCGTTTATTTGTGAAGAAGAGCCAGTGGGGGGTAGGTGGGGGTAGGGGACCCGCCACCTACCCGCGGTTAAAAGTGGCATCGCCGGCAGCGGGCAGCCGGCGGGCGGGCTGCTGCCCGCCGGGCACCCGCTGCCCGGAATAGTTGCCGCCGGCGGGCAGCCGGCGGGTGAACCCTCACCCACCGGCTACCAGCTGGTTTGTACCCCACCTTGAGATTTTGGCTTCCCCGTTTGATGTTCTCCCGACCCCCGTGGTGTCCAACGGACTCCGTCTATCGTGCCTATGTCTAGTTTGATATTTCGGGTACCGTTCGAAGGTTGTATGAGTCTTATGTATTGCATGCTAGTTGAATTGGTATCCCGTTGACCTAGGTGAAAGAAGTATGAACCCCTTAGGATTATTCTTAGTATGTGAAGGATCACGTATAGGTTTTGTTAATGTGGGTTGCATGTGCTTGCTATGTGTTATGTGTGCATGATACCCCAATTTGGTTGCGATCAAATTGGTTATACGGGCAGTCGGATGGGTTGAGAACCATACCGACGGTTAACCAGGCCGGTTGCGATCGGTCAGGTATATAAACATTATATAGGGCTGCGGTCCACCGTTTGGTTGCGATCAAATGGATTATACGGGCAGTCGGATGGGTTGAAAACCATACTGACTGTTAACCAGGCCGGTTGCGATCGGTCAGGTATATAAATATTATATAGAGCTGCGGTCCACCGTTCTACATGAGCTGCGGTTCATTTTCCTGGCTGCAGTCAGATGACATACTCTTGGGTTGCGGTCCACTGTTTGGTTGCGATCAAACTATGATGAGCTGTGGTTCATCGGTCGGTTGCGATCGACCCCTCCGTATTGTGAGACGGGGCAGGGTGCTGCAGGGCCATGTCAGAGCTATATGCGCTGACCCTCATGTATGGGCATGCGATTGGTCCTGTGGCGCCAACAAAGTATGCTTATGTGATGAGATATGGATGAGTTGTGATTCTGAGTATCTTGGGGATGTGACTACGGGATTTACGTTGGGGATTGTTTATGTTGGGTTATGATTATTGATTATGCTCAGCCTTATCTACCTTGCCTGTTGCGAACTATATATGCTTGCTATAACTGCCGTTTGTGCTTAGCTCTATGTGTCGAGTCTATCCCTGTTTTAAAAGCTAGAGTTCGTAGGATATATCTTCATGTTCAAAATGGTTTTCGTATATCTATATATATCTCTATATGTATTGTATTTCAACGCGTTGGAGTGGGTTACCAGCATCTCTCGCTGAACAGATATATTTGGCTTTCAGGCACAGAAGAATAGACACTGGAGCGCGCTAGAATCGTGGAGCATAGAAGTAGATAGTTTCCCTTTCGGCCTGCGTGCCACGGTTATGCATTACTTTGTTGTGGATATTAGTTAGTTAGCCTGTGCACCTTAGTTCTCTAGCTCAAGTGTGGCATAGCACCCCGTACTCTTTATATTATGTTTGGGATTTAATGAGATCTTACCTTCTTTATATAAGTTTCAAAAGTTTCGAAAACCTGGGGTGTTAAGTTGGTATCAGAGCCTAAGTTTAACCCTAGGATAAGACTCTTGAGACCAGACCTTAGGGCATTAAGCTTAAACTCTAGGTACTTAGGAACATAGGGTTCAGGAATCGTAGGACGCGCGGTGAGATTGTGAAACCGACACATAGCCCCTCATTTAATCCCTCTCTGACTTAAAGAAACTCCCCCTTCCCCTATTACATCAAGGTAAGAATACAAAGTAACATCGACTTATGAACACCAGGATGGCACCAAAAAGGAGACAAACAGGAACACCGAAACTCCCCACTCAGGAATTCTTGACTCAGAATCTACAACGCCTGGCCCAAATTTCCCAGGCACTGAGTACTACCATTCCCCAACCTTTACCAACAAACGAGAACTTGGAAATCCACCACCAAGTCTCGGCGCATCAACCACCCACCTTCTCAGGGAACGAAGACCCCACGATCCTCGAGGAATGGATCGGAACTTTTGACAAGATATTCCGGGCAACCGAATGCCCAGAAAACCACCAAGTCAGAATAGCCTCCTTTTACCTCAGACACGAGGCCGACACCTGGTGGGCTCACGAGAGACCCACATACGAACAAGGCCCCGAATTCAACTGGGAAACCCTAAAAACACGGCTGCGAGAACAATTCTATCCCGACAATCTAAAAGCCACCATATACGAAGAGTTTTTCCACCTAAAACAAGGGGCAGCCCCGATCACGGAATACTACCAGCAATTCCGCAGACTGGCTCGCCTCACCCCCGAGCTAGTACCCACCGAGATGATCAAGGTCAAGAAGTTCATAACAGGCCTTGATCCCGAACACCAGAAAGTCCTGGCCACACAAGAACCAAGGACTCTCGGGGAAGCCTATGCCAAGGCATTCCAACTACAACAAGTAACAAACCAACCTCGGGAGACACACCTGGGTACAAAAGGAAACCTGAGGGGAATCGCACAAATCCCACCCGAGGACCTAAAAGCTCCAGGACCGTCTCACCCCCCAAGGTCACGACACCGATTGCTCAAGGAAGAATCCTCACCCTAAGCAAAGCTAGGATCGGAGACAGCAACATAGTCTCCGGAACCTTCCTAGTACACGCCACCCCCGCCACCATACTATTTGATTCAGGGGCTACCAACTCGTTTATAGCAACCGAGTTCGCCACTCAACTCTGCCTTAACGCCAGCACAAAAGTCCAACTCCAGGTCAAGGTGGCCTCTGGTGAAATCATGAAATGCGACCACATGTATGAGAACGTAATGATCACCATCCAGGGAGTGGACTTTCCTAGCAACTTGATACAGTTCGGACTGGATGGGGTACAAGTGATCTTGGGCATGGACTGGCTAGGGAAATTCCAAGCACAAATCCTGTGTGGAGAACAAAAAGTGGTCCTACGGGGACCGAACGGAAAAAGGGTGTCATACCGCGGGACCCACCAGGATCCAGGGATCAAACTTGTGAACATGATGAAAATGAAGAAGTACCTAAACCATGGAAGTGAGGCCTTCCTATGCTCGGTCAAGAACCTCAACACCAAACCACCCGAACCGCAATCCATTCCGGTGGTAAACGAATTCACCGACGTCTTTCCAGACGAAATCCCCGGGGCACCCCCAGCCAGGGAAGTCGAGTTCACAATAGACCTCGCACCTGGCGCTGCCCCGATCTCTAAACCACCCTACAGGCTAGCACCAAAAGAAATGAAGGAACTGAAAACACAACTCCAGGAATTGCTAGATAAAGGTTACATCCGCCCCAGCACCTCTCCATGGGGAACACCGGTATTATTTGTTAAAAAGAAAGACGGGAGCATGCGCCTATGCATCGACTATAGGGAACTTAACCAAGTCACAATAAAGAACAGGTAACCCCTTCCCGGATAGATGACTTGTTCGACCAACTTAAAGGGGCAGGGGTGTTCTCGAAAATTGACCTAAGATCCGTATATCACCAAATACAAGTGGCCAAACCAGACATTCAGAAAACGAACTTCCGAACGCGTTACGGCCACTATGAATTTACAATAATGCCCTTCGGACTCACCAATGCACCCGCCATATTCATGGACCTCATGAACCGGGTTTTCCCACCCCACCTGGATGACTTCGTCATTATATTCATTGACGACATCCTAGTCTACTCCCGAAACAGGGAAGAACACGAAAGGCACCTCCGCATAACCTTGCAAACTCTAAGAGAACACCAACTATACGCTAAGTTCTCCAAATGCGAATTCTGGAAAGACAGCTTGGCCTTCCTAGGCCACGTGATAACCAAAGAAGGAATTAAGGTAGACCCCGCCAAGGTCCGTGCCGTTAAGGAATGGACCACACCAAGTTCGCTGTCAGAGGTCCGCAGCTTCCTAGGCCTTGCTGGTTACTACAGGAGGTTTGTACCCGACTTTACTAAAATAGCTCAACCTCTCATCAAACTCATAAAAAAGGAGACCCCCTTCCGATGGGACGACAACTGCATCGCGGCCTTTCAGGAATTGAAAGATAAACTAACCACGGCACCCGTACTAGCTATCCCTACCGGGGGGGAGGGATTTGAGGTCTTCAGTGACGCATCCAAAAAGGGGTTGGGTTGCGTGTTAATGCAAAAGGGCAAAGTAATAGCATACGCATCCAGACAACTCAAAACCCACGAAGAAAATTACCCCACCCATGACCTCGAGTTAGCCGCTATCGTATTCGCGCTAAAAATTTGGAGGCACTACCTATACGGAGTGCAATGCAAGATCTACACAGACCATAAGAGCCTAAAGTACATCTTCACCCAGAAAGACCTAAACATGAGACAACGAAGGTGGCTAGAACTCATAAAGGACTACGACCTAGACATTCAGTACCACGAGGGAAAAGCTAACATTGTGGCAGACGCCCTGAGCAGGAAGGCTAACAACTCCCTCAACGCCACCTGGGTCCTACCCGACCAGCTGTACAAAGACTTCCAGAAGCTGAACTTGGAAATAATAAAGGAAAATCAAACCCACCCCGAGATTCACCTATTCAACACACAAATCATACCCACACTCTTCGAAGAAATCAAAATAGGACAGCAGCAGGATCCGGGACTAGATAAAATACGCCTCGACCTAACCCAAGGGAAAGAAGGACCCTTCAAAATACACGAAGATGACAGTCTCCGCTACCAAGGTAGGTGGTGCGTACCCACGACGCATCCCCACTTAAAACAACAAATCTTGGAGGAAGGTCAAAACGCCCCGTACTCAGTGCACCCCGGGGGTGACAAACTATACCAAGAGGTGAAAAGGTCATTTTGGTGGCCCAACATGAAAAAGGAAGTCGCAGATTTCGTGGCCAAATGCCTGAGCTGCCAAAGGGTGAAGGCCGAACGATGCAAACCCAAGGGACTCATACAACCCCTTGAGATACCACAAGGAAAGTGGGATTCCATATCCATGGACTTCGTCGGAGGATTACCCCCAACAAAAACCGGCAAGGATAAAATTTGGGTTATAGTGGACCGACTAACCAAAACGGCGCGATTCATTGCCATGAAGGAGACATGGATGATGACACAACTAGCCCAAGCCTACCTAGCCTTAGTGGTGAAATACCACGGAATTCCCCGAAGCATTGTGTCCGATAGAGACTCCAGATTCCTCTCACAATTCTGGAAGTCACTACAATCGGCCTTAAGGACACAACTAAAACTAAGCACGGCATTCCATCCCACCACTGACGGCCAAATCGAGAGAACCATTCAGACTCTCGAAGACATGCTGAGGGCCTGTGTGTTAGACTTCCAAGGGACATGGGAAGATGATAGGAATATTTTTGTAAGTTTTGATGAGCCAAATGTACTTTAGATCCCCTTAGTTTTTAGGTCTTTTAGTACAGGCATCATAAATCAGAGTATCGAGTCAAAAGGAATCTACCATAGGAAGAACAAAATTAATTTGAGAAATTAATTTTGGTCCTACGAGTATTCATCCGAGAAAGAAGCATAAAGGAATGGCGTTGCAAAGAATGATTGGATGAGCCTAACGGCGAAATGGTAGAAGTCCTTAATAGCCAAGGAGAAATCAAGAAGAGGAGATCTTAGAGAAAGAACCTTAATAGCCAAGGAATCTAATTAAGGCTAAGAGGTAACCCATGTCTCAACAAAACCTATTTTCCTTGCTATAATCTTCTTGTTTGGCTCCTTCTCTATGCTTGTGTCTTGATAAATCTTTTATGATAATTATGATATGATCTTCATGTTGATGAGATGATCTTATGTGTTGATCTTGATAATCTTGATGATTATAAGAGGATCTTGATAATTATGTGTTGTTCTTGATAAATCTTGATGTTCTTGGTTTTAAAGATAAAACTATGATTTTGATGATTCGAATATGATTAGAGCCCTAGGTAAAATTGGGAATTTCGTATTGTGATATTCTTGATATATTTGGGTGGGATTTCGCATGTTCGGGTGTTAATTATGTTTAGAAGTCATGGTAGGACGTGTTCAATATGATTCTTGATTTTGATTCACTAGTTGACTACGTGGTGTCGTCGTTTATGTTTGAAAGTATCTAAACATGGTTTCAGGTTCCACAAAAGATCCCGGGGCCCAAATATTTAAAAAGGAGTCAGTGGGGGTAGGGGAACCCGCCACCTACCTGCTGCCCATTTTTTGGCGTCGCCGGTAGCGGGCAGATGACTGCCCGCCGGGCACCCGCTACCCGGTTTCTCGCCGTCGGCGGGCAGCCGGTGGGTGGTCCTCCACCCGCCGGCCACCCGCTGGATTTCCACACCTCGGGATGTTGGCTTCAACGTTTGATGTTTCCCCAACCCTCGTGGTGTCCCAACGGACTTTGTTTATCGTGCCTAAGTCTAGTTTGATATTTCGAGTACCGTTCGTAGGATAAAAAGAATCTTGTGTATTGCATGCTAGTTGAATTGGTATCCCGTTGACCTAGCTGAAAGAAGTATGAAGCCCTTAGATTATTCCTAGTAAGTGGATGACCACGCATAGGTTTCATTATACGTTTTCTCCCCTTTCCCAATATGTTTATGTGGGTTGCATGAGCTTGCTATGTGTTATGTGTGCATGATACCCCAATATTGGCTGCGGTCAAATTGGTTATACATGAGTTGCGGTTCATAAGCTGGCTGCGGTCAGAACTACACTTTTGGGCTGTGGTCCAACGTTTGGCTCGCAAACGTTTTACATGATCTGCGGTTCATTTTCCTAGCTGCGGTCAGTGATTCACTTTTGGGCTGCGGTCCACCGTTTGGCTCGCAAACGGTTTGATGAGCAGCGGTTCATCGGTTGGCTGAGGTCAACCCCTTCATGCTGCGGTATGAGGCAGGTTGCTGCGGGGCCGTGTTAGCGCTATATGTGCTGACCCTCATGTATGGGTATGCGATTGGTCCTGTGGCGCCACCAAAGTGTCCCTACTTGTCGAGTCTATTCCTGGTTTTTAAAGCTAGTGTCTCCTAAGTATATATCTTCCTGCTTCAAAATGGTTTTCCTATATCTATATATAAATATATACACCTATATTGTATTTTAACGCGTTGGAGTGGGTTACCAGCATCATTCGGTGAACAGATATATTTGGCTTTCATGCACAGATGATTAGCTACCGGAGCGCGCTAGAGGACCAAAGGCTTAGATAGTTAGATTTCCTTTCTTCCTGCGTGCCTTGATGATGTAATGCCGTTGTTTAAAGGTTAATTAATTAGTATAGCCTGTGCATCTGAGTTCTCCAGCTCAGATGTGGCATAACAACAAGACCCCTATGCTTAGAATGCTCTGTTTGGGATTAATTAATAGAATTGCTTTCTTTTTATAAGATTAAAATGTTTTAAAAATTTCGGGGTGTTACAGATGGTATCTGAGCCTAAGTTTGACCCTAGGATAAGACTTTTAAGACCAGACTTTAGGACATTAGGCTTGAACTCTAGGTATTTAGGAACATAGGATTCAGGAATCTTTGGACGCGCGGTGAGATTGTGAGCCTACTCATCATCACATAACTCTCCCTCACTAATTTAAAGAATCCCCCCCCCCCAATTCGCTTATCACATCAAGGTAAGGGTGCAACACTCTAACACTTCATTACAATAAACATTGGCCCTGTAGACCGACGACATGACACCGAATAGAAGACAATCAAGGACCCCGGAACCCACCACACAGGATCCCCTGGCTCAGACTCTACAACAACTAACTCAGGTCGCCCAAACACTAAGCAATGTAGCACTCCGCAACAACAACCGACCACCACCATAGCCAAACAGAAACTCAGCAATCACCCGACAAGTCTCAAACCATCGTCCACCCATATTCTTGGGAGAAGAGGACCCCGCAATCCTCGAAGAATGGATTCGGACCTTCGACAAAATCCTTGGATTGGTAGAGTGTCCAGAAGAACGTCATGTAGAGATAGCCTCGTTCTACTTCGGACACGAGGCCGACCTTTGGTGGATCCACGAAGGACCCACTTACAGACAGGAACCAGGGTTCAACTGGGAGAACCTAAAAATACGACTGCGAGAACGATTCTACCCTGCACACGTAAGGGCATCCATATACGAAGAATTCCTCCACCTAAAACAAGGAATGACCACCGTCATGGAGTACCACAAATGGTTCCTCGAACTGGCTCGTTTCGCACCCGAGCTGGTCCCTACAGAGATGACCAAGATAGAAAAATTCGTGTCAGGCCTGAACTTCGAAGCCCGGAAGGCGTTAATCGTGAGCGGACCCCGGACCCTCAACGAGGTTTACTCCAGTGCTGCCAACCTCTATCGAATCCAACTACTACAACGCGGGGTCCAGGAACCGATTCATAAGAGAAAAAAGGAGGTGGAGCGCCACCTGTGAAAAGAACAAGAAACGACACTAACACAAGGCCAAGAAACCCAGCTGGCCAAGGGCCGCCTCTAAGAAACAACGAATCTAATACGAGGCCCTTCCTTTGCCAGAGATGCAACAAAGATCATAGAGGCAAGGACTGCATGGGAAACCCCTGGCGATGTTTCAACTACGGGGAAGAAGGACACAGGTCCTTCCAATGCACTCAACCCCCGAACTCGCGCCTACAGTCATGGGCCAACGCGGGGGCTCGAACAACCAAGGAAATTACGGTGCTCCCGGAAAGGTGTTTGTCATGAGCCGCACTCAGGCCGAACTTGAAAGCGAGGGCAACTTCGACGAAGGAAATGTGGCCCCAGGAAACGAGGACCCCGCAAATCAGTCAGAAGAAAACGACGAAGACGAATTCTGTTTAGGATGATCAGTGAACCCCCTCGTAGTAAAGTCACTTGTTTAGTTTAGTTACTTCAGAATTATTATAAATAAAAGACAAGAGTCAAAATAAATTAACATAAAAAGAAGGACTACACAACCCCGAGAACCCATGAATCGCCAAAGTCAACATCCATTAAAAGCAAAAGTCCAACAAGGAAGACCGGTGAAACCTCTTACCACTAGAAGACAAAGGAAAGATAAGAAAAGATCCAAGGGGTGCACAACAAAAGAAACCAATGCTACCAATGAGGAATGAACCCTAAACCTCCCACTTACAAGATCAAGTCCTTAACCACTAAACTATGAGTATTTCTTGAAACCTCAAGGGAGCACTCCCTTCTTAAACCCCTCTAAATCCCTAAAACCCACAAAATCCCCAAATCAAAAACCCTTCTTCTTCCTCCTCACACACACTCCCCCTCTCTCTCTCTCATCCTCTCTCCCCCTCTCCACGCCGCCGTCAACCACACAAAACAACACCGCAGCCCACCCCACCAAGCGAAGCACCACCAATAGTCGTCGTCCACCGCCCGGTCAGCACCACCGCCCCGTGCCCTGCCGTCGCCGCCCCGAACATCGCCCGGCCTGTAACACCCCTTAATTCCATGCTAATTTAAGCCTTAAACATGCAGATAACTAATCAAAACATCAAACACAGCGGAAGACTGAAAAAGGATTATATAAACTTGAAATGAAAGGGTGCTATGCCACGCTCACCCAGAGGCGAACGCACAGGCCAACATCTGCATGATTCATAATCTAAAATCCATACATAACCAAAGTACTAAAGTCTATCCTTGGCACACATGCCATAACAACTCAAACATGGGTACTACACTAGCAGGTTCTAGACCGCGCTCACGTCTACATATCACCTGAAAGAAACACATAAAAGATGGGACGACGCCCGGTCAGCAAATGATGCTGGTAACCCACCAATACATGTGAAATATCATACATAGATAGGATATACGTATGTAAAATCATTTTCGAAACGGAATATACAAATATATGTTCAAAACCCAGAACAGAAGTCAACACAAGACTCCAAGCACTCCCAACAAGATAAGGGAACACATCCCAAGACCACATGAGATACAACGACTCACAAGAACGGCTCAAGGTATAATCTACCATCACACAGTAGATTAACACTCGACGTGCATAACAAAAGAGAATAAGGACATAACCAATGGCAACACATGCCTTTGTGACTACACACGTCACAAGAAGAGAAACTCACAACAACGGCTACCCAAGCATTCGTGACATCACCCATCATGAATTGATATGCCTTCCTTATGCCCGGTTCCAACCTTATGGCTACCCCCAACCTTATATCTAGTTCCAACCATTACCCCAGGACCCCCGTACTTTTGAGTCCAACCTTTTCCCTCCTGGGACCGTCGTCCCCCACCAACAAGACCACCAATTCATAGTACACAAGGTACCGATCACACACACGGCGACACACGCCTCCCAAGAAATACGTGAACCCGACACAGGTCACAAACTCCATAATCACGTCTTGCCCACCACGAGGACCACTGCTGTACCTTGGTGACTAATGTCCCATACCATTAACCGTGCAATCAATGTACAGCCACACACACCACACCACAATAGGAATCAATCAACGGATCACAACGAGGATATGAAACCATACTCAATCAAGGAATGGATCACAATCCAACAACAACGATGAATAACACAAGTTATCATCAACAATAGGAAGGTACAAACAACACACACGCTAGCATTTAGACACCGAACTAGCGTGCTTATCAAACGGGTAAACCAAACATAGTTCCGAAGAACACACAAGACTCATCAAGGTTCAACGAAACAGAATGATGAACACTTAGCACGATTCAAGACACCAAAACCTACATGGATTCCTACCATATAGTTCTAGACATACGAAACATCAAGAAGACACTCAAATAGTTCCACGAAAGAACAATTGGAAGTCAAAAGACCAAATACCGAGTCAAAAGAAACACGGGGAACAAATCCCCCAACAACTTCATCATGTTCCCCGCGTGTGGACCCACGGGTAGACCCCCACCCGTGGATTCGCCCGTGGGTACACACCCACAAGCTACATTTACCCGGCAGGTGGGGCGGCGGGTAAGCCACTGCCTGCCGTTCCGCCCGCGGGTACACTCCTGTACACCAAAATAATCCCTTTGGGGATTTTCAACACCAAGCTCAAATTCAAGTCCAAAACATGCCAAATCTCCCCCAATACAACAAAATGACTTGAATCAAAGGAATAGCCAAGCAATGGCACACATGAACCCTAAACACAAGCTCTAGATATGCATTTTCACAAGAAAATGCATAAACACTCACATTTCCTAGCAAAATCACTTGTAGAATCAAAGAATTATCAAATAGGTAAGATAAATAGATTTTGTAGAGCATGTGTAACACCCCGTGTTACGGCCTTCAATCCCGGATTAATTATTTAATTAATCCCGTTAATAATAATTAAATATGATTTAATTCGGTTAGGTTTCCTTTAATTAATTAATAAGGTCCACCATGAACCGTGGACCCTTGCCTAAATTAGAGTCCTAAGCCTATTAAGGAATAAAGAAAGTAAACCCTTTACTATTCAGATTCTAATTAGGAATCCTAGACCTAGTTATCTGTTAGGAATAAAGGAAGTAGGCCTTTTACTATTCAGACAACGATTAGGATTCCCTTTAATTAATTAATATGGTCCACTATGGACCATGGACCCTTATCCCTAAGCCCTTAGTCCTATAAGGAATAGAATTAGAAAACCCATACCATTCAGACCCTAATTAGGAGTCTTAAATATATAAATAGGGATATAGGAGGCACCTAGATCTTTCACCACCATAATCTCTCACCACATAAGAAGTTCCAAGAATCCCCTTAGGAGAAATCAAGAAAGAAGAAGGCTTAAAGAAAGACCCTTCATAGCCAAGGAATTAATTAAGGCAAAGAGGTAACCCATGTCTCAACAAAACCTATTTTCATAGCTACGATTTCCCCCGTAGGATTTCCCCCATATTATTGTGTATTGATGATTTGTGATATTATTATTGATTATTGATGGGATAATTCCATGGGTGATCTTGATGATGAAAGGTTCTTGATAATTATGGTGTTCTTGATGATTATATGACGTTCTTGATGATTATTTGATGTTCTTGATGATTGTAGGATGTTCTTGATGTTTATATGATATTCTTACCGAATCTTGATATTAGAAGATGAATTGTGTCCTTGTTGATTTAAAAAAAAAAAAGATTAGAACCCTAGGTTATATCGTATGGAATTATTCTTGGTATATTGGGTGGGAATTCGCATGATTGGGTGTTGATTATGTTTAGAAAAGCATGATAGGTTATGTTCCATATGTTTCTCGATCTTTGATCCGTTAATTGTCTACATGTGTTATCAATTGCGTTTGAAAGTGTCTAAGCATGGTTTCGGGTTCCACAAAGGTTCCCGGGATGTTTTTGGTGAAAAAGAGTCAGTGGGGGGTAGGTGGGGGTAGGGGACCCGCCACCTACCCGCGGCCTTCTTGTGCAACGCCGGCAGCGGCCGGCGGGCGGGAAGCTGCCCGCCGGGCACCCGCTACCCGGTTTTGCTACCGCCGGCGGGCAGCCGGCGGGTGATCCATCACCCACCGGCTACCCGCTGGTTTGGACCCTAATTTGGGATTTTGGCTTCCCCGTTTGATGTTCCCCCGACCCCCGTGGTGTCCCAACGGATTCTGTCTATCGTGCCTATGTCTAGTTTGATTTTCGGGTACCGTTCGTAGGTCGTTTGAGTCTTATATATTGCATGCTAGTTGAATTGGTATCCCGTTGACCTAGGTGAAAGAAGTATGAACCCCTTAGGAATATTCTTAGTATGTGAAGGATCACGCATAGGTTTTGTTACACGTTTTCTCCCCCTTCACGCATAGGTCCCGAATTCGTACACAGGTCTTGAATGCTACTTCCACTTAGTCCATTGTTGCTTCTAGTTCGAGACTTTCTTCCCGACCGAGGTCTCACACTACCAGCTGGTTTCGGGCTTGCTGAAGTCTTCTTCTTAGACCTGCACTCAAAGGACTGGGGACCCTTTTTGCCACAGGCAAAGCACTCAACTGGTTTCCCAAGATAGTCCACGCCGGGGTGATCACTTCCACACTTCTTGCAAACAGAGCGCCTTCCCTTAGCTTGATCTTCCGGATTGGCTGGGGAGCCTTATCTCGCTTAGAACCATCTCTTTGAAAACTTCTTGTTGATTCGGCACCGGTAGCCATCAAACTCTTACCCACAGGTGCAACTGTATAACCCCGTGTTACGGCCTTTAATCCCGAATTAATTATTTAATTAATGCCGTTAATAATAATTAAAAAGGATTTAATTTGGTTAGGATTCCCTTTAATTAATTAATATGGTCCACAATGAACCATGGACCCTTATCCCTAAACCAAGCCCTTAGTCCTATAAGGAATAGAATTAGTAAACCCATACCATTCAGACCTAATTAGGACTCCTAGATATATATATATAAGGACATAGGAGGCACCTAGAAGTCACACCACAATAGATATCACCACACAAGAATTCCCAAGGGACTCCCCACCACCAAGCCTAGGGAGATCAAACGGATGGAAATCTTAGGGAAGAACCTTAATAGCCAAGGGAGGATTAATTAAGGCTATGAGGTAACCCATGTCTCAACAAAACCTATTTTCTTCGCTATAATCTCCTTCTTTGGCCTCCCTCTATATTCTTGTGTCTTGATAAATTCTTTTATGTTAATTGTGATATGTTCTTGAAGATTTATAAGATGATTTATGTGCATTCTAGATAATCTTGATGATCTTGATGTTGAAAAGAAGTTCTTGATATTGATATGATAATTCTTGACGAATCTTGATATTTGTTGATGTTAAAGATAAAATATAATCTTGATCACTTGGGTGGGATTAGAGCCCTAGATTGGATTGGGAATTTTGTGTTGGGATGTTCTTGATATATATTTGGGTGGGAATTCGCATGTTCGGGTGTTGTTTATATTTAGAAGTTGTAATAGGATGAGTCCTACGTGATTCTTGCTTTTAATCCGTTAATTGCCTACGTGGTGTCGTTATTCGCGTTTAAAAGTGTCTAAGCATGGTTTCGGGTTCCACAAAGGTTCCCGAGACGAATATATGAGAAAAGAGTCCGTGGGGGGGTAAGGGAACCCGCCACCTACCCGCTGCCCGAAAGACACCGCCCGGCAGCGGGCGGCCACCGGGTAGCCGCCTGCCCGCTGGCAACCCGCTGCCCGGAACAGTGTCCTCCGGCGGGCAGCCGGCGGGTGGCCCTCTACCCACCGGCTACCCGCTGGTCCGTACCCCACCCCGGGTGTTTGGCTTCCCCGTTTGATGTTCCCCGCTCCCCCATGGTGTCCCAACGTAACCCGTTTTTCGTTCTTGAGTCTAGTTTGATATTTCGGGTACCATTCGTAGGTTAAATGAGTCTTAGGAATTGCATGCTAGTTGAATTGGTAACCTGTTGACCTAGGTGGAAGTTGTATGAACCCCTTAGGACTATTCTTAGCATGTGAATGATCACACGTAAGTTTATTTATATGTCTTTCCCTCCCAATATGCTACTACGTGCTCCTATGTGTTATGTGTTGCATGATCCCCCATTTGGGTTAAAGACCAATTGGGTGTTCCCGGACTAAGGTTCGAAAGTCGGCTGAAGGCCGAATGGATTGTTCCCGGACTAAGGTTCGGAAGTCGGCTAATGGCCGAATGGATTGTGTAACACCCCCCCTAAAACAGGCTAATTAAAAACCTTAAAACATGCAGATAACACAACTAAACAAAAAACACAGCGGAAGACTAAAAGATAACTGGATAAATAAAAATCCAAGTCATGGGGTGTTATGCCACGTCCACCAACAAAGATGAACACAATGGCAGAATCTGCATTGTTTACAACTATCCAAAAGATCTCAACAGTCTACAACTAGGTAGGCACACAGGCCAAAACCAACGGGAGAGCTATGCTAACAGGCACTAAACTGCGCACTCCCCTAGATATCACCTGAAAGAACACAATAAAACATGGGACGACGCCCGATCAGCTAATAATGCTGATAACCCACCAATACATGTGAAATAACATACATAAGTAAGATATAAGTTGTAAAGCCATTTTCAAAACGGAATACATAAGCATATAAGTCAAAACCAATAGTAAAAGCCAATGTAAGACTCAACACTCTCAACAAGGATATGGGAACACATTCCAAAACCACAAAGGATAACCACAACACAAAAGATAACGACAAGACCAATGGCAATACATGCCCTTGTGACTACACACGTCACAAGAAAGAGAACTCATAACCACGGCTACACAAGCCCTCGTGACATCACCCATCACGAGTTGATATGCCCGGTTCCAACCTTATGGCTACCCCCAACCTTGTATCTTCTTTCCAACCATTACCTCCAGGACCCCTGTACTTCTTAGTCCAACCTTTTCCCTCCTGGGACTGTCGTCCCCCATAAACAAACCACCAACAAGACCACAAATTTCATAGTACACGAGGGTACCGTACACACACACGATAACACATGCCACCCAAGAATCACGTGAACACATCACTCAGGCCACAACGTCATATTCACGTCACAGCCACCACGAGGACCGCTACAATACCTTGGTGACTAGTGTCCCATACAACTAATCGTGCAATCCAAGTAAAGCCACACACGCATCACACCACAACAGGAATCAATCAATGGATCACAACAAAGATATGAAACCATAATCAATCAAGGAATGGATCACAGTCCAACAACAACAACGATTAATAACACAAGTTATCATCAACCAATCGGAAGGTACAAACAACACACATGCTAGCATTTAAACACCGAACTAGCATGCTCATCAAACGGGTAAACCAAAGATAGTAACGAAGAACACAAAAGACACATCACGGTTCAACGAAACACAATGTTGAACAACGAAACCCAAAAACCTACATGGAATCCTACCATATAGTTCTAGACATACGAAACATCAAGAAGACACTCAAATAGTTCCACAAAAGAACATCGGGAAGTCAAAAGACCAAATACCGAGTCAAAAGAATCATGGGGAACAAATCCCATCATAACACCGAAGTGTTCCCCGCGGGTGGACCCACGGGTAGGCTCCCCCCGTGGTTCCGCCCGCGGTTGGGCGGTGGGTTGGAGCTCTACCCGTCGTTCGGCCCTGCGGGTACATATACCTGTACAAAAATAATCCTTTCGGGGATTTTCAACTCCAAGCTCAAATTCATGTCCAAAACATGCCAAATCTCACCAAACACAACAAAATGACTTGAATCAAAGGAAATTCCAAGCAATGTCACACAAGAACCCTAAACACAAGCTCTAGATATGCATTTTCACAAGATCATGCATCAACACTCACATTTCATAGCAAAACACATGTAGAATCCAAGAAATCAGATATAGGTAAGAAAAATAGGTTTTGTAGAGCATGGGTTACCTCTTGTAGACTAAAGACTTCACTTTACACCTCAACAAGCTCCTTACAGGGCTCACTTTCCAAACCCACTTCAAGAACAAACCAAAAGATCATAAAGATCCTAGCTTTAAGAAAAGACACCTTAGATAAAACCAAAAACACAAGATGAACTTAGATCTTACCCTCCTAGATGCCCAAATATATGAAATGTTGAATCTTGGAAGCAACTCTTGAAGTCTTGGCAAGGTCTCAACTTGGCTTGGAAGAAAAGCTACTCACCTTTTTAGAGAGAAGGTAGAGCTTAATGTTTAGAAAGTGTAAGGGATAGAATGAAGATGTCTACTAGGTTAGGTTACAATACTAACACTAGGTGAAAGGTCAAGAATGCCCTTACTAACATTAGGAAATGTAAGGAACAAGGGAACTCCCTTCAAAGCTCAAGGTACAACTTTGACTTTGGAATTGACTAGTCAAATACTAGTCCTCAAGTATTGAATTTCAGGATTTTAGGAATTAATTCCTCAATTGAAATAGGATTAATTACTAAATTAACCCATTAATTGAATTTGAATTTTGGGGTGTCACAGATTGTTCTCGGACTAAGGTTTAGAAGTGGCTGAAGGCCAAATGGATTGTTCCTGAGCTGAGGTTCAGAAGTTGGGTAAAGGCCGAATTGATTCACTTCTTGGGCTGCGGTCCACATGGGCCTGGACCCACCGACCTGGACGCACCAGGCGGTGTGTAGGGCCAATAAGCCGAGGAAGGCTGTAGTCCACCGACCTGAGTGATCAGGCAGTGTGTTGGGCTACGGCTGGATGCGATCCACCGAGTGATGGGACAACGGTGTGTAGGGCCGTAGTCTCCGAGGATATTCGCCCACCAACTGAGTCCCTCAGTGGTGTGTGGGGCTTGATCCGCTATGGTCCACCGACTGTACGCTTCAACGGTGTGTAGGGTCGTAAGTCCCCCCTTGTAAAGGGGATCGCGGTCAACCGACTGTGCGCGTCAGCGGTGTGTAGGATTGTGGTCCGACGTTGAGTTCGTCAGCGGTTCTCAAAGGGTTGGTTGCAATCAACTCCCCTCATACCGCGGTACTGAGGTAGGGTGCTAAGGGGCCGTGTTAATGCTATATGCATTAACCCTCATGTTCGGGGCATGCGATTGGTCCCGTGGCGCCATCAATGATTATGTGATATGAATGATGCTTGTATGATGATGTGATTAAAGTGAAAAGTGATCTGTGACCTTAGATGCGTATTCCTTATGATGTTATCTCTTCTTAACTGTTTATCATTGATTAATGTCCTTGTCCCTATTTGCTGAGTCTATTCCTGGTTTTAAAGCTAGAGTCTCCTAAGTATATATCTTCCTGCTTCAAAATGATTTTCCTATATCTATATATATATACCTATATTGTATTTCAACATGTTGGAGTGGGTTACCAGCATCACTCGCTGAACAGATATATTTGGCTTTCAGGCATAGACGATTAGCTTCGGGAGTGCGCTAGAAGAGCTTGGATTAGATAGATAGTTTTCCCCTTCGGCCTGCGTGCCATGACATTGTATCGATGATATTTAGTTAGTGTAGCCTATGCATCTAAGTTCTCCAGCTCAGGTATGGCATAGCACCCCGCACCCTTATGATTCGTAATGCTCTGTTTGGGATTTTATGAGAATTTACCTTTATAATATAAGTTTTAAAAGTTTAAAAATTTCGGGGTGTTACAGCAACAATTCCTTCAAGCTTCCTCTTACGGTTCTCCCGTATTCCTTTCTGAACTTGCTGAAGTCGATAGGGGTCGGTTGTGCAAAGGTAGGCCTCCTTGACATGAGCAGGATAGAATCGAAGCTTAACCTTCAGGTACTCCAAACTGAACTTTGGAGCTTGTCTACAAGCTGGCATTTCAAGCATCCACCACGAGTCCGCTTTTTGCCAAAGGTAGAACGTAGCCAACCCTACCTTCTGATTCTCCGGGCATGCCACAACTTCGAAGATCTTGTCAAACATCCAGATCCACTCGTCCAGCACTGCGGGATCTTCTTCACCAGCGAAGATCGGGGGACGGAGATTTGAAACTTGGCGCACTACATCGCGGTTCTCATTCTGAAGAGGGTGGTTGATGTTGAGGAGGGCATCACTCAATGTCTAGGTGATCTGCGTCAGCTGATGAAGGCTTTGAGCTAACTGTCCGTTGGTGGCTGCTTCTGAAAACCTTGCACAACGTCTTGATGGTGCCAACCTTGACTTCTACAGCAACAACACGATAACAGGAGGAAACTTAAGACCCGCATCCTTACCTGGTGCTTTAACTAAAGAGAACCAAAGCTAAAAGGAAAACAAAGCACAGAAAACACAACAGAAAACGACACAAAAACTCACAACCTCACCGCGCATCCAAAAGTCCTAAGCTTAAACACTTAGATTCTTATGGTCACCTTAAGGTCTCAAACTACACTTAGCTACTTAGAAGTCTAGACTTTATCAACCTAGGCCCAAACCTAGGCTCTGATACCAACTATAACACCCCCTAATTCCCATGCTAATTTAAGCCTTAAACATGCAGATAACTAATCAAAACATCAAACACAACGGAAGACTGAAAAAGGATTATATAAACTTGAAATGAAAGGGTGCTATGCCACGCTCACCTAGAGGTGAACGCACAGGCCAACATCTGCATGATTCATAATCTAAATTCCATACATAACCAAAGTACTAAAGTCTATCCTTGGCCGACAGGCCCTAACAACTCAAACATGGTTACTACACTGGCAGGTTCTAGACTGCGCTCACGTTTACACATCACCTAAAAGAAACACATAAAAGATAGGATGACGCCCGGTCAGCGAATGATGCCGGTAACCCACCAATACATGTGAAATATCATACATAGATAGGATATACGTATGTAAAATCATTTTCGAAACGGAATATACATATATATGTTCAAAACCCAGAACAGAAGTCAACACAAGACTCCAAGCACTCACAACAAGATAAGGGAACACATCCCAAGACCACACGAGATACAACGACTCACAAGAACGGATCAAGGTATAATCTACCATCACACAGTAGATTAACACCCGACATGCATAACACAAGACAATAAGGACGTAACCAATGGCAACACATGCTTAGGCAAAACATGCCTTTGTGACTACACACGTCACAAGAAGAGAAACTCACAACAACGGCTACCCAAGCCTTCGTGACATCACCCATCATGAATTGATATGCCTTTCTTATGCCCGGTTCCAACCTTATGGCTACCCCCAACCTTATATCTAGTTCCAACCATTACCTCCAGGACCCCTGTACTTCTGAGTCCAACCTTTTCCCTCCTAGGACCGTCGTCCCCCACCAACAAACCACCAACAAGACCACCAATTCATAGTACACACGATACCGATCACACACGCGACGACAAACGCCTCCCAAGAAATACGTGAACCCGACGCGCTGGTCACAAACTCCATAATCACGTCATGGCCACCCCGAGGACCACTGCCGTACCTTGGTAACTAATGTCCCATACCATTAACCGTGCAATCCAGGTACAGCCACACACACCACACCACAACAGGAATCAATCAACGGATCACAACGAAGATATGAAGCCATACTCAATCAAGGAATGGATCACAATCCAACAACAACGATGAATAACACAAGTTATCATCAACAATAGGAAGGTACAAACAACACACACGCTAGCATTTAAACACCGAACTAGCATGCTTATCAAACGAGTAAACCAAACAAAGTTCCGAAGAACACACAAGACTCATCACAGTTCAACGGAACACAATGTTGAAGACTTAGCACGATTCAAGACTATTAGGAATAATTGTAATATAGTTTTGATGAGCCAAATTGTATTTTTAGAATTCCCCACATTTTATTTTGAGTCTAGTGTACCAACTTCAAAATAGGCTTGAACCAAATATTCTACACAGTTCAAAGGAAAAAGAAGTCCTCTCAGAATATTGGTACTTAAGATATGTTTGCAGAATTTATGTCCAAAGGTTTTAGTAGGTCAATGGACAAGGCATAGTTTTACTTGGTAGAGAAGTTGTGTTTGAATCCCTGTGGTAACTGTTTTGCTTGGAGCTGAAGGTTGAAGACTTGAAGTGCGAGAACTACACGCTACTTCTGGTAATCTTGGTTGATAAGAATTTCAGATCACTACACAGCCAAGAAGTTGTAATGGAGTATTGGTGAAAGGTGAGGATGATATTGCGAATAGGTATTGGTTCAACTCTCACCTTAAGCAATTTTTAGTGTATGCATGCTGCTTTATGCTTATCACGTGGAAGTGAAGATGGGCTACAATAAATTCATGTCAGAAGCATTTATTAGGGGAGAGTTACGGATCATTTTACATAATTAAATTGAACTACAGTCTCAATTTAATTAAAGAAGAGCAACGGTCTTATTATGATTAAATTGAACTATAGTCTCAATTTAATTAAAGAAGAGCCACGGTCTTATTATGAGCTACGGTACATAATTAATTCATGGAGATGAGCTACGGTCTAAATTTATTAAAATGAAGGAGCCACGGTTAACAGTGAAGGAGAACCAAGGATCAAAACTCATCAGAGACATTTAAAGAGTGAAGGAGAACCAGGGATCAAAACTCATCAGAGACATTTGAAGATAAGAGCCACGCTCTAAATTTAATAAAGGAATGAGCTACGCTCTAAATTTATTAAAAGGAAGGAGCCACAGTTGAGAGTGAAGGAGAACCAGGGATCAAAACTCACCAGAGACATTTGAAGAAAGGATCCACGCTCTCTATTTATCAAAGGGATGAGCTACGGTCATATTTTAAGAAAGAGAAAAATTAAAAGAATCAGCTAAAATCTTGGGAGAGATTAATGATCTTGGAAAAGACATTAATCAAAAAGAAATTTCGCTCAAAATCCTACGTGGTCTACCATCAAGTTGGGATATGAAAGTCACTGCCATGAGAGATCATAGGGATCTAAAAACTCTTTCAACCGAGAAACTCTTTAGTGATCTCAAAGCCTACGAATTTGAGATGAAGTCAAGGACGGAGGATGAACGAGAAGAACGAACCAACGCATTAGTTGCAGAACAACCGTCCACATCAAGGTTAGTAAAAAATAGTGAATTATTATCTAACGAAAACTTTGCCTTATTTGTTAGGAAATTCAAGAAATTTATGAGGAAGAACAACTCCAAGAATATTCCTCATGCAAGCACGTCGAGAAGGCAAAGAAGAGACAACCTTGAGGGCAATGCATACTTGTGCTACAACTGTAGAAAGCCAGGACACTTTTCGGCTGAATGTCCTTACCCCAAGGTAAGCAAATATCAAACTGACAATGTACAGGAAGAAGTCAAATCCAAGGAAAGAAGATTCAAGAAGGATAAGATAAAAGCCTTAATTAGTGATCCTTTGGAGACAAATGAGTCAGAACTATCCTCAAGTGATGAGAGTGATAGCTCAAAAGAAGACACGGCACTATTTGGCATGAGCATAGCAAGTGAATCGAATTATCAAGACATGTGCTTAATGACACACGAAATAGAAGATGATGAGGTAACTTCTAAATCTTTTGACTCTGTAAGTTCATCATTTTCTGGAGAGTCTATCTTTCATTTAATGAAGGATTGTCAAACCATGATGGACACTCACTCAGAAATCAAAGAGCGCAATAATCTTTTGATTCTTGAAAAAGATCAATTAAATAAAAAATTGCAAAATGTTATATTTGAAATAAGAGACTTGAAAGCCGAAAATATTCGACTTCAAGAAGAGTGTAAATCTAGAGAAGTGAGAGAACACAACCTAAGGGAAGTTATAGCAACATTTACTCATTCATCCAAAATAATGGATAAAATGGTAAATATGCAAAAACTCTTTGGAGATAAAACCGGACTTGGTTATGATCCATCATGTTCTCAAGCCTCCGAAAAATTGACCAATTCTACTACTGCTTTAACTAATAAAGTCCAAGTAGTAAAATTTGTAAAAGGTCAAGATAGCATAATGAGACAAGGAATTGGTCACCAAACTAATGCCAAAAGTGTTACTGCAAGGCCGAAGCCTCAAAGACAAATTAATTCACCAATGCAGTCAAATTATAGGCAAAAGTTTTGGAAATATGCCAACGAGTCAAGTGCACAAAGTCCTCATAGGAGAATTGGAAGATCTCCGAGAATTAGGGCAGGGAGATTATATCCCTCTAAGCAAGATTGGTTTGAAGAAATTAAACCATGGACTAAGTCTAGGTTTAATGCCTTCCATAGGCTCAAACAATCTTCTTCCCAAGTGCCAAAGAATCGAGTCAATTTTCAAAACCCGGCACCAAAAATGTTTTCAAAAATTAGCTATGATTATAAAGTCTTTAATGGTTACAAATCACCTAATCTTGGTTCAATAAGAACTAGGTGGATTTGGGTACCAAAAATTACTAACGCCCAAGGACCCAAAGAGATGTGGGTACCAAAATCAAATTAATCTTTGATTGCAGGAGAATTGGGATGCATAGTAAATGCTCAAGACACGTAGCCAGTCAAATGCACCCAATTGGTAACTCTATGATATATATATTCGTTATTTTTAATAAAATTCTTAAATGCTATGTGCAATAATTGAAGGAAATTATGCTTCTAATTGTGCTTAATTGAATTATATTATTTGCATGAGTATATGTTGACATATGTTCCTTACCTTGAATATATATTTGATGTCACATATCTTGTACTAGAAATTATGCTTCAAGATTTTTTTAATCAAAATAGATATACTTATTCTTAAATGATCTATTTCCATATCATGTGTATCTATTGGAGATTATTCTTAATGCTTGATCATTGTCCTATATAGTATTATGCTCTATATGCTTTATTGCGTATTTTTCTTGAGCATAATTTGAATGATATAGATATACTTGTTCTTAAATGATCTATTCTATACATCATTGTATATCTATTTGGCTCTACTTTTTAATCTTGCAAACTTTACTTATCAATCCTTGAGTATAAGAATTGTGGTTATGCTTTGACTTTGAAAATTCTTTTAAACCACACAATATTATGAAGTGCACAAAAATTCTTGAGGATATGCTATGAATGTGTGCTCATATGCTATTTGATTTAGCTTAAACATATCTTATCAATATGGTGTTTAATTGAAGTTTAAACTTTATCAAATGATGCTTGAGCTTATTCTTTCGGAAAATATGCTGTAAATTGTTTTCACATACCTTACCTTGATGATAAACCTATCTTATGGAATGCTTTAATATGGTTTATATCTTGTTGATGGTATATGAGATTATCTTGAATAAATTAATGTGTTTATTGGTGCTCCATGCTCTTTTGATTGAAGTTGAACAAATATCTTACATTGTGCTTAATTAGTTGTTCAAATTCTATCTATTAGAACAAGAGCCTATTCTTTAGATCCGATGCTTAAATGTACTCGCATACTTGATTGTTTGAATATGAACATATCCTATCAATTGTGGTTCAAAGTGGTTTGTATTTATTTACTCAATCGTTGTATGAGTTCTTATTATGGAAAATTATATCTCTAATGCCTTATTGACTAGATATGATTTATCTTCTAAAAATGTGCTTAATTGTTTCATATTCTATCAATTTGGTGTTTGAGATTGATATTTTATGCAATTGCTTAAGCTTACTCTCTTACTATCAAACAAGATGTGCTTAAATGTGATTTATATCTCATCGAAAAGTAGTTGAGCTTATGGTTATAAAAAGTGTGCACTGCTTGAGCTAAATTGATATATTCTTATTGATTGAATTTGAGAAGTTCGTACATTATTAAATGGTAATTGATTCACATTTCCTATAAAGCTAACCCTTGAGGACCCAAGATAAAATGGGTACCTATATCCAAAAAACATAAGTTGTTTTGTAGGAATATTCTCAATGCTTATGATGACATATAGCTTGCTTGGAATCAACAAGTGGTATCATTGCAATCATCCGAAAGAAGCAAGGATTCATTGTTAGGAATAATGCTTGTTTTGATGAAACCATCTCTCGAATGGCTGGATTGGAAGCTATAAGAATCTTTCAAGAAGTGAGCCAAATAGTAATGAATTTCTCAAAAAAAAAAAAAAAAAAAACAAAAAAAACAAAAAAACAAAAAACAAAAAAAAAAACAAAAAAAAAAAACAAAAAAAAGAGCTTGAGAAGTTGTCCAACTCAGGGGGAACGACAAGTACAACTCCGTACTATTTTGAATTTATGCAACTATTCAGGGGGAATCTCAAACCCCGGCAAATGATGTTGTATCTACTACTCAAGTCGATGAGATTGGCGTTGATGTTGGTGACGTAGTTGGATTTAGAGATGATGTTAGAGAAGAAGTTGAAACTCATGATAGAGTTCCTGTTGGCGATTATATTGGAGCAAATGTTGGAGCTTATGATATAGATGATGATGTAGTCTATGATTAGGAAGATGTTGTCAATCCTATGGGCGAAAGCATGAAGCATGAATGGTAACTTGAACCAGTTGACATTGCAAGGAGGTTATAAACAATATCAAGTCAATTCACAATGCTCAGGAGAAGGATTCAAAGGACATCCACACCCTTTTTTATGATGCCAAAAAGGGGGAAGAAAATGGAAGAAAATGATAGTCATTTTGGAAGAAGTTGGTTAGAAGTTATTTGAGGAGAAGATCTACTAAGGAGAAAAGAGGTAAATTCTTGGTATGTATGTTCTATTTCTTTATACTGGACGTATAAGAAAGGGGGAAGAAGTTGGGTAGTCATTTAGTTCATTCGTTGGTTAGAAGTTATTTCATTTTTTGGTATCAAGAATTAAGAATTGTTTTTTACTTAGTTTGTATAAACGCATGATTGAGAAATACCTCAAAATGAATTAAAATAAAATCTCAAAAGTGCGTATAAGTTTTTTTTTTTGTCTAAAAACAATTCATCTAGGTCAAAATCATGTTAAACTCATCACTTGGCTAGTCAAAATAAAATATAATTTCTAAAAATTCATTTTTCAAAAGACTAAGCCAAATGACTGAGTATAGGTTTTGGCATCATCAAAAAGGGGGGAATTGTTAGGAATAATTGTAATATAGTTTTGATGAGCCAAATTGTATTTTTAGAATTCCCCACATTTTATTTTGAGTCTAGTGTACCAACTTCAAAATAGGCTTGAACCAAATATTCTACACAGTTCAAAGGAAAAAGAAGTCCTCTCAGAATATTGGTACTTAAGATATGTTTGCAGAATTTATGTCCAAAGGTTTTAGTAGGTCAATGGACAAGGCATTGTTTTACTTGGTAGAGAAGTTGTGTTTGAATCCCTGTGGTAACTGTTTTGCTTGGAGCTGAAGGTTGAAGACTTGAAGTGCGAGAACTACACGCTACTTCTGGTAATCTTGGTTGATAAGAATTTCAGATCACTACACAGCCAAGAAGTTGTAATGGAGTATTGGTGAAAGGTGAGGATGATATTGCAAATAGGTATGGGTTCAACTCTCACCTTAAGCAATTTTTGGTGTATGCATGCTGCTTTATGCTTATCACGTGGAAGTGAAGATGGGCTACAATAAATTCATGTCAGAAGCATTTATTAGGGGAGAGTTACGGATCATTTTACATAATTAAATTGAACTACAGTCTCAATTTAATTAAAGAAGAGCCACGGTCTTATTATGATTAAATTGAACTACAGTCTCAATTTAATTAAAGAAGAGCCACGGTCTTATTATGATTAAATTGAACTACAGTCTCAATTTAATTAAAGAAGAGCCACGGTCTTATTATGAGCTACGGTACATAATTAATTCATGGAGATGAGCTACGGTCTAAATTTATTAAAAAGAAGGAGCCTCGGTTAACAGTGAAGGAGAACCAGGGATCAAAACTCATCAGAGACATTTGAAGAGTGAAGGAGAACCAGGGATCAAAACTCATCAGAGACATTTGAAGATAAGAGCCACGCTCTAAATTTAATAAAGGAATGAGCTACGCTCTAAATTTATTAAAAGGAAGGAGCCACAGTTGAGAGTGAAGGAGAACCAGGGATCAAAACTCACCAGAGACATTTGAAGAAAGGATCCACGCTCTCTATTTATCAAAGGGATGAGCTACGGTCATATTTTAAGAAAGAGAAAAATTAAAAGAATCAGCCAAGGATTTAATTCATGAGCTAAGGATTATTGAAGCAAGCTAAGGTCTTAATTAAATTAAAAGCTCAAGTCATGCTATCAGCCAGGGAAGATCAAGAAAGATCTCTGACAAGTTTTAATCACAAAGTATGGAGACCCATTACAAAGTATGGGGATTACTTGCAAAGATCAGAGAAATCACACAAAGTCAAAAATCATCCTGACATCTGAAAATATTTTTTCAACATTTCTAAGCGGCAAAATCCTAGTACAAGATTTCAAAATTTGAAATTGCCTATCTCCAACGGGCAACTTCAAAAATTCTCAACTATAAATATGGGCAAGGATTGAAGACTTGAAGCAGAGGAAATACACACGATCAGAGAGCAAGATTTGTCAAATATCTAGTGTATTCATTTGAGCTTTTCACGTAGAAATCTTCAAGTCTAGAAGAGAAATTTGTTTTCTCTATAAAACAATTTTCTATAGTGTGTAGAAAGAGGGTTGAGTGTAGCTGTGTGCAAAGCACTACCCTGTTGAGTGTAGCTGTGTACGAAACACTCGGAGTTGCTAAGTGTAGCTGTGTGCAAGACACTTAGTTGGCGTAGGAGTACAGCTGTGTGCAAAGTACTCGGGGTTGAGTGTAGCTGTGTGCAAAACACTCGGGGAAGTGCTTGTGTAGCACTTGATTCACTATTTGTATCTGGGTGAACGAGATAGTGAATTTCCTCCTTGGAGTAAAAGGAGAAGAGTGGACTAGGAGGATTACGCCACCTCCGAACCACTATAAATTTCCTCGTGCATTTTACTTACTGCTCTCTTATATTAAGTGCTTATATATTATTGTGAACTAACCCATTTTAACTTATACTATTTATTATCTACTTCATACGTATGCATGCAAAATAATTCATATTTTTGTTTTGTATATTCAACATAATACTATTCACTATTTGCATTTCTCATTTCATACGTGGACATGCATGCAAGTTTAATACCCACATATTTCACCTCTTGACATTGCATATTTAATTGTGTACTTATTCCTTTCGAATAAAGCATTGCTTATATTTATCTGGGTTTAATATTTTCCACGTCCGCATGCGAGCTAAATTTTGCATACATATTATTTGAGCTATTTCAAGCATATCTAACGAATTGCATGTGATATATCTCTCTGTTTTTACGTAACACTTTACTGTTGAATTATTCCGCTGTGTACACAAGTTGAATATCTTGTTATTTACTTGTTACTTGGAGTTGAAATTATCAAAGTGTTATTAATTGTGAAAAAGTTTAGAAAGTCTATTCACCCCCCCCCCCCCCCCCTCTAGACTTTCTACCACCCTATCGGGACCAACAAAGACACCAAAACCTACATGGATTCCTACCATATAGTTCTAGACATATGAAACATCAAGAAGACGCTCAAATAGTTCCAAGAAAGAACAACGGGAAGTCAAAAGACCAAATACCGAGTCAAATGATTCACGGGGAACAAATCCACCAATAACCTCATCATGTTCCCCGCGGGTGGACCCACGGATAGACCCCCACCCGTGGTTCCCCCCGCGGGTACACACCGACAAGCTACATGTACCCCGTAGGTGGGGCGGTGGGTAGGCCACTGCCCGCCGTTCCGCCCGCGGGTACACTCTTGTACACCAAAACAATCCCTTCGGGGATTTTCAACACCAAGCTCAAATTCAAGTCCAAAACATGCCAAATCTCACCCAATACAACAAAATGACTTGAATCAAAGGAATAGCCAAGCAATGGCACACATGAACCCCAAACACAAGCTCTAGATATGCATTTTCACAAGACAATGCATAAACACTCAAAATTCATAGCAAAATCACTTGTGGAATCCAAGAATCATCAAATAGGTAAGTAAAATTGATTTTGTAGAGCATGAGTTACCACATGTAGACAAAAACCTTCACTGAACACTTCACCAAGCTCCTAATAAGGCTCACCTCCCAAACCAACTTCAAGAACACACCAAAAGATCGTAAAGATTCTATTTTTAATAAAAGACACCTTAGAAAACACTAAAAACGCAAGATGAACATAGATCTTACCCTCCTAGATGCTCAAATGTATGAAAGGTAGAATCTTGGATACAACCTTTGATGATTTGACAAAGCTCCAACTTGGCTTGGAAGAAAAGCTATCTAACTTTTAGAGAGAATGTAGAGCTCAAGTTTGGAAAGTGTAAGGAGAAAGAATGAGGAGTGTCTACTATGTTAGCTTGCATTACTAACACAATGTGAAATGTCAAGAATACCCTTACCAAAATGAAGAGGTGTAAGGGAACAAGGGAACTACTCACAAAGCTTAAGGTACAACCTTGACTTTGGGTTGACTAGTCAATTACTAGTCCCTGACTATTGAATTTTCAGGAATTTAAGGAATTAAATTACCAATTAGTTTAGGATTGATTAGTTAATTAATCCCTTAATTGAATTTGGTTTACGGGGTATCACACGGCCCCACCCCGCTGCCACACAACACCCGCCGCATGCCCGGCCTCACCCCACTACTAGCGCCACCTGCTTCGCCCAGGCCAACGCATCCCGCCATCGCCTCCAAGGCACGGGGTATAAGGATTACCTCGGGTACCTACTAGGGAAGGAAGAAGGCTTCACCTCGGCCACCCGACCAAACAGGAAATGGCTAACCGCTAAGCAAAAGATACTAGTCATGATTGTAACTGATAGCTTGTTGCCTACAAACAACAAGAGCAAAGATGTGGGAAGTCTAGAGTGCACCTTTGCCTACATCCTATGTAACACCCCCACAAAACAAGCTATAATAAAAGCCTTAACGCATGCAGATACCATAACAAAACACTAGCACAGCGGAAGATAAAAGGGTAACTAGATAACATAAAATCCAAAAACTGGGGTGTTATGCCACGCTTATCAACACGATAAACGCTACTGCCAAATCTGCATGGTATACAACTATCCAAAAACTCATAGTCTAAAGCTAAACCGGCTCACAGGCCGTAAGACAAACGAAAGGAGCTACACTATCGGGCACTAGACATCGCGCTCGTCTAGACATCACCTGAAAGATCACAAAGATAAACATGGGACGATGCCCGGTCAGCGAATAATGCTGGTAACCCACCAATACATGTGAAATAACATAAATAGGTAAGATATAAGTTGTAAAGCCATTTTCGAAACAGAATACATATATATAAGTCAAAAACCAAGAGTCGAAGCCAACATAAGACACAACACTCTCAACAAACGACACGGAAACACATCCCCAAAACCACAATAACAACACGACTCACAAAAGAGTCAAGGCAGGATCTATCATCACTCAATAGATCAAAACTCGACAAGCACAACGCCAAAGGATAAGACTCACACAACCGGAAACACATGCCAAAGCAACACATGCCTTTGTGACTACACACGTCACAAGAGGAGAACTCACTATAGTAGCTACAATAGCCCTCGTGACATCACCCATCACGAGTTGATATGCCTGCCGTATGCCCGGTTCCAACTTTATGGCTACCCCCAACCTTGTTTCTTCTTTCCAACCATAACCTCCAGGACCCCTGTACTTCTTAGTCCAACCTTTTCCCTCCTGGGACCGTCGTCCCCCACCAACGACCACCAACGAGACCACCAATTTCATAGTACACAAGGTACCGTACACACACACGGCAACACACGCCTCGGTGACACACACCTCTCCAAAATACGTGAACCTCACACACAGGTCATAACTCCATAATCACGTCACGGCCACCACGAGTACCGCTGTAATACCTTGGTGACTAGTGTCTCTTACCACTAATCGTGAAATCCAGGTAAAGCCACACACACCACACCTCAACAGAAAGCAATCAATGGATCACAACGAAGGTATGAAACACTCATTCAAGGAATGGGTCACAACCCAAGAACAACAACGATGAATAACACAAGTTATCATCAACCAATCGGAAGGTACAAACAACACACATGGTAGCATTTAGACACCAAACTAGCAAGCTTATCAAACGGATAAACCAAAGGTAGTTCCGAAGAACACACAAGACACATCACGGTTCAATGAATCACAATGATGAACACTTAGCACGATTCAAGACATCAAAGACCTACAGGGATACCTACCACATAGTTCTAGGCCCTTACCCGTGGTTCCGGCCGCGGGTACACTACCCACGAGGCCAATGTACCTACTGTTGGGCGACGAGTAGGGCTCTTCCCGTCGTTCCGCCCACGGGTACATCCCTGTGTCCAAAAATATTCCCTTCGGGGATTTTCAACTCCAAGCTCAAATTCAAGTCCAAAACATGCCAAATCTCTCCCAATACAACAAAATGACTTGAATCAAAGGAAATGCCAAGCAATGGCACACAAGAGCCCTAAACACAAGCTCTAGATATGCATTTTGACAAGACAAATGCACAAACACTCACATTTCATAGCAAAACACAAGTAGAATCCAAGAAATCACATATACGTAAGCAAAATAGGTTTTGTAGAGCATGGGTTACCTCTTGTAGACTAAAAGACTTCGCTTTACATCTCAACAAGCTCTCCACAAGGCTCACTTTCCAAACCCACTTCAAGAACAAACCAAGATATCATAAAGATCCTACTTTTAAGAAAAAGACATATAAGATGGAACCAAAAACACAAGATGGACTTAGATCTTACCCTCCTAGATGCCCAAATAGGTGAAAGGTTGAATCTCGGGAGCAAATCTTGAAGCCTTGACAAGGTCTCAACTTAGCTTGAAGGAAAAGCTACTCACCTTTCTAGAGAGAAGGTAGAGCTAATGTTTTAGAAAGTGTAAGGGGTGAAATAAAGATGTCTTCTAGGTTAGGTTACAATACTAACACTTGGTGAAAGGTCAAGAATACCCTTACTAACTTTAGAAAGTGTAAGGAACAAGGGAACTCCCTTCAAATCTCAAGGTACAACTTGACTTTGGAGTTGACTACTCAAATACTAGTCCCCAACTATTAAATTTCAGGATTTTAGAAATTAATTCTTCAATTGATATAGGATTAATTACTCAATTAATCCATGAATTGAATTTGGATTTTTGGGGTGTCACATCCTAAAACACAAAATCAAGTTCAACCTACCGACCCTTATGCTGAAACACATGGAATTTTGCAAGGCTAGCAACCGGCTTAGTCTACCTTACACGATGATCCTAAGTTGGATCATGGAGAAAAGGGAGTGGACCTAAGCCACACGGAGATCAAACCCCTAAGCGGGATGGTTTTCAATACCCAGAACCTCCGCCGCAACAACATCTACGACATCGGAGAGGGACAATACATCACCCTCGAGGAGGTTTGTCTAAAACCCGAAGAAGAACTCAGAGAATTGGTGGATCAACTAGACATCTCCAACAAGAAGCTAAGACGGGCAATGCAAGAGTGTGGAGGACAAGGGGAATAGGAGGAACAAGAGGAGGATAGCGAACCTAACCCACCAGCACCCGCACGAGGAAGGGAAAATCCGGAAGGACAAGATAGTGAGTCTATCAACGAGCGCATCCTCGCGCAGCTCACCTGGAAAAACCAAATCATGGATGAAGGGTTCTCATCCCTAATCCACGCGACGCACACATTAGATCAAAGGGTGGCAACAATCAAGGCCATATTAGGCACACACGGCTCGTCTAGCTCGGGAGCAGGAAACCAAGGTAGACCCACAACCCTTCCAAACACCACCTCACCAAAATTACCACTATACCCCAGCAACAACGACACGTGGAGCCACATTTCCTAACCAGGAGGCCAAAATACGTGACGTCCTGGGGTGAAAGAATGGATCCACGCACCGGCTTCGGGGACAAAGCCTCTTGTGAGGGGGGTAGGGTGTAACACCCCGTGTTACGGCCTCTAACCCAAACTAAGAAGGGTTCACCATAGACCATGGACCCTTATCCCTAAACCAACCCCTTAGTCCTATAAGAAATAGAATTAGCAAACCCATATCATTCAGACCCAAAGTATGACTCTTAGATATATAAATAGGGACATAGGAGGCACCTAGAATTCACACCACAATAGATATCACCACACAAGAATTCCCAAGAATTCCCTTATCACCAACGTAGGAGAAATCAAGAAGAGGAGATCTTAGAGAAAGAACCTCAATAGCCAAGGAATATAATTAAGGCTAAGAGGTAACCCATGTCTCAACAAAACCTATTTTCCTTGATATAATCTTCTTCTTTAGCTCCTTCTCTATGCTTGTGTCTTGATAAATCTTTTATGATAATTATGATATGATCTTCATGTTGATGAGATGATCTTATGTGTTGATCTTGATAATCTTGATGATTATAAGAGGATCTTGATAATTATGTGTTGTTCTTGATAAATCTTGATGTTCTTGGTTTTAAAGATAAAACTATGATTTTGATGATTCGAATATGATTAGAGCCCTAGGTAAAATTGGGAATTTCGTATTGTGATATTTTTGATATATTTGGGTGGGATTTCGCATGTTCGGGTGTTAATAATGTTTAGAAGTCATGGTAGGACGTGTTCAATATGATTCTTGGTTTTGATCCACTATTTGACTACGTGGTGTCGTCGTTTATGTTTGAAAGTGTCTAAACATGGTTTCGGGTTCCACAAAAGATCCCGGGGCCCAAATATTGAAAAAGGAGTCAGTGGGGGGTAGGGGAACCCGCTACCTACCCGTTGCCCATTTTTTGGCGTCGCCGCCAGCGGGCAGACCACTGCCCGCTGGGCACCCGCTGGTTTTCCCCACCTCGGGATGTTGGCTTCCCCGTTTGATGTTTCCCCGACCCTCGTGGTGTACCAATGGACTCCGTTTATCGTGCCTGAGTCTAGTTTGATATTTCGGGTACCGTTCATAGGATAAAAAGAATCTTGTGTATTGCATGCTAGTTGAATTGCTACCCCGTTAACCTAGGTGAAAGAAGTATGAACCCCTTAGGATTATTTCTAGTATGTTGATGACCACGCATAGGTTTCACTATATGTTTTCTCTCCTTTCCCAATATGTTTATTTGGGTTGCATCTGCTTGCTATGTGTTCTGTGTGCATGATACCCCAACATTGGCTGCAGTCAAATTGGTTATACATGAGCTGCGGTTCATAAGATGGCTACGGTCAGAACTACACTTTTGGGCTGCGGTCCAACGTTTGGCTCGCAAACGTTTTACACGAGCTACGGTTCATTTTCCTGGCTGCGGTCAGTGATTAACTTTTGGGCTGCGGTCCACCGTTTGGCTTGCAAACGGTTTGATGAGCTGCGGTTCATCGGTTGGCTGCGGTCAACCCCTTCATGCTGCGGTATGAGGCAGGGTGCTGCGAGGCCGTGTTAGCGCTATATGCGCTGACCCTCATGTATAGGCATGTGATTGGTCCTGTGGCGCCACCAAAGTGTGCTTATGTGATAAGATAATGATTGAATGACGATATGGATAATGTGAAATAAACTTGTGACCTTAGGATATATGCTAGTGACTTTACACGCTTGATTATAACTGTTGAATGTGCTTGTCCCTACTTGTCGAGTCTATTCCTGGTTTTTAAAGCTGGTGTCTCCTAAGTATATATCTTCCTACTTTAAAATGGTTTTCCTATATCTATATATAAATATATATACTTATATTGTATTTTAACGCGTTGGAGTGGGTTACCAGCATCATTCACTGAATATATATATTTGGCTTTTAGGCACAGATGATTAGCTACTGGAGCGCGCTAGAGGACCAAAGGCTTAGATAGTTAGATTTCCTTTCGGCCTGCGTGCCTTTATGATGTAATGACGTTGTTTAAAGGTTAATTAGTTAGTATAGCCTGTGCATCTGAGTTCTCCAGCTCAGATGTGGCATAACACCCCAGACCCCTATGCTTATTATGCTCTGTTTGGAATTAATTAATAGAATTGCTTTCCTATTATAAGATTCAAAAGTTTTTAAAATTTCGGGGTGTTACAGCTTCGATAGCGAACTCAAAATTATTTTATATTTGTGTTTTTTTTAAATAACACGAATTTGTTGGCTTATGTAAATCAAATGATTTTTCTTTTATTTTAGTTTTTCCTTTTTTTTTAATTTAATTTTGTTATTTCATATTTTATATGTTATGCAATAGTGTAATATTTTATGTAATAATGACTTTTATAGATGATGTAAAATAATCACAAGGGCTTTAGTGTCTTTAATTTGAGCAATCATATCCTCTTTCCAACAATCATCACGTCTGGCTTGATTATATGTTCTTGGTTCTTTGATAGAAGTGACTGCCATTGAAAACTTCATGTGTGGCATGGGGAGATGGTTGTAGGAGATAACTTTTGATAGCTTGTGGGGAGAGGTACCCTGTGATGTGGCTGCATCACAGTAATAGTCTAAGAGCCTGCTTGGGACATGACTGTTTCTGTTAGAACGTCGAGGCTGGATATCAATAGGTGTCGGAACTCTACGTTGTATATCATATGAGGAATCTGGATAGTAGTCCATGGCTGATCATTATCTTCCTGTTCATTCCCATGTGGAACACTATCATCTCCCTGTTCATTATTAAGATGAGTTTAGCCATACTGATTAGTACCACTCCCAGAACAAGGCTGAGTATTGAGCTGATCATAATTGTCATGCCAATCAAGATCTTTGGTAGTAGGAATATTTTGGAGAGAGGTTTCAGAGGAGGACTGGTTGTGGCTGGGGATGTGACACCCCATAAAATTATCATTTAAACGGAATTAATTATCTAATTAATTCAATTATCATTTAAACGGAATTAATTATCTAATTAATTATAAATTTTCCTTATAAATTCTTTATTAATTCTCATATATTATATAGTTGAAGGACCTAAATTGACTAAGTTCCTTAGCCAATGGAAGAGACATTGTGCTTTATGTTTTGTACTTAGCCTTTAAATTCTTCCTAGCCTTTAAATTGATCAAAAGCGGACCCACCTTACAAACTTTTCAGAATTTTTACCTAGAAAACCTACCCCAACCAAGAGAATCCCCAATCATTTCAACTTTTCCATCTCTCTCTACATTTCACTCTACCTTCTCTCTAAACTTTAGCTTCTTCTCAAAGCTAAACTAAAACCCACCCCCAATCTTGGAAGGAATCCACCAAGATTCAACTTTTCCTCCTCTACCACCTAAGGAAGGGTAAGTCCTAAGCTTGTCTAGTGTTTTCACTTAGTCTTTCCTTATCTTTTTCTAAGTTTTATTGTCTTGTTTGGGTTTTTGGTTGTGTTTGATAAGATCTTGAATAAGAAGACCTCCAAGAGGAAGAATAGGAGTTGGAGAGAGTGTTCTTAGGCTTAAGAGGTAACTCATGTTCTACAAAACCTATTTTATACTTTTCATTGATGATTTCTTGATGATCTATTGATGTTCTTGATGTTCTAGAGAGGATTTATGCATATTCTTGTGTTTATGCATGTTTAGAGCTTGTATCTAGGGTTCACAAATGAGATTCTTTGAGCTATTTCACGTGTCCAAGTTCCTTTGTTGTTATATGTGAGATTTTGGGTGTTTGGACTTAAACTTGGACTCCATTGCATTTTCCCCCGAAGGGGAATTATTTCTTGTTCGGGTGTACCACCGGGTACACGGGCGGGTAGTGTGCCTCCCGCCGGTCTACCCGCTGGTACCAGCGTGGTGTGGCAGCGGGAAGGGCCACGGGTGGTTGCCCACCCGTGGTTCCACCCGCTGGTACTGGCGGTGGGGGGGGGGGGTTACCGGTGGGTGGTTGACCCCCCACCGTTCCGTCCACTGGTGCATGGTATTTTGGCCTCCGTTTTGTTGAAGTGATGTGCAATTGTGTGTCTCCTTTGATGTTTCGTACGTCTAGAACGATGTCCTAAGTAACCACGATAGGATTTATGAGTCTTGAATCATGTTTAAGGTACCACTTTGTGATTCGTTGGATTAATGTGAAGTCTTTGATGTTCGTTTGAACCATTATGTTTATCTTATTGATTCGCATGCTAGTTACGATGTTGTTGGTACTAGTATGAGTTTGTTCATTCGTTCTCAATGAAGATTGGTAACTTGTGTTCACCAATCATGGTAATCTTTGGATTGAAGTCTATCGTTATTGTGCCACTGCATTGAATGTTCCTTTCATATCTCTCCTTGAAGTCTTTCGATTAAATATCTTGTTAAAGCCCGTACAAATGTTGTATTCTTGTGATTGTTCTTGATTGGGCTACTGTTTAGCCTTAATTATCTACGTCAAGGACTGTGTGAAAAGTTCAAATTGATTGGCGGTAATGAGCTTTGCTCAAATGATTGGTGGTATACTATCACGTGATAAGTACTATATTATTAACGACATTGCGTATGTCTATGAGATCGGCGGTATTGATTGGCGGTATGATATGCGGGTAGCTAAGTCTCCACGGTGGAACAAGGTCGGGATAGGCGTACAGGGTGGCACTTGGAGGTACAGGTTGGAACTGAAATAAGGATGGAGCGGTGTTACAAGGTTCGAACCGGGTATAAGGTTGGAACTTGTCATTGATTGCGATCCTTGACTTTTCATTTGCTTATGAGCATGTATTGATGTTATCATTTGATTGATATTGATTATCGTATGCAACACCCCGTAATCAAAATTCAATTAAGGGATTAATTAAGTAATTAATCCTAATCCAATTGATAATTTAATTCCTTAAATTCAATAGTCGGGGACTAGTAATCGACTAGTCAACCCAAAAGTCAAGTGTTGTACCTAAAGCTTTGTGAGTGGTTCCCTTGTTCCCTTACACCTCTTCATTTTAGTAAGGGCAATAAAGACATTTCATCCTATGTTAGAATTGCAAGCTAACCTAGAGGACACTCCTCATTCTTTACCCTTACACTTCCTAAACTTGAGCTCCTCCTTCTCTCTAAAAGTTAGATAGCTTTTCTTCCAAGCCAAGTTAAAGCTTTACCAAATCGTCAAAGTTTGTCTTCAAGATTCCACCTTTCCTACCTTTGAGCATCTAGGAGGGTAAGATCTATGTTCATCTTGTGTTTTTGGTGTTTTCTAAGGTGTCTTTCCTTAATGTTAGAATCTTTATGATCTTTTGGTGTGTTCTTGAAATGGGTGTGGAAGGTGAACCCTATTAGGAGCTTGGTGAAGTGTTAAGTGAAGGTTTTTGTCTACAAGAGGTAACCCATGCTCTACAAAATCTATTTTGCTTACCTATATGATGATTTCTTGGATTCTACCTGTGATTTTGCTATGAAATGTAAGTGTTGATGCATTGTCTTGTGAAAATGCATATCTAGAGCTTATTATTAGGGTTCATGTGTGCCATTGCTTGGCTATTCCTTTGATTGAAGTCATTTTGTTGTATTTGGTGAGATTTGGCAGGTCTTGGACTTGAATTTGAGCTTCGAGTTGAAAATCCCGGAAGGGATTATTTTGGTACAGGGTAGTGTACCCGCGGGCGGAACGGCGGGCAGAGCTCCACCCGCGGGGTATATGGTGTGGTTTGGCGGGGATTTGTTCCCCGTTATTCTTTTGACTCGGTATTTGGTCTTTTGACTTCCCGATGTTCTTTTGTGGAACTATTTGAGCGTCTTCTTGATGTTTCGTAAGTCTAGAACTATGTGGTAGGAATCCATGTAAGTTTTGGTGTCTTGAATCGTGCTAAGTGTTCAACATTGTGATTCGTTGAACTATGATGAGTCTTGTGTGTTCTTCGGAACTATGTTTGGTTTACCTGTTTGATAAGCATGCTAGTTTGGTGTTTAAATGTTAGCGTGTGTGTTGTTTGTCCTTTCATATTTGTTGATGATGACTCGTGTTAATCATCGTTGTTGTGAACTGTGATCCATTCCTTGATTGAGTATGGTTTCATATCTTCTTTGTGATCCGTTGATTGATTCCTGTTGTGGTGTGGTGTGTGTGGCTGTACCTGGATTGCACGATTAATGGTATGTGACATTAGCCACCAAGGTGCGGCTGTGGTCCTCGTGGTGGCCATGACGCGATTATGGAGTTTGTGACCTGAGTGATGGGTTCACGTATTTCTTGGGTGGCATGTGTTGCCGTGTGTGTGATCGGTACCTTGTGTACTATGAATCGGTGGTCTTGTTGGTGGTTGTTGGTGGGGGACGACGGTCCCGGGAGGGAAAAGGTTAGACTCAGAAGTACAGGGGTCCTGGAGGTAATGTTTGGAACTAGATATAAGGTTGGGGGTAGCCATAAGGTTTGAACCGGGCATAAGGAAGACATCTCAATTCGTGATGGGTGATGTCACGAAGGCTTGTGTAGCCGTTGTTGTGTACTTCTCTATTTTGTAACATTTGTTGTCACAAAGGTAATGTGTTGCCAATGGTTGTGTTCTTATTCTCTTGTGTTATGCATGTCTGGTGTTAATCTACTGTGTGATGGTAGATTATGCCTTGATCCGTTCTTATGAGTTATTATTTCTTGTTGTTTGGATGTGTTCCCTTATCTTTATTGTGAGTGCAAAGAGTCTTGTGTTTGACTTCTATCTTGGGTTTGAAATTGATATATACTATATCCCGTTTCGCAAATGATTTTGTATACATAATAACTATCTACATATGATATTTCACATGTATTGGTGGGTTACCAGCATCATTCGCTGACCGGGCGTCGTCCCATATATCTATGTGTTTCTTTCAGGTGCTGAGTGGACGAGAGCTCGGTCTAGAGACAGTTAGTGTAGATCCCTTTCCCTTGTGAAAGTTTGGGCCTGCGTGCCTTTGATTAGACTCTACACTTATGTTGTTGACTTTATTTTGGATAATGGATTTTGTGCAGATGTTTACGCCTGTTCGTTCACTGTTGAGTGAGCGTGGCATAGCACTCTACGTTTTCCATATATTCCATATCTAGTCTTCCGCTGTGTGTGTTTTTATGGTTAGAATTATCTTCATGTTTAAGTTTAAATTGGTATGGAAATCGGGGGTGTTATAGTTGGTATCAGAGTCTAGGTTTGAGCCTAGGATGATAGAGTCTAGTATTTTAATTGGCTAAGTGAGGTTTGAGACCTTAAGGTGACCGTAAGAATCTAAGTGTTTAGGCTTAGGATTTCTTAGGATATGCAGTGAGCTGACTGTTGTTTTTAGTTGTTTGCTTGTTTGTTGTCTTGTTGGTAATCATGTTGTTGTTGTAGAAGCTTGCGATGCGTCCTCGTCCTCACGTGCATACGCCGGAGACCCCGACGAATGAGTAGCTTGCCCAGAACATCCAGCAGTTGACGCAGACGATGCAGACCCTCAGTGATGCCTTTTTGCAGAACAACCATCCCGTGCCACCTCATCAGCCAGCTGGACATAGGGACATGGGGCGTCTCGTGTCGGGTCACAGGCCACCGACCTTTGCGGGTGAGGAATATCCGGTTATCTTGGAAGAGTGGATGAAGACGTTTGACAAGATCTTCTTGGTTGTCGACTGTCCGGAAGAGCGAAGAGTAGAGCTTGCAACGTTCTACTTCTGTCTTGAGACCGATTTATGGTGGATGCATGAGGGCCCCACTTGCCTTGAGGAACCTGAGTTTGGTTCGACCGCTCTCAAGGATCGGATGCACGAGAGGTTTTATCCAGCGCATGTTAGGGCTACAATGTATGAGGAATTCCTCCATCTCCAGCAATGATCTATATCGGTGGTTGAGTACCACAAGAGGTTTCTAGAGCTTGCGCGTTTCGCCCGGATGCTTGTGCCTACGGAGCTTGCCAAGGTTGAGAAGTTTGTAGATGGCTTGAACTACGAGGCACGGATGGCCCTAACCGTGAGTAAGCCGAGTTCTTTGAAGGAAGCATACCTGAGTGCCGCGGATTTGTACCGTGTTCAGCAGCTGCAGCGAGGATCTTATGAGCTTGCATGGAAAAGAACCGAGAGTGGAGGCTCTTCCAGCTTCAAGAAGCCACGACCGAGTTTCCAAGCTAAGAATGCACCATCTCTGTAACACCCCTTCAAAACAAGCTATAATAAAAGCCTTAACGCATGCAGATACCATAACAAAACACTAGCACAGCGGAAGATAAATGGATAACTGGATAACATAAAATCCGAAACAGGGGTGTTATGCCACGCTTATCAACACGATAAACACTACGGCCAAATCTGCATGGTATACAACTATCCAAAAACTCATAGTCTAAAGCTAAACCTGCTCACAGGCCGTAGACAAACGAAAGGAGCTACACTATCGGGCACTAGACATCGCGCTCGTTTAGACATCACCTGAAAGATCACAAAGATAAACATGGGACGACGCCCAGTCAGCGAATAATGCTGGTAACCCACCAATACATGTGAAATAACATAAATAGGTAAGGTATAAGTTGTAAAGCCATTTTCAAAACGGAATACATATATATATATATATATATATATACAAGTGTAAAACCAAGAGTAAAAGACAACATAAGACTCAACACTCTCCACAAACAAAATGGGAATACATCCCAAGACCACAAGAACAACACGACTCACAAAAGAGTCAAGGCATGATCCATCATCACTCAATAGATTAAAACCCGACAAGCACAACGCCAAAGGATAAGACTCACACAACCGGCAACACATGCCAAGGCAACACATGCCTCCGTAACTACACACGTCACAAGAGAAGAACACACAACACCGGCTACAATAGCCCTCGCGACATCACTCATCACGAGTTGGTATGCATGCCTTATGCCCTGTTCCAACCTTATGGCTACCCCCAACCTTATTTCTTCTTTCAAACCATTACCTCCAAGACCCCTGTACTTCTAAGTCCAACCTTTTTCCTCCGGGACCGTCGTCTCCCACCAACGACCACCAACGAGACCACCAATTTCATAGTACACGAGGTACCGTACACACACACGGCAACACATGCCTTCCCAAGAAATACGTGGACCCATCACTCAGGCCACAACTCCATAATCACGTCACGGCCACCACGAGGACCGCTGCAATACCTTGGTGACTAGTGTCCCATATCACTAATTGTGCAATCCAGGTAAAGCCACACACACCACACCTCAATAGGAATCAATTAACGGATTACAACGAAGGTATTAAACATACTAAATCAAGGAATGGATCACAGCCCAACAACAACAACGATGAATAACACAATTTATCATCAACCAATCGGAAGTTACAAACAACACACATGCTAGCACTTAGACACCAAACTAGCATGCTTATCAACGGGGAAATCAAAGATAGTTCCGAGGAACACACAAGACACATCACGGTTCAACGAAACACAATGTTGAACACTTAGCACGATTCAAGACACCAAAGCCTACATGGAATCCTACCATATAGTTCTAGACATACAAAACATCAAGAAGACACTCAAATAGTTCCACAAAAGAAAATCGGGAAGTCAAAAGACCAAATACCGAGTCAAAAGAATCACGGGGAACAAATCCCATCTGAACACCACTGTGCTCCCCGCGGGTGGACTCACGGGTAGGCCCCTATCCGTGGTTCCGCCCGCGGGTACACTACCCACGAGGCCATGTACCTGCGGGTGGGCGGCGGGTAGGGCTTTGCCCGTCGTTCCGCCCGCGGGTACATCCCTGTGTCCAAAAATAATTCCTTCGGGGATTTTTAACTCCAAGCTCAAATTCAAGTCCAAAACATGCCAAATCTCACCCAATACAACAAAATGACTTGAATCAAAGGAAATGCCAAGCAATGGCACACAAGAACCCTAAACACAAGCTCTAGATATGCATTTTCACAAGACAAATGCATAAACACTCACATTTCATTGCAAAACACAAGTAGAATCCAAGAAATCACATAAAGGTAAGCAAAATAGGTTTTGTAGAGCATGGGTTACCTCTTGTAGACTAAAAGACTTCACTTTACCCCTCAACAAGCTCTCCACAAGGCTCACTTTCCAAACCCACTTCAAGAACAAACCAAAAGATCATAAAGATCCTACTTTTAACAAAAAGACACCTAAGATGGTACCAAAAACACAAGATGGACTTAGATCTTACCCTCCTAGATGCCCAAATAGGTGAAAGGTTGAATCTTGGAAGCAAATCTTGAAGTCTTTTCAAGGTCTCAACTTAGCTTGAAGGAAAAGCAACTCGCCTTTCTAGAGAGAAGGTAGAGCTAATATTTTAGAAAGTGTAAGGGGTGAAATGAAGATGTCTTCTAGGTTAGGTTACAATACTAACACTTGGTGAAAGGTCAAGAATACCCTTACTAACTTTAGAAAGTGTAAGGAACAAGGGAACTCCCTTCAAAGCTCAAGGTACAACTTGACTTTGGAGTTAACTAGTCAAATACTAGTCCACAACTATTAAATTTCAGGATTTTAGAAATTAATTCCACAATTGAAATAGGATTAATTACTCAATTAATCCATGAATTGAATTTGGATTTTTGGGGTGTCACAATCTCCAACCCAAGGACTCAACCGAGTAGAGCATGGAAATCAAGCCAAGATGTTTCCTTGCCGTAGATGTGGGAAGGTGCATGTTGGTCAGGATTGCCATGGCCAAGCGTTTCGGTGTTTTCATTGCGGAGATAGGGGTCACAAGGTCGCCGAGTACCCTCAACACGCCAACCAAAAGGCGTTGCCACCACCCCTAGGAGCCGGAGGAGCAGCAGGAGGTAGTTCGAGCTGTGGAGCAGCTGGGTGTAGGCCGTCAGGAAGGGTGTTCGTGATGGGACGATCGAAGGCAGATACCGAGGGCTTGGTGGAGGACGAGCTAGCAGGTAACCTTTTTCCTAGCCTACCCCTTGTCTTTTAGAACGCATCTTGTTTCTGGTTGTCTTCGTGTGTTGTCTTGGTTCCTTCGTTGCCTATTTGAATTTTCCCTTGGTGAATGATTCTTTTGGTTGTAGCTGTAAGCCTTCTTTGATGAAGAATTTCCTTTGTTTCATGTGTGAGCCTTTGTATGGAGTTAGTTGTTTATCCGTAAATAAGTCATGCTTGGGTTAATTCCATAATCTTTGCACATGAATATTTTGCAACCTTTTCTCCTTGTAAGCCACCTAAAATCCTTCCTTACAAGCCTAAAAGACCAAATAGATTTTAATTTGTGAACCTTGAGTTTCAAACTCGAGTGTATTACTTATCAACCCAACCTTTTAACCACTTGAGCTAATTATGTTTCTTAAAACCTACCCAATTTTAATTCTATCTAAACCATAAATTCTCACTTTACCCAAATTCCCAAATTAAATCATCTTTTTCCAAATTTCTTCCCCAAATCCATAAACCCCCAAATTCTTCTCTCCGTCTTTCCTCTACCCGTGTGCAGTCGAGACACCCCCTCCCCACCCCCCGTCGACCTGTCGTCGCTGATCAGCCACCACCAACGCTGCCTACCAGAGCTTTGCCGTCGACTGCTATACTGTCACGAAGCCGAGCAGCGCGAGAGGGAGAGCAGCGAAGAGAGAGAGAGAGAAAGAGAGAAAAGGAGAAAAGAAGAGGAAAGCTTTGGGTCCCTTTTGTTGAGCTTTGGGACATCATCAATCATGCCTAGGAGGTCAAGTTTGGCAAGAAAAGCGGAATGGGTAGATACCCATTATCTCATTCTTGAAGGTAAATCTTTTGATCCGAAATTCTTTTCTAGTTTCTTGTTGGATATGCTTAGATTTCAAGGTTTGCTTGATGGGCTTCTCGCCATAAGGGCCGAGACATACCCAAGTTTGGTCAAGGAATTCTATCGTCACATGGTTGTGACAAAGGATGGTGGTAAGCTTGAAATCACCTCTAAGGTGAGGGGTGTGAAAGTGGTTTTGTCTGAAAAGAGGCTAGCTCAGTTGTTGAGTTTATCTGCTTCGGGAGTAGATCAGTACAGTGGTAACTCGTGGATTAGTATGGATACCATGGGGTACCCGGACAATTTGAGTTATTTGTTGGGTCGCACGAGTGGTTTCACACAAGCCTCGAGGCCGGAGAAGAAGTGGTTATCCGCCGAACAAAGGATTTTGGTTATGCTTGTGACAGATTGCTTGTTGCCCAATAACAACAAAAGTTGGTTATTGGGAAAGTAGGAGTGCACCTTTGCTTTTTGCCTTAAAAACATGGTAAAGTTCAACCTGCCGGCTTTGATGTTGCAACATATGGTCTTCTGCCGTGATCACAATCGAAAGAGCCTACCGTATGGTATGGTGTTGAGTTGGATTCTTGTCAAGAAGGGTGTGAGCGTTGATGATTGTATCCCGAAGCCCGTTTGAAAAATGGTGTTGGATGCCATCATTTTGCGAAGTTGCAACTTGTTTCAGTTGGACGATGGTGATTATATCACTCTTGAAGAGGTTGCAAGGAAGGCTCCCGAGGAAAGAACAGATTTGGCAGTTGAGCTCCAAATCCCTGTTGGTAAGTTGAACCTTGTTGTACAGAGCTTGGGAGGTGATGTAGAAGACAAGGGTGAATCAAACCAAAAGAGGAAGTGGAAGCGCTAGAAGCTGCCGAAGTCGAGGAAAGCGATCCGGAAAGCGAGGAAAACCGAAGGAGGAGAGAAGCCTGAACCAAGAGGGAGCACGATTCTGTGATGCACGAGGAGCGTGTGGTCACCTTGCTACGTCAACAGAATCAAATGATCGATGAAGGCTTCGCCTTCATGAAGACGCAGTTTGTTGCCGTTCACCAGAGGCTAGATCAGATTAAGGCCAGCTCAAGCCGAAGAGGAGGAGACGAAGAAGAACCCTAGGAGAACACCGACGAGTCGGAGAGCGGGTCTTTCTAGCTTAGTGTTGTGGTAACCTCGTTCGCCCTTTTTCCTTAGCTTGTGTTATCTTTTAGTTGTTTTACCGTTGCTAGTTGTTGTGGGCTGCTTCGTGTGTTTGTTTTGCTTGGTTGGTTGGTTGGTTTGTTGGTTTAGTGGTTTGTGTTAGAAGTTAGAAGTTTAGACCTTGGTGGTTGGGTAGAAGTTGTTGGTTGTGTTCGGTTTAAAGTTTGATATGCTCATTATCTCCATTAATTATTTCTTTCCAACTCTTGAATGTCATGACTTCTTGCTCATGTTTGATACCTTTTTGAATCCTTTGAGTTTTGACCAAATAAGGATGTTCTTGACACTCTTGTCACATTGTTGTTCCATTTAATCGTTTGATCTAATTCGTCGTACCCAAGCTTCGGGGACGAAAATTCTTTGAAGGGGGAGAGAATGTGACCCCCGGTAATCCAAATTCAATTAAGGGAATAATTAAGTAATTAATCCTAATCCAATTGATAATTTAATTCCTTAAATTCAATAGTCGGGGACTAGTAATCGACTAGTCAACCCAAAAGTCAAGTGTTGTACCTAAAGCTTTGTGAGTGGTTCCCTTGTTCCCTTACACCTATTCATTTTAGTAAGGGCAATAAAGACATTTCATCCTATTTTAGAATTGCAAGCTAACCTAGAGGACACTCCTCATTCTTTCCCCTTACACTTCCTAAACTTGAGCTCCTCCTTCTCTCTAAAAGTTAGATAGCTTTTCTTCCAAGCCAAGTTGAAGCTTTACCAAATCCTTAAAGTTTGTCTTCAAGATTCCACATTTCCTACCTTTGAGCATCTAGGAGGGTAAGATCTATGTTCATCTTGAGTTTTTAGTGTTTTCTAAGGTGTCTTTCCTTAAAGGTAGAATCTTTATGATCTTTTGGTGTGTTCTTGAAGTGGGTGTGGAAGGTGAACCCTGTTAGGTGCTTGGTGAAGTGTTAAGTGAAGGTTTTTGTCTACAAGAGGTAACCCATGCTCTACAAAATCTATTTTTCTTACCTATATGATGATTTCTTGGATTCTACATGTGATTTTGCTATTAATGTGAGTGTTGATGCATTGTCTTGTGAAAAGGCATATCTAGAGCTTGTTATTAGGGTTCATGTGTGCCATTTCTTAGTTACTCCTTTGATTCAAGTCATTTTGTTGTATTTGGTGAGATTTGGCATGTCTTGGACTTGAATTTGAGCTTGGAGTTGAAAATCCCCGAAGGGATTATTTTGGTACCGAGTAGTGTACCCGCGGGCAGAGCTCCACCCGCCGCCCCACCCGCGGGGTACATGGCCGGTGGGTGATGGTACCCGCGGGTGGAACCACGGGTGGAGGTCCACCCGTGGCCCCACCCGCGGGGTACATGGTGTGGTTTGGTAGGGATTTGTTCCCCGTGATTCTTTTGACTCGGTATTTGGTCTTTTGACTTCCCGATGTTCTTTTGTGGAACTATTTGAGCGTCTTCTTGATGTTTCGTATGTCTATAACTATATGGTAGGAATCCATGTAGGTTTTGGTGTCTTGAATCATGCTAAGTGTTCAACATTGTGATTCGATGAACTATGATGAGTCTTGTGTGTTCTTCGGAACTATGTTTGGTTTACCCGTTTGATAAGCATGCTAGTTCAGTGTTTAAATGCTAGCGTGTGTGTTGTTTGTCCTTTCCTATTTGTTGATGATGACTCGTGTTAATCATCGTTGTTGTGGACTGTGATCCATTCCTTGATTGAGTATGGTTTCATATCTTCGTTGTGATCCGTTGATTGATTCATGTTGTGGTGTGGTGTGTGTGGTTGTACCTGGATTGCATGATTAATGGTATGGGAAATTAGTCACCAAGGTACGGCAGTGGTCCTCGTGGTGGCCATGACGCGATTATGGAGTTTGTGACTTGAGTGATGGGTTCACGTATTTCTTGGGTGGCATGTGTTGCCGTGTGTGTGATCGGTACCTTGTGTACTATGAATCGGTGGTCTTGTTGGTGGTTGTTGGTGGGGGACGACGGTCCCAGGAGGGAAAAGGTTGGACTCAGAAGTACAGGGGTCCTGGAGGTAATGGTTGGAACTAGATATAAGGTTGGGGTAGCCATAAGGTTGGAACCGGGCATAAGGAAGGAATCTCAATTCGTGCTGGGTGATGTCACGAAGGCTTGTGTAGCCGTTGTTATGTATTTCTCTATTTTGTGACATGTGTTGTCACAAAGGCAATGTGTTTGCCAATGGTTGTGTCCTTATTCTCTTGTGTTATGCATGTCGGGTGTTAATCTACTGTGTGATGGTAGATTATGCCTTGAGCCGTTCTTATGAGTTGTTATTGCTCATTGGAGTCTTGGGATGTGTTCCCTTATCTTTATTGTGAGTGCAAGAGTCTTGTGTGACTTCTACTCTTGGGTTTGAACTTATATATACTATATCCCGTTTCGTAACTGATTTCGTATATATAAACTATCTACATATGCTATTTCCCATGTATTGGTGGGTTACCAGCATCATTCGCTGACCGGGCGTCATCCCTTATTTTATGTGTTTCTTTCAGGTGCTGAGTAGACGAGAGCGCGGTCTAGAGACTATTAGATTAGACCCTTGAACTTTGTTATGTTTTGGCCAGTGCGCCGATGTTAGACTTTAGTTCTTATGTCCTTGACTTTATTTTGGATAATGGATTTTGTGCAGATGTTTACGCATGTGCGTTCACTGTTGAGTGAGCGTGGCATAGCACTCTACGTTTTCCATATATTCTATATCTAGTCTTCCGCTGTGTATGCTTTTATGGTTAGAATTATCTGCATGTTTAAGTTTAAATTGGTATGGAAATCGGGGGTGTTACATCGTATCATGTTGATTATCCTGCTGTCCTTATCATTGTATTGATCTCTTGATTATCGTAAGATGGTCAGTTGATTGAGAGTGTTCTATGATGAGTTATATGTGGTCTCAACTCCTTGTTTTAAAGCTAGTGTTGCTAAGATTATATCTATGTATTCCAAGTCACAAAATGATTTCTTATATCTATATTATATATACTCAACGAGTAGTAGTGGGTTACTTAGCCTTACTCGCTAACAGGTGCTACCCCTTATGTTTTACAGATATAGAGTAGTTTTCTCTTGAGTGCGCTAAAAGAAGATGTTGTCTAGCGTAGCCCTCCCTTTTGCTCTTAGCCTAGACTTTGTGGCATGTGTGCCTTTAACGTTACACTTGTGAACTTTATGTTGGTTTTGGAATTTATTACTTTGGTTTTAGCTTGTGCATCTAACAATTGGTTGGATGTGGCATAGCAAATATAGATATATTCAAAACCAGTTGAGACAAAGGAATATGGTATATAATTTCAAAACCAAGAGAGGGAAACATCAAGGGATAACATCACGCTCTCAACGAAAGACCGATCATCAACCACAATACACAAGACAATAAGGACAACAAGCAACATTCTCAACAAAAGACACAACCTACCATCTCAATGGTAGAGTTCTCGATAGACATGCTCATAAGCAATAAACACAACAAATCACATAATTAAAGGTTTCACGTTCCAACCTTTTACCATAGTACCACCCTTATCGCTACCCCCGGCCTTATCTCAGTTCCAACATGTACCTCCGAGTGCCACCCTCTACTTATGAGTCCAACCTTATCCCTCCTGGGACCGTCGTCCCCTGCCAAACAATACCGCCGAAATCTCAGTACACGAGGGTACCATTAAATATCATAGTTACATACCGCCGAACTCATGAGCAAAGCTCAAGTCACATCACCACCAGTCTCAGTTATAATCACACATAGTCATCACCAAGAGGATTGAGGCTCATCAATAGCCCAATCAAGCATCAACAATAGGTACAACAAATGTACAAGATCACATCATAGACATCAATCAAGAGGTTTCAATGATAGACATGAAACAATACTCAACAACTACAATGGACTTCAATCCAATATCAACATGATTGGCAACAGAAGTTGCCAATCCTTGAAGGAATGGACAAACAACACATACTCGCATCAACGACATCATAACTAGCATGCACATCAAACGGGTAAACCAAAATGGTTCCAACGAACCTCAAAGACACACATAAATCCAACGACTCACAAAGTTGGACCATAAGCGTGATTCAAGACACCAAATCCTAACATGGATACTTAGGACTTCGTTCTAGACATACAAAACATCAAGAAGACACCCAAAATCTCAACAATCCAACAAAAGGAGGTCAAAACATCACATACCTAAAGATGGAACCACGGGAAAACAACACCCGACACGCCATAAATATTGTACCCCGCTGGTGGAACCGCGGGTGGGTACCCGCCCGCGGTTGTACCCACAGGGTATAAACCTGCCACCCGCGGGTGGGGCGGCGGGTCGACATCCGCCCGCCGTTCCGCCCGCGGGGAACACCCGAGCACAAATTATTTCCCTTCGGGGAAATTCATCTCCAATGTCAAGTTCAAGTCCAAAACACCCCAAATCTCACATTCAACAAGGAAATGACTTGAACCCAAGAATAGATCAAAGAATAGCACAAGAAACCTAGATACAAGCTCTAAACATGCATTATCACAAGATCATGCACCAAATCTCACATTTACACCAAGAATCATCAATAGAAGTCAAGAATCATCAATAGCAAGTAGAAAATAGGTTTTGAATAGCATGGGTTACCGTTGAAGACCAAAACCTTCTTTCTTCTAACCCACCTAGGCCCTACTTGGAACATCTTCTTCCTCACAACCTTCTTACACAAGCCAAACCACAAGAAAACACCAAAATTAGATAAAGACACCTTAAAGCTAACCAAAAACACTAAATAACTTTAGATCTTACCATTTCCTAAGCTTGGAAAATAGAAAGGTGGGATCTGGAGATGAATGTTTGTAAGATTGGATGAGGTCTTTCTTAGCTTGGGGAAGAAGCCAAGTTTCTTAGAGAGAAGGGAGAGAAAAGTTGTCTTGCTAAAGTGAGGAAATGAACTTTAAATTTGATAGGGCAAGGTTTCAAGACCAAGTAAGGGGAAAAGACCATCGTACCCTTACTTTCCCTAGAAAGGCTTAGGATGTGACACCCCAAAAATCCAAATTCAATTCATGATTAATTGAGTAATTAATCCTATTTCAATTGAGGAATTAATTTCTAAAATCCTGAAATTTAATAGTTGGGGACTAGTATTTGACTAGTCAACTCCAAAGTCAAGTTGTACCTTGAGCTTTGAAGGGAGTTCCCTTGTTCCTTACACTATCTAAAGTTAGTAAGGGTATTCTTGACCTTTCACCAAGTGTTAGTATTGTAACCTAACCTAGAAGACATCTTCATTTTACCCCTTACACTTTCTAAAACATTAGCTCTACCTTCTCTCTAGAAAGGTGAGTAGCTTTTCATTCAAGCAAAGTTGAGACCTTGTCAAGACTTCAAGATTTGCTCCCAAGATTCAAACTTTCACTTATTTGGGCATCTAGGAGGGTAAGATCTAAGTCTATCTTGTGTTTTTGGTTCCATCTTAGATGTCTTTTTCTTAAAAGTAGGATCTTTATGATCTCTTTGTTTGTTCTTGAAGTGGGTTTGGAAAGTAAGCCTTGTGGGGAGCTTGTTGAAGTATAAAGTTAAGTCTTTTAGTCTACAAGAGGTAACCCATGCTCTACAAAACCTATTTTGCTTACCTATATGTGATTTCTTGGATTCTACTTGTGTTTTGCTATGAAATGTGAGTGTTTATGCATTTGTTTTGTGAAAATGCATATCTAGAGCTTGTGTTGTTTTTGTGTGCCATTGCTTGGCATTTTCTTTGATTCAAGTCATTTTGTTGTATTGGGTGAGATTTGGCATGTTTTGGACTTGAATTTGAGCTTGGAGTTGAAAATCCCCGAAGGGATTATTTTTGGACACATGGATGTACCCGCGGGCAGAGCCCTACCCGCCGCCCACCCGCAGGTACATGGCCTCGTGGGTAGTGTACCCGCGGGCGAAACCACGGGTAGGGGCCTACCCGTGGGTCCACCCGGGGGGAACACTTCGGTGTTATGATGGGATTTGTTCCCCGTGATTCTTTTGACTCGGTATTTAGTATTTGGACTTCCCGTTGTTCTTTTGTGGAACTATTTGACTGTCTTCTTGATGTTTCGTATGTCTAGAACTATGTGGTAGGTATCCATGTAGGACTTTGGTGTCTTGAATCATGCTAAGTGTTCAACATTGTGTTTCGTTGAACCGTGATGTGTCTTGTGTGTTCCTCGGAACTACCTTTGGCTTATCTGTTTACTAAGCATGCTAGTTTAGTGTCTAAATGCTGACGTGTGTGTTGTTCGTACCTTCCGATTGGTTGATGATAACTTGTGTTATCGTTGCTATTGTTGGGTTGTGACCCATTCCTTGATTGAGTATGTTTCATACCTTCATTGCAATCCGTTGATTGATTCCTGTTGAGGTGTGATGCGTATGTGGCTTTACCTGGATTGCACGATTAGTGGTATGGGACACTAGTCACCAAGGTATTGCAGCTGTCCTCGTGGTGGGCGTGACGTGATTATGGAGTTATGACCTGTGTGTCAGGTTCACGTATTTCTTGGGAAAGCGTGTGTCGCGGAGGCATGTGTCACCGTGTGTCTGTACGGTACCTTGTGTACTATGAAATTGGTGGTCTCGTTGGTGGTCGTTGGTGGGGGACGACGGTCCCAGGAGGGAAAAGGTTGGACTAAGAAGTATAGGGGTCCTGGAGGTAATGGTTGGAAAGAAGAAACAAGGTTGGGGGTAGCCATAAGGTTGGAACAGGGCATAAGCCAGGCATACCAACTCGTGATGGGTGATGTCGCAAGGGCTATTGTAGTCGGTGTTGTGTGTTCTTCTCTCGTGACGTGTGTAGTCACAGAGGCATGTGTTGCTTTGGCATGTGTTGCCTGTTGTGTGAGTCTTATCCTTTGGCGTTGTGCTTGTCGGGTTTTGATTAATTAAGTGATGATAGATCATGCCTTGACTCTTTTGTGAGTCGTGTTGTTCTTGTGGTCTTGGGATGTGTTCCTGTGTTGTTTGTTGAGAATGTTGAGTCTTATGTTGGCTATTGATCTTGGTTTTTGACTTATATATATGTATTCCGTTTCGAAAATGGCTTTACAACTTATATCTTACCTATTTATGTTATTTCACATGTATTGGTGGGTTACCAGCATTATTCGCTGACCGGGCGTCATCCCATGTTTATCTTTGTGATCTTTTAGGTGATGTCTAGACGAGCGCGATGTCTAGTGCCCGATAGTGTAGCTCCTTTCGTTTGTCTTACGTCCTGTGAGCCGGTTTAGCTTTAGACTATGAGTTTTTGGATAGTTGTATACCATGCAGATTTTTCCGTAGTGTTTATCGTGTTGATAAGCGTGGCATAACACCCCAGTTTTTGGATTTTAGGTTATCTAGTTGCCCTTTTATCTTCCGTTGTGCTAGTGTTTTCTTATGGTATCTGCATGCGTTAAGGCTTTTATTATAGCTTGTTTTGTGGGGTGTTACAGTTGGTATCAAAGCCTAGGTTTCAGCCTAAGAAGAGTTGAGTCTAGACTTCTAAGTGGCTAAGTGTGGTTTGAGACCTCTAAGGGACCTTAAGAAGCTAAGTGTTAGGCTTAGGACTCTAGGATGCGCGGTGAGCTGTGTGTTGCCATCTGTTCTTTGCTTGTTTGCTATCTTTGGTAACCGTGTTGTTGTTGTTGAAGTTGCGATGCCTCCTTGTCTCCGAGCCCGCACCCCGGAGACCCTGACCAACAAGTAGCTCGCTCAGAACCTTCACCAGCTGACTCAGACCATGCAGACGCTCAGTGAAGCTTTGTTGAAAAACAATCACGCTGTGCCGCCTCCTCCTCCTGCTGGGCACCATGATATAGGTCGCTTGGTGTCGGGACATCGGCCGACAACCTTCGCTGGCGTGGAAGACCCGGTAGTCTTGGAAGAGTGGCTACGGGTGTTTGACAAGATCTTCACCGTTGTGGGTTGCCCCGAAGAGAGAAGAGTAGAACTGGCAATGTTCTACTTTTGCCAAGAAGCGGATTTGTGGTGGGTCCATGAAGGTCCGGCTCTTCTTGAAGAACCCAAGTTCGGTTGGATCGCGCTCAAGGACAGAATGCGCGAGAAGTTCTACCCAGCACATGTCCGCGCCACCATGTATGAAGAGCTCCTCCACCTGCAGCAAGGATCCATATCTGTGGTTGAATACCACAAGCGGTTCCTGGAGTTGGCACGTTTTGCGAGGACGCTTGTGCCTTCAGAGCTCGCTAAAGTCGAGAAATTCGTGGCCAGTCTGAACTATGAGGCGCGAAAAGCTTTGACTGTGAGTAGGCCAACTCTCTTAAGGACGCTTACGTGTGTGCCGCCGATCTGTATCGCGTGCAGCAGCTTCAAAGAGGATCGTTCGAGCAAGCTAGGAAGAGGACCGAGGGCGGAGGTTCTTCTACCTTTAAGAAGCCAAGACGGAGTTTCCAGGCCAAGACCGTGTCATCTTCTACTCAAGGACCTATCAGAGTGGAGCATCGGGACCAAGCTAAGTTGTTTCCGTGCCAAAGATGTGGGAAGGTGCACGCGGGCCAAGTTGGTCCTGGTCAGGCATTTAAGTGTTTTCGATGTAGAGATCGAGGTCACAAGGTCGCGGAGTGTCCTCAGCTAGCTGGTCAAAGAGCGTTGCCGCCACCCCCGGGAGCCGGAGGAGCATCGGGAGTTAGCTCGGGTCGCGGAGCAGTTAGAGCTAGGCTACCTGGGAGGGTCTTTGTGATGGCGCGTTCACAGGCTGAGTCGGAGGGCTTGATGGAGGATGAGTTGGCTGGTAACCCCTTTCCTCTAGCCTATCCTTGTTTTTCCGTGATCATCGTGTTCATTGTTGTCTTGAGTGCTATCCTGTGTTTCGTAGTTGTCTTTTGCTTGGCAATCCTTGGCATGTTTTTCCTTGATAGCAATTCTTTTGGGGCTTAGTGTAAACTCTTCTTGCTAAGTGATTTCTTTAGTTTGGCATATAAGCTTCGTTGTGAAGTTAGCAATCCATCCTTGTAATGTTTGGTGACTTGGACCAATTCTACAATCCCTACCCTTGGTTGTTCTTAAAACAATTCGTTTGTGAACTTCCCAAATTCTTCAAGTATTCTTTGAATTTCGAGATAGCCAATTTATGCCAAAATTCCTTCTTGTGTATCTTAAAAACCAAACCTAATGTTTAAATTGTAAGCTTTTAGTTTTGAACCTGAGCCTATTCTTTGTCAACCCAACCTCTAAACCACTTAAGCCAATTATCATTCTTAAAACTTATCCAATTTTAATTCCATCTAAACCTTAAATTCCCACTTTACCCAAAATCCCCAAATTAAATCATCTTTCTTCCCAATTTCTCCCAAATCCCTAAAATCCCAAATTCTCTTTCCTTCTTCTCTTCTCTACCTGTGAGATCATCTAACCCCACCCCCAACCCGTAGGTTCACCGCCACCACCACCAGCCCGTCGCCCCACCGTCGCCGAGCCGCCGCCGACCTGCTGTCGCCGAGAGAAGCCGCGAGAGAGAGAGAGAGGGGCAGGGAGTGTAAGGAGGAAGAAGAGGAGGTTGTGGGCTTTGTTGTTGAGCTTTGGGTCATCTCTTGCCATGCCTAGAAGATCAAGTTTGGCTAGGAAAGCGGAATGGGTGGATGCCCACTACCTTGTTCTTGAAGGTAATGCTTTTGACCGGGAATCTTTTCCTAGTGCCTTGTTGGATATGCTTAGATTCCAAGGTTTGTTGGATGGGTTTCTCGCCATAAGGGCCGAGACTTACCCGAGTCTGGTTAAAGAGTTTTATCGTCACATGGTTGTGACAAGGGAGGGTGATAAGCTTGAGATCACTTCTAAAGTGAGAGGTGTAAAGTTGGTGCTTTCTGAGAAGAGGCTGGCTCAGCTTTTTAGTTTGTCTGCTACCGGAATGGCTCAGTACAGTGGTCATTCTTGGATTAGTACGGATACCATGGGGTACCGTGACTACTTGAGCTATTTGTTGGGCCGTACGAGTGGTTTCACTCAAGCCTCTAGACCGGAGAAGAAGTGGTTGTCTGCAGAGCAAAGGATTTTGGTAATGTTGGTATCGGATTATTTGTTGCCTAATAACCACAAAAGCAGTTTGTTGGGAAAGTTGGAGTGCACCTTTGCCTTTTGTCTCAAGAATATGGTTAAGTTCAACTTGCCAGCTTTGATGTTACAACACATGGTGTTTTGTCGAGATCACAATCGGAAGAGTTTGCCGTACAGGATGGTGTTGAGTTGGATCTTGGTTAGGAAGGGTGTCAGTGTGGATGGTTGTCTCCCGAAGGCTGTGGGAAAGATGGTGTTGGATGCCTCCAACCCGCGGAGTTGTAATCTGTTTCAGATGGATGATGGTGAGTACATCACGCTAGAGGAAGTGGCAAGAAAAGCACCCAAAGAAAGGGCCGAGTTGGCAGCTGAGCTTGGCATTCATGTCGGGAACTTGAGCCTCGCCATTCAGAGTTTGGGAGGTGATGAGGAAGCCGAGGATGAAGCCGATCGTGAGGATGTGGTGGGAGCACCGGAAGCTACCGAAGCTGAAGAAAGTGATTCAGATAGTGAAGAGAACCGACGAAGAAGGGAAGCTCGCACAAAGAGAGAGTATGATGCCATGGCACATGAGGAGCGCGTTATCGCCTTGCTTCGCCAGCAGAACCGCTTGATCGAGGAGGGTTTCGCCTATATGAAGACGCAGTTCGTTGCCATGTATCAGAGGCTAGACCAGGTTGAGGCCAGTTCGAGCCGCAGAGACGAAGATGAGGAGGAGTCTGAGGAGGCCGAGGAGTCTGAAGAGGCCGAAGAGTCGGAGAGTGAGGAGTTCTAGCTAGTGTTGTGGTAATCCTGTTTGCCTTTTCCTTGTTGTTTCCCTTTTAGCCGTTGTTAGCTGGGTGGTAGTTTGTTGCTTGCCTTGTGTGTTTGTTTGCTTTGCTTGTTGCCTTGTTGTTAGCTAGCTTAGTAGTTGGTGTTTGGAGGTAGTTGTCTAGTTCTTGGTTGTTGTCTAGAAGTCGGTGTTGGTGTTTAATCTAGAGTTCGTGATACTCAATTCAACCCTTTGTAAACTCTTGCCAATTCTTGATTTGATATAAGCCTTCTTTCTTGTTTGGAATTCTTGTGAAACCTTTTGTGTTTTGACCAAAAAGGAGCTTATTATTGAACCTCTTGTCACAATGTTATTCCTATCACCGTTTGTTTCTAATTCGTCGTACCCAAGCTTTAGGGACGAAGCTTCTTTGAAGGGGGAGAGGATGTGACACCCCAAAAATCCAAATTCAATTCATGGATTAATTGAATAATTAATCCTATTTCAATTGAGAAATTAATTTCTAAAATCCTGAAATTTAATAGTTGGGGACTAGTATTTGACTAGTCAACTCCAAAGTCAAGTTGTAACTTGAGCTTTGAAGGGAGTTCCCTTGTTCCTTACACTATCTAAAGTTAGTAAGGGTATTCTTGAACTTTCACCAAGTGTTAGTATTGTAACCTAACCTAGAAGACATCTTCATTTCACCCCTTACACTTTCTAAAACATTAGCTCTACCTTCTCTCTAGAAAGGTGAGTAGCTTTTCCTTCAAGCTAAGTTGAGACCTTGTCAAGACTTCAAGATTTGCTCCCAAGATTCAACCTTTCACCTATTTGGGCATCTAGGAGGGTAAGATCTAAGTCCATCTTATGTTTTTGGTTCCATCTTAGATGTCTTTTTCTTAAAAGTAGGATCTTTATGATCTCTTGGTTTGTTCTTGAAGTGGGTTTGGAAAGTAAGCCTTGTGGGGAGCTTGTTGAAGTATAAAGTGAAGTCTTTTAGTCTACAAGAGGTAATCCATGCTCTACAAAACCTATTTTGCTTACCTATATGTGATTTCTGGGATTCTACTTGTGTTTTGCTATGAAATGTGAGTGTTTATGCATTTGTCTTGTGAAAATGCATATCTAGAGCTTGTGTTTAGGGTTCTTGTGTGCCATTGCTTGGAATTTTCTTTGATTCAAGTCATTTTGTTGTATTGGGTTAGATTTGGCATGTTTTGGACTTGAATTTGAACTTGGAGTTGAAAATCCCCGAAGGGAATATTTTTGGACACAGTGATGTACCCGCGGGCAGAACGACGGGCAGAACCCTACCCGCCGTCCACCCGCAGGTACATGGCCTCGTGGGTAGTGTACCCGCGGGCGGAACCACGTGTAGGGGCCTACCGGTGGGTCCACCCGCGGGGAACACTTCGGTGTTATGATGGGATTTGTTCCCCGTGATTCTTTTGACTTGGTATTTGGTATTTGGACTTCCCGTTGTTCTTTTGTGGAACTATTTGAGTGTCTTCTTGATGTTTCGTATGTCTAGAACTATGTGGTAGTTATCCATGTAGGACTTTGGTGTCTTGAATCGTGCTAAGTGTTCAACATTATGTTTCATTAAACCGTGATGTGTCTTGTGTGTTCCTCGGAACTACCTTTGGTTTATCCGTTTGATATGCATGCTAGTTTGGTGTTTAAATGCTGGCGTGTGTGTTGTTCGTACCTTCTGATTGGTTGATGATAACTTGTGTAGTTCATCATTGCTGTTGTTCGGTTATGACCCATTCCTTGATTGAGTATGTTTCATACCTTCATTGCAATCCGTTGACTGATTCGTGTTGAGGTGTGATGCGTGTGTGGCTTTACATGGATTGCACGATTAGTGGTATGGGACACTAGTCACCAAGGTATTGCAGCGGTCCTCGTGGTGGCCGTGACGTGATTATGGAGTTATGACCTGTGTGTCAGGTTCACGTATTTCTTGGGAAAGCGTGTGTCGCGGAGGCATGTGTCACCGTGTGTCTGTACGGTACCTTGTGTACTATGAAATTGGTGGTCTCGTTGGTGGTCGTTGGTGGGGGACGACGGTCCCAGGAGGGAAAAGGTTGGACTAAGAAGTATAGGGGTCCTGGAGGTAATGGTTGGAAAGAAGAAACAAGGTTGGGGGTAGCCATAAGGTTGGAACAGGGCATAAGCCAGGCATACCAACTCGTGATGGGTGATGTCGCAAGGGCTATTGTAGTCGGTGTTGTGTGTTCTTCTCTCGTGACGTGTGTAGTCACAGAGGCATGTGTTGCTTTGGCATGTGTTGCCTGTTGTGTGAGTCTTATCCTTTGGCGTTGTGCTTGTCGGGTTTTGATTAATTAAGTGATGATAGATCATGCCTTGACTCTTTTGTGAGTCGTGTTGTTCTTGTGGTCTTGGGATGTGTTCCTGTGTTGTTTGTTGAGAATGTTGAGTCTTATGTTGGCTATTGATCTTGGTTTTTGACTTATATATATGTATTCCGTTTCGAAAATGGCTTTACAACTTATATCTTACCTATTTATGTTATTTCACATGTATTGGTGGGTTACCAGCATTATTCGCTGACCGGGCGTCATCCCATGTTTATCTTTGTGATCTTTTAGGTGATGTCTAGACGAGCGCGATGTCTAGTGCCCGATAGTGTAGCTCCTTTCGTTTGTCTTACGGCCTGTGAGCCGGTTTAGCTTTAGACTATGAGTTTTTGGATAGTTGTATACCATGCAGATTTGGCCGTAGCGTTTATCGTGTTGATAAGCGTGGCATAACACCCCAGTTTTTGGATTTTATGTTATCTAGTTACCATTTTATCTTTTGCTGTGGTAGTGTTTTGTTGTGGTATCTGCATGCGTTAAGGCTTTTATTATAGCTTGTTTTGTGGGTGTGTTACATAGGAAGACCCCAAAGAATTAGGTACAACCATCAAAGCTAAAGGTACCCCTTTTTGACTTAAATCAATTGACCAAGGAGTTGCTCAATTTAGGTCCTCCGACTACCAACTTAGGAAATTGATTAGGAAATTAACAAGGGTAACTTAGGATTAGTTACTCAATTAATCCTATTTAAAGGATAGGATTTTCGGGGTGTCACAAAAATATAACCTTGATATTATCATTGAAGCAGGATTGTTGGGGGCCAACCCGGTTAGTGTTCCTATTGACCAAAACCACAAACTCGGCCTAGCTAGTGACCAAATTTTCTCGAATCTTGCAGCATATCAGCGTCTTGTCGGACATGCATTCCAGTTTCAAAATGAGTTTCTTATATCTACCTATATTGTACTTAACACGTTGGAGTGGGTTACAAGCATTATTCGCTGACGGCTGTTACACCAAATGTTTTCCAGGGGCAATTGAGTTGCTTCGGGGCACGCTAGTTGGATTTGTGGACTTAGTTTGGATAATTCTAGCCTTGATAAGATGGCCTGCGTGCTTTGATTGGTACTTAGATATCAACTGTGGTTCATGCTTTGTTAGATAGTTTAGTCTGTGCATCTGAGTTCTCTAGCTTAGATGTGGCATAGCACCCCGACTATTATGTTTAGCTTATACTCTGTTTGGGAAATAATAATATATCAGCCTTTATTTTATAGGTTTTATATATCTTAAAATTTAGGGGTGTTACTCTTGAGCATAATGATATACACACTAATGATCCCCAAGTCCAACTAATTTTAACAAGGATTATAATTCCCCACCGTAGTTGGACATGTTAAATATGTACATGTAACAGACACAATTTCCACGAATCGTGAACGGACCTATCCGGGATCGGCGAATATCAGCCGGCCTAATAGTCATCTTGTAACACCCCAGATTTTCAAGAAATTTAAAACCTATAAAATAAAGGTATTATCTCATTAAATCCCAAAACATAATACAAGTGTACGGGGTGCTATGCCACACCTGAGCTGGAGAACCCAGGTGCACAGGCTAACTAACTAATGTCCTCAATAATGTAAATGCACAATATGGCACGCAGGCCGAAAGGGGACTAACTACTTCTACGTTCCGAGTACTAGCGCTCTCCAGTGACTTATTCTTCTGTGCCTGAAAGCCAAATATATCTGTTCAGCGAGAGATGCTGGTAACCCACTCCAACGCGTTGAAATACAATACATATAGAGATATATATATATAGATATACGAAAACCATTTTGAGCATGAAGATATATCCTACGAACTCTAGCTTTAAAACCGGGAACGACTCGACAGATAAGGCTAGACACAAGCAACAGTTATAACGAGCATATGCAGTTCACAACAGATAAGGCAAAGCATAAACAATGATCATAACCCAACATGAACAATCCCCAATATAAATCCCATAGTCACATCCCCCAAGACACTCGTAATCACAACTCGTCCATGTCACAACACATAACACACTTTGTTGGCGCCACAGGACCTATCGCATGCCCATACATGAGGGTCAGTGCATATAGCTCTGACACGGCCCCGCAGCACCCTGCCCCGTATCGCAACACGGAGGGGTCGATCGCAACCGACCGATGAACCGCAGCTCATAAGAATGTGTAATCTGACTGTAGCCATGAATTCCCATCTGACTACAGCCAGCCTCCGAACCGCAGCTCGGGAAAATGTCATCTGATTGCAGCCAGGAATTCCCATCTGACTACAACCAGCTTCTGGACCGCAGCCCAGGATACCGTCATCCGACTGCAGCCAGGAATTCCCATCTGACTGTAGCCGGCTTCTGAACCGCAGCTCAGGAATAACCAATCCGATCGCAACCGAATTGGGGCAACACGCACACATAACACATACCAAGCACATACAACCCACATTACACGTTGGGAAGGGGAATAAACGTATAAATAAACCTATGCGTGAACCATCACCAACTAGGATTAGTCCTAAGGGGTTCATACTTCTTCCACCTAGGTCAACGGGATACCAATTCAACTAGCATGCAATGTAATCGACTCATAAACTTACGAACGGTACCCGAAATACCAAACTAGACATAGGCACGACAAACGGGGTCCGTTGGGACACCACGGGGATCGGGGAAACATCAAATGGGGAAGTCGGGGTCCCGAGGGAGGGAAGATTCCAGCGGGTAGCCGGTGGGTGGGATTCCACCCGCCGGCTGCCCGCCGGTCATCACTGTTCCGGGCAGCGGGTGCCCGACGGGCAGCTGCCCGCCCGCCGGCTGCCCGCTGCCGGAACTGCCCGAGAATGCCACGGGTAGGTGGCGGGTCCCCTACCCCCCACTGACTCTTTTCATCACTTTTCGCCCCGGGAACCGTTGTGGAACCCGAAACCATGCTTAGACACTTTACAACGCGATTAACGACAACACGTAGGCAATTAACGGATCAAATACGAGAAACGAACGGCACCTAACCTATCATGCATAATCAACACCCAAACATGCGATTTCCCCACCCGATAATCCAAGAATAATATCATACGATAAAACCTAGGGTTCTAATCACTTTTATATCAACAAGAATACAATTCGTCTTCTAATTGCAAGATTCGGTAGGAACAACACATAATCATCAAGGATACCAATTAATCATCAAAAACATCATAATTATCAAGAACAACACATAATCATCAAAATCCCAATTAATCATCAAGAACATCATAATTATCAAGAAACTCTCAATATCAAGATTATCAAGATTCCTCATGGAATCATTAAATCAACATCAATAGTAATCATAGTGATTCGCCATTTACAATCATATGGGGGAAACCCTAAGGGGAAATTATAGCTACGAAAATAGGTTTTGTTGAGACATGGGTTACCTCTTAGCCTTAACAATTCCTTGGCTATGAAGGATCTTTCTTTCAGCTTTCTTGCTTTCTTGATTTCTTCTAAGGGAATTCTTGGAGCTCTCCTGGGGTAGTGGGGCGTCTAGGCGTGTCGGGGGGGTTCTAGGTGTCTCCTAAGTCCCTTATTTATATATTTAGGAGTCCTAATTAGGAATTACTACTATAGGCTTGCTAATTCTATTTCTTTCGGAACTAAGGATTGGGTTTAGGGGTTGGGCATATATATATATGAGGGCCCATGGACTATGGTGGGCCTTTTTCCCTAATTAATCATTATGATTTATTCTTTCTCTTGGGCTATTGATTAATTAATTAAATGGTTTTAGGGGCCGTAACACGGGGTGTTACACATCTCGCCCACAGAACCGGTACTCGTGGCTCTTAAACTTTCTTTCTTTATTTCTTTCTTTCTATCTGTGGAATCAGGTATCGTACTTTCATTGTGCACACCTCCTAATTAGGATTCCAAGCCCAGTGGGTAGTATCAAACCTAGTAACTCGGGAACATCAACCAAGTTACTTCTAAAATACTCTTTCGATATTCTGTGACCATTTCTTTTCTCTGTTTTATCGGTGACTTTACCGATCTTTTCTCTATTCATCTGAAAGGACATAGTTGTGACAACCCAAAATTTTATATTTTAAATTTTGTTTTAAGAAATTTCAACACCGGGACTTATTTTATTTCTAAAATCATAAATTTTCCAGTACATTGCGTACCAAGTTTTTGACCCAAAAGTCAATTTTAGTGAAACCGGGAGAAATATGAGAAACCTAAACTAAGTGGTTATCTAGAAAGTATTTTTGGAAAAATGTATTTTGACCCCCAAACTATTTAAATCTATCATTCTAGACCTTGGTCCATATTGCTTGGTGAACCACAAGACTCCACCCTTTGTCTGATACTTTTAGAACACCAACCAAATTACTATTTTACCCTAATCCAATCATAAGAGAATATCCTAGGGTTTTGCACCCTATAAAACCTACATTATTCACGTCTCATTCCCTGATCTCATTCCCTTGCCTCTCCCAACCTTTGTCTGCTAGAAAGAAGAAGCATACACAGTAAGTTCATCCTTCACCATTCATCTTCTCCCTTTGCTTCTAGTTTTGTTTCTTTGGCCTCCATTCTCTGAGATTCTTAGGCCCAGTTTGTGTTGTTGTTTGGGATGTTTAGGAGGTGAAGGAAGTGGTGGAAGTTGAGTGGAGAGGAGGCTAAGATCCACACAAGAAGGAGAACAAGAAGAGGCATAACCCATGGACTCCCAATAAGCTTTATTTTGACTCAGTGAAGTCTAGATTGAAGTATCAATGCTTACAAATGCTAGATTATTGACATTGTTGAGCTATTAGTGATCTATTATTGATCTATGATTGTGTTGTTGAGGTTTTGGGAGTGTTGGATTGCTCAAAAAGTTGTTGCAGATGAAGAAGAACCTCTCTGGTGCACACTGTCTCCTCAAGCCCCGCCACAAGCTCCGCCAGGCCAAACCAGTGTAGTGGCCGTCTATGGCTCAGCTACATGCCGTTCGGACCTGGGCTCGTGGGCCCTTGAGGCTAGGACACTCGGACTCATTATGACGCACTAGTAAAATTTGATTTCGTTGAATTTGTAGTTGAAATGCTTAATTTACAATAGAATTTGTGTTGAGTTTTGTTGTTGAAGTTTACTGTGATTGTTTTACAGTGAAGAAGAATTTTGAAATGTTTGAGCTTAGCTATTTGAATGAGAAGTACGATCATTATTTAATTGTTGGATTGAAAAGCATGATAATTATTTGTTAAGTTTTGCTTGATTAGCATGTCTAAATATCCATTGTGAGTTATTGGGAAGCATTGTCAAGAATGTGAGAATTTGATATATTTAAAGCATGATTTCTAATTCACAGTGAATGAGTTTATGAAGGATAAGTTGAGTTTAAGAGCATGTACAATACTTGCTAAGTGTTTGTTAAGGAGTTTTACCGAGAATTGAGTTATGAGCATGAGTTAATTCATTGATTGCCTGATCTATAGTCAAAGAGAATTTGAGAAATTATTTATAATAAAAAGCATGTTTAGAATATCATGAATTAAAGTGCATAAGTGGCTTTAAGTAAGCCTATGATTCATTTCAAAAACCTATATCTGTTTTCGAAAATCATTATCTAGCTGCATTGAGAAGATTACATGATATTTGATTTCAAATTTATGAGGAAAAGAAGTTGCGAAGAATAACGTGCATGAGTTTGCATAACTAAATTTGTTGCATAAGAAAAGAAATTGCATGAGAAAGAAGCGGCATAAGATATATATGTTATCTATCTATTGTGAGGAAAATAGTGTTTTGGAGGACTGTTAGGACTATGTTCTTTCGGAAGAAAACAGAAGCAAGAAAGTTTGCGAAAAGAAATGGACATTGCGAGCGGCCGATAGATAATTAGAAGTAACGAGGTCGATATTCCCGAGTTACTAGTGTAACACCCCCGATTTTCCATACCAATTTAAACCTTAGACATGCAGATAATTCTAACCATAAAAGCATGCACAACGGAAGACTTAAGCATGAAATAGATGGAAAACGTAGAGGGTTATGCCACGCTCACATAACGGTGAACGCACAGGCGTAAACATCTGCAACATAATCAATCAATCCCAAAAGCAAAGTCAACAACATAAGTCTAGAGCCTAATCAAAGGCACGCAGGCCTAAATCATCACAAGAAATAGGGATCTACACTAACTGTCTCTAGACTGCGCTCTCGTCTACTAAGCACCTGAAAGAAACACATAGATATATGGTGTAAAACCCCTAAATTTTGAAAATTTTAAAACTTATATAGTAAAGGTGAATTCTCATTAAATCCAAAACCAAACATAAGAGTGCGGGGTGCTATGCCACATCTGAGCTGGAGAACTCAGATGCACAGTCTAAACTAACTAAATATCCTCAAAGCAATGTCAATACATAATCATGGCACGCATGCCGAAAGGGAAACTAACTAATCTACGCTTCGGATCTCTAGCGCGCTCCGGGGTCTACACATCTGTGCCTGAAAGCCAAATATATCTGTTCAGCGAATGATGCTGGTAACCCACTCCAACGCGTTAAAATACAATATAGGTAGATATATATATATATATATATACATATATATATATATATATATATATATATATAGATAGATATATGAAAACCATTTTGAAGCAAGAAGATATATACTTAGGATACTCTAGCTTTAAAACCAGGAATAGTCTCGACAAGTAGGGATAAGCACATTAAACACTGATAAACAGTTATATAGAGACAATATCATTAAGAACATGTATCTAAGGTCACAGTTCACTTTCAAATCATTCACACCATCATTCAAGTCACACAAGCACACTTTGGTGGCGCCACGGGACCAATCGCATGCCCCGAACATGAAGGTTAGTACATATAGTACTTAACACGGCCCCGCAGCACCCTACCTCATACCACAGCATGAAGGGGTTGATCGCAACCAACCGTATAGACCGTCAATGATTTCAATGGCGGATCACAGCCCTACACACTGCTGACGCGCTCAGTCGGTGGACTGTGATCCTCTTTTGGGGACTGCGACCCTAAACACCGCTTGATGAACTCAGTCGGTGGGTCGTAGTAGATCAAACCCTACACACCGCCTGAGGGACTCATTCGGTGGGCGATGATCTTCAGAGACTACGACCCTACACACCGCTGGCCCATACACAAGGTGGATCGCAACCGACCATAGCCCTACACACCGCCTGATCACTCATTCGGTGGGCTTGTGGCCCTACACACCGCCTGGCGCGTCCAGTTGGTGGACCATAGCACACGAGGCCCATGTGGACCGCAGCCCAAGAAGTGAATCACTGACCGCAGCTCATAAGTAACCAATTTGACCGCAGCCAACTTCTAAACCGCAGCTCAGGAACACCCAATTTGATTGCAACCAAATTGGGGTTTCATGCATCACATAACACATAGTAGCACGTATTAGCACATTAGGAAGGGGGAGACGTATAAATAAACTTACGTGTGATCATTCACATACTAAGAATTGTCCTAAGGGGTTCATGCATCTTCAACCTAGGCCAACGGGTTACCGATTAGACTAGCATGCAATTCCTAAGACTCTCCTATCCTACGAATGGCACTCGAAACATCAAACTAGACTCATGCACGACAAACGGGGTCCGTTGGGACACCACGGGGATTGGGGAACATCAAGCGGGGAAGCCAAAGTCCCGGAGTGGGTGACGACCAGCGGGTAGCCGGTGGGTGGAGGGCCACCCGCCGGCTGCCCGCCAGCGACAGAGTTCCGGGAAGCGAGTGCCCGGCGGGCAGGCGGCGACACTTTGGGCAGTGGGTAGGCGGCAGGTCCCCCTACCCCCCACTGACTCTTTATCAAAATAAACGTCCCGGGATCCTCCGAGGAACGCAAAACCATGCTTAGACATTTTTAAACGCAAATAACGACACCACGTAGGCAATTAATGGATCAAAAATAAGAATCACATAGAACACATCCTAACATGACTTCTAAACATAATCAACGCCCAAACATGTGAATCCCCACCCAAATATGCCAAGAAAATCCCAATACGAAATTCATGATTCAACCTAGGGCTCTAATCATATTTAAATCACCAATCATGCTTTATCTTTAAAAATCAAGAAACATCAAGATTTATCAAGGATCATCACATAAACATCAAGAACCTCTTATCATCATCAAGATCATCAAGATCACACATAAAATTATCCCATCAATCGTCAAGATTATATCACAATTATCATATCAAGACACGAGCATATAGAGGGAGCCAAAGAAGAAGATTATAGCAAAGAAAATAGGTTTTGTTGAGACATGGGTTACCTCTTAGCCTTAATTAATCCTCCCTTGGCTATTAAGGTTCTTCTCTAAGATTTCCATCCGCTTAATCTCCCTAGGCTCGGTGGTGGGGAATCTCCCGGGAATATTTTCGTGTAATATAACTATGGGGGGTAAGGTTTCTAATTGCTTTCTAATCCCCTATTTATAGAATCAGGAATCCTAATCATAATCTGAATAATAAAGGCCTACTTTCTTTATTCCTAATAGATATATAGGCCTAGGATTTCCAATTAGAATCTGACTGGTAAAAGGTTTACCCTCTTTGTTTCTAATGGGCTTAAAACTCTAGTTTAGGAAAGGGTCCACAATCCATGGTGGACCACATTAATTAATTAAAGGGAATCCTAATCAAATTAAATCCTTTTTAATTATTATTAACGGAATTAATTAAATAATTAATTCGGGATTGAAGGCCGTAACGCAGGGTGTTACACTCTCCCGCCCTTACAAGAAGCTTCGTCCCCGAAACATAGAAATCATTTTGGGGTAAAGAGCCCGAATTAGAATAGTAGCACATAAGGAAAATATTATATCGGAAATATATACATATGCACATATAAATTTACAGGGTTTAAGCCTAACTATTGTGCTAGCAAAATGCACCAAACAATAAGGTTATGCAACTCACATTATGTACATTTTATGGATGCATGATAACATAACATAGAAGTCTTACAGACGGCATGTTCATTGTTTGATTGATTTATGATGATTTAACACATAGGATCACAAGTTGCACCGAACATATAATTATTTATGTACCTAAATAAGAGGCAAATACCACGCGGGTGCAGGTTCGGATAGCCGCATAACTATTATAAAGCACATATGCACATATACCAACACAGGTGAATCCTCATTTACAAATGGATGCAAATGTTTAATATGTACTGTAGTATGTCGTGAGCCAAAATGCCATATATGTAGGATCTATGCCTAATCATTGTGCTTAGCAGATTATACCAAATACTCATAGTTACAAAATAACAAGTCTAACACGTATGGTAATTAATTATTATGTTATATGCGGAACCCGTAAGTTGGCATGCCTGTATGCGTACAGTCGTAATTATGCTAAATATGCAATTTCTTAAGTCTATAGGCATAGAGTATGAAGGCATGTGAACCTATTTTGAGTCTTAAATAATAACTAGTCCTATGGAATCATAAAGCACATATATGTATTATTCAACATGTTAAACTAGTGCATGATTAACAATTAAATTCACGTACTCAATATCGTGGTATAACCAAACATTTGTCACATAAATTCATGAACGTCATAAATCATATAACGATTATTCAAATCGCGAAAATCCGATTTTGAGGAAAAGATTGTAAGTAATTAGGAGGAAAGTTCTGGTTTCTTATGGGGTAAATAAATTCTGGGGATCTTTATTTTGCATATCATGGATAATGGTGGGTGATCACATAACAAGTATTGGCACTTATATGCAGCTTGCTTGTAATTAATACTATTGTATATATGCATAGTGGGATGCCTTATAACATATAGTTTTGTCTAACATGCTTTGTATATATACATGAATGCGTGTAAGTGTGCGTTTTGACATAAACATGCAAGCTATGTGCATTACATATGAAAATATAAATTTCCACGTATAATTGGAGCATGTAATTCGCACACAAATATTCTTTAATAATTACGAGTAAAGTAGCATTAGTTTTCAAATGCTAAACGGGTTAATATTGAGAAATCTTGACAGAATTTGATCGTACAAGTACTTAGGAAAATTAGTTTTATCTCGGTAGTAAATAGATTTTAGGTAGGCATAACTCTTACCTCTAGAAGCCCCGAAGACCTAAACAACTTAGAATTGAAGACCCTTGATTGCTAATTCCTAAATTGATTGATGACCTGATGGTGAGGCTAAATTTTTAATTATTTAGGGAAGGTAGGAGTGGTAACAGGGGGGTCATGCGAGGGGGAAAAGTAGAATTATGGCTATCTCAGGATGTGTGTATGTATATATATAAGAGTGATGTAATTTGTACGGAATGATATTTCAGGGTTAGGATATGCTAAGTGAAAACTCATAGATGCATATAAGATTATTATAGCTAGGGTACATATGTATGGTTTGGGGCTAGTGATATTATTCTATATAATATGACTGCAACAATTTATATAAATACGTATGAATAAGGGAGGATGTTCTACAGGCTCACAAGTTTATATATATATATATATATATATATATATATATATATATATATATATATATATATATATATATATAGACGTACCGTATGTGACGCAATCATGGAAGATTTAGGATTAGGCAAGGTGATTAGGGTTAGGGTGTAATAATAATGAAAATAATAATAATAATAATAATAATAATAATAATAATAATAATAATAATAATTTGCGTGTAAGTGTAGCATACAAATGTAATTGGGATTTACTACATACTTTAGGAACGTGTATATATATATATATATATATATATATATATATATATATATATATATATATATATATATATATATATAATAGAAGTTTGGGGGAATATATTTAGAGTAGTAGTGATATACCTATTTATGTATACGGGTTTGTTTTAGGGGGTCCTTATCTTAGAGATCAAGGGTTCTAAACAAGGCATTGGAAGCTTGTGGCCTATTATGCAACATGGACCAAGGTCTAGAGGGATAGTTTTAAGATAGTTTTGGGGACGCAATATATTTTCCAAGGATAATTTCTAGATGACCACTTGGTTTAGGTTCCTCGGATTTCTCCCGGTCTCACTAGGATTGTCTTTCGGGTCAAATCTTAATGTGCAAGGTGCCCTAGGATTTAGATTTCTAGAAATTGAATTAGTCCCTATAATTTCTATGTAATTTACAAACAAATCAATTAGAAAGATAATTCGACTTTTATGTTCAAGCATTGGATTGTTATTTACATGTTAAACACATAAGAAGTATCAAGGGAGACACACAAATGCACAATGGATCAATAAAATGAGAAGTCAAGAAAACATACCATACAAGTGGGCGCGAGGTGGGCGGTCGACCGCCTGTCAAGTCCCCACGGGAACGTGGCAGTGGGCACGTGGTGGGTAGTCGACCTCCTGCCAAGGCCCCACTGGAATGTGACGGTAAAGAAGGAATCACTTCCGGAAAGTCCCGAGAATGCACATATTTAAGTCCAAACAATTCTATACTCATATGAACAATAAAAGGGGCTTAAATGCATGGAGAATCTTAAGAATTCACATTATTATGATACTAATAGGGAACAAGGGAGACATTCAACGAGATATCATAAGGATCACACACCCCATTCTCCCCCTTCTTAATTAAAGCTATGTTCCCACAATTTTCCTTCATGCAAACTTATGTAAGTTCTTATCGTGCTATTAGTAAGTTAATAATCAAAGTAATTGGTCAATTATGAGTAGGAAGATTGAGCTATATGCCGAATAAAATTACCAATTACAAGTTCCAAAATACTTTATCAAATAACAGATATCCAAATAACACACGTTTGATCAAATAGTTAAGCAACAATGTGCAATTCCTTATTCGGTTTATAAACAAATCAATTAGGAACATAATCCAACTTTCATGTTCAAGCAAACAAACAAGCATGGTATTTAAACAAAATTGACAATTTATCAAGTTTTAGTATGTCAAAGTAAATTGTTAGTAATCAAAGAGTGATATGCAACAAGGCAGGTAATAGTATGCAAGGATGTCACAACTTTTAGGGCAAGCATAAGGAATGGAGAACAAGTATGTGGGAAAAAGCGATACATTCACAATCTCACCGCGCGTCCTAAGATTCTTATATCCTAAGTTCCTAAACACCTGCAGTTTAAGCTTAACATTCTAAAGTTCAAGCCTAATGTCTTAAAATCTTATCCTAAAGGCATTGTCTTAGGGTCGAACTTAGGCTCTGATACCAACTGAAACACCCCAAAATTTTGAAACTTTTAAAACTTATATTGTAAAGGTGAATTCTCATTAAATACAAAACCAAACATAGGAGTGCAGGGTGCTATGCCACATCTGAGCTAGAGAACTCAGATGCACAGGCTAAACTAACTAACATAATCATGGCACGCAGGCAGAAAGGGAAACTAACTAATCTACGCTTCGGATCTCTAGCGCGCTCCGGGGTCTACTCATCTGTGCCTGAAAGCCAAATATATCTGTTCAGCGAATGATGCTGGTAACTCACTCCAACGCGTTAAAATACAATATAGGTAGATATATATACATAGATATATGAAAACCATTTTGAAGCAAGAAGATATATACTTAGGAGACTCTTGCTTTAAAGCTAGGAATATACTCGACAAGTAGGGATAAGCACATTAAACAATGATAAACAATTATATAGAGACAATATCATCAAGAACATGTATCTAAGGTCACAGTTAACTTTCAAATCATTCACATCATCATTCAATCATCATTCAAGTCACACAAGCACACTTTGTTGGCGCCACAAGACCAATCGCATGCCCCGAACATGAAGGTTAGTACATATAGTACTTAACACAGCCCCGCAACACCCTACCTCATACCGCAGCATGAAGGGGTTGATCGCAACCAACCGTATAGACCGTCAACGATTTCAACGGCGTATCACAGCCCTACACACCGCTGACGCGCTCAGTCGGTGGACTGTGATCCTCTTTTGGGGACTGCGACCCTACACACCGCTTGACGAACTCAGTCGGTGGGTCGTAGTAGATCAAGCCCTACACACCGCCTAAGGGACTCATTCGGTGTGCGATGATCTTCGGAGACTACGACCCTAGACACCGCTAGCCCATACACTCGGTGGATCGCAACCGACCATAGCCCTACAAACCGCATGATCACTCATTCGGTGGGATGGCCTTCCTCAGGCTAGTGGCCCTACACACCGCCTGACGCGTCCAGTCGGTGGACCATAGCACACAAGGCCCATGTGGACCGCAGCCCATGAAGTGAATCACTGACCGCAGCTAGGAAAATGAACCGCAGCTCGTAAGTAACCAATTTGACCGCAGCCAACTTCTGAACCGCAGCTCAGGAACACCCAATTTGATCGCAACCAAATTGGGGTATCATGCATCACATAACACATAGTAGCTCGTATTGGCACATTGGGAAGGGGGAGACGTATAAATAAACTTACGTGTGATCATTCACATACTAAGAATAGTCCTAAGGGGTTCATGCATCTTCCACCTAGGCCAACGGGTTACCGATTCAAGTAGCATGCGATTCCAAAGACTCTTCTTTCCTACGAATGGCACCCGAAACATCAAACTAGACTCATGCACGACAAACGGGGTCCGTTGGGACACCACGGGGATTGGGGAACATCAAACGGGAAAGCCAAAGTCCTGGAGTGGGTTACGACCAGCGGGTAGCCGGTGGGTAGAGGGCCACCCGCCGGCGACAGAGTTCCGGGCAGCGGGTGCCCGGCGGGCAGTCGGTTGCCCGCTGCCGGCGGCGACACTTTGGGCAGCGGGTAGGTGGCGGGTCCCCCAACCCCCACCTACCCCCCACTGACTCTTTATCAAAATAAACGCCCCGGGATCCTCTGAGGAACCTGAAACCATACTTAGACATTTTTATACGCAAATAACGACACCACGTAGGTAATTAATGCATCAAAAACAAGAATCACATAGAACACATCCTAACATGACTTCTAAACATAATCAACGCCCGAACATGTGAATCCCCACCCAAATATGCCAAGAAAATCCCAATACGAAATTCATGATTCAACATAGGGCTCTAATCATATTTAAATCAACAATCATGCTTTATCTTTAAAAATCAAGAAACATCAAGATTTATCAAGGATCATCACATAAACATCAAGAACCTCTTATCATCATCAAGATCATCAAGATCACACATAAAATCATCCCATCAATCATCAAGATTATATCACAATTATCATATCAAGACACGAGCATATATATAGAGGGAGCCAAAGAGGAAGATTATAGCAAAGAAAATAGGTTTTGTTGAGACATGAGTTACCTCTTAGCCTTAATTAATCCTCCCTTGGCTATTAAGGTTCTTCTCTAAGATTTCCATCCGCTTGATCTCCCTAGGCTCGGTGGTGGGGAATCTCCCGGGAATATTTTCATGTAATATAACTATGGGTGGTAAGGTTTCTAATTGCTTTCTAATCCCCTATTTATAGAATCAGGAATCCTAATCATAATCTGAATAATAAAGGCCTACTTTCTTTATTCCTAATAGATATATAGGCCTAGGATTCCCAATTAGAATCTGACTGGTAAAAGGGTTACCCTCTTTGTTTCTAATGGGCTTAAAACTCTAGTTTAGGAAAGGGTCCACAATCCATGGTGGACCACATTAATTAATTAAAGGGAATCCTTTTTTATTATTATTAACGGAATTAATTAAATTATTAATTCGGGATTGAAGGTCGTAACACAGGGTGTTACATATTGGACGACGCCCAGTCAGCGAATGATGCTGGTAACCCACCAATACACGTGAAATATCATATGTAGATAGTTTATATATACAAAATCATTTGCGAAACGGAATATAGTATATATCAATTTCAAAGCTAAGATAAAAGTCAAACACAAGACTCTTTGCACTCACAATAACGATAAGGGAACACATCCCAAGACATCCAGAAGTACAACGACACACAAGAACGGCTCAAGGAGTCATCTACCATCACACAGTAGATTATTACCCGATATGCATAACACAAGAGAATAAGGACACAACCATTGGCAACACATGCCTTTGTGACAACGGCTACACAACCCTTCGTGACATCACCCATCACAAATTGAGATGCCTTCCTTATGCCCGGTTCCAACCTTATGGCTACCCCCAACCTTATAGCTAGTTCAAACCTGTACCTCCAGGACCCCTGTACACCAAGTCCAACCTTATTCCCCCGAGGACCGTCGACCCCACTCCGACAATCTCCAACAATACCTCTGATTTCATAGTACACGAGGGTACCAATCACACATGGCAACACATGCCTTGGTAACACATGTTAGCTTTTAACAAATACATGAACCTTACGCAAAGGTCACAAACTCCATAATCGCGTCATGGCCACCTAGAGGACCACTACTGTACCTTGGTGACTAATGTCCCATACCACTATTCGTGCAATCCAGGTACAGCCACACACACCACACCACAATAGGAATCAATCAATGGATCACAACGAAGATATGAAACCATACTCAACAAGGAAAGGATCACAATCCGACTCCAACGACGATTAACACAAGTCATCATCCACAATAGGAAAGGACAAACAACGCACACGCTAGCATTTAAAGACCGAACAAGCATGCTTATCAAACGGGTAAACCAAGCATAGTTCCGAAGAACACACAAGACTCATCATGGTTCAACGAATCACAAAGTTGAACACTTAGCATGATTCAAGACACCAAAACCTGCATGGAACCCTACCATATAGTTCTAGACATACGAAACATTAAGAAGACACTCAAATAGTTCCACAAAAGAACATCGGGAAGTCAAAAGACCAAATACCGAGTCAAAAGAATCACGGGGAACAAACCCCCGAACAACACCATAATACGTACCCGCGGGTGGGGCCACTAGTGGACCCCCACCCGTGGTTTCGCCCGCGGGAACCTACTCCCACCAGCCATGTACCCCGCGGGTGGGGCGGTGGGTGGAGCTCTACCCGTCGTTCCGCCCGCGGGTAGACAACACTGTACAAAATAATCCCTTCGGGGATTTTCAACACCAAGCTCAAATTCAAGTCCAAAACATGCCAAATCTCACCAAATACAACAAAATGACTTGAAACAAAGGAATAGCCAAGCAATGGCATACATGAACCCTAATAACAAGCTCTAGATATGCATTTTCACAAGAAAATGCATCAACTCTCACATTTCATAGCAAAATCACATGTAGAATCCAATAAATCATCATATAGGTAAGCAAAATAGATTTTGTAGAGCATGGGTTACCTCTTGAAGACTCAAATTTCACTTTAACCACTTCACAAGGCTCCTAATAAGGTCCCCTCTCCACACCCACTTCAAGATCATACCTAAAGATCATAAAGATTTCTTCTTTAAGAAAAGGCACCTTAGAAAATACTAAAAACACAAAAAGAACATAGATCTTACCCTCCTAGATGCTCAATAGAAGGAAAGGTGAAATCTTGGGGACAACCTTTGAAGATTTTGTAAAGCTTCAACTTGGCTTGGAAGAAAAGCTATCTAACTTTTAGAGAAAAGGAGGAGCTCAAGTTTAGAAAGTGTAAGTGAAAGAATGAAGGGTGTCCTTTAGGTTAGCTTGCAATACTAACGTGAGGTGAAATGTCTTTATTACCCTTACTAAAATAAAGAAGTGTAAGGGGAGCAAGGGTACTATCCTCAAAGCTTTAGGTATAACACTTGGCTTTCGGTTGACTAGTCAATTACTAGTCCCCGACTATTGAATTTTCAGGAATTTAAGGAATTAAATTACCAATTGGATTAGGATTAATTACTTAATCAATCCCTTAATTGAATTTGGAATTATGGGGTGTCACAACTAGGTTGGATACTACCCGCTGGGCTTGGAATCCTGGTTAGGGGGTTTGCACACTAAAAGTATGATACCTAATTTCACAGACAGCGAAAGAAAGAAAGAAAGAAAGAAAGAAAGAAAGATTAAGAACCAAGAGAGTTGTTCTGTGGGCGAGTTGAGTAATAAGCCGGCTAGATTGCCGAGCTTGTATAGTTCCATTCACGAATCGTGAAGGTCCTACATCCCCCACTTGTAAGAGGTTCCGTTGATACGGATGTGGCGGATGCACGAGATTGCACCGTACGCTACGACTTCCCTACGGAGGAGTGCCTGCCTCGCACAAGAAGAGAAACGTGAAATATGAGGAAGATTGAGAAAGAAGATAAAAGCGAGTCAATGTGACTCAATAGAAAGTAAGAAAGAAAGAAAGAAGAGAAAAGCGAGTCAATGCGACTCAACAGAAAGTAAGAAAGAAAGAAAGTTAAAGAACAGAAAGCGAGTCAATATGACTCAACAGAAACCTCCATAGAAAATGCAATTCTTTTTACTTATATATGTGTGTGTGTGTGTATATATATATATATATATATATATATATATATATATATATATATATATATATATATATATATATATATATATATATATAAAGCATCATGACTATCTTGTTGCATGGTTTACATGTTTTACATGTTGAGAATTAAAGAATGATGAGATGTATAGCACTTTGTTGTTGATCATGACTTAGCATGAGTTGCTTTTGGCACGTTATGAGAAGTGAAGCTTTATTGTTGTTTAAGAGTTGGCATGAAAGCATGAGCTTATTTGTTAAGTAGCAGTTAATTCTTTATCTACCAGGGTGACTGTGAGTAGCATGTTTTGCATGAAAGTATGAGAAGAAGCATGACTTCATATTTTCATTAATTGATTATCTTGATAGCATGAGATTGCTCGTTAAAGTTTAAGTATATCTTTATCTATCAGTTGAGCATGAGTAATGTATTTCACCATGATAAGTTATATATGTGAAAGCATGAGATTGTTGATGAATTAAATGTTTGAGGAAGCATGCCTATTTAATGATTAAGTTGCAATCATCTAGAACTTGTTGATGAGCATGTTTGAGTATTATTTAAAGTGATTAAGATTATTTGATCTAAGTGTACGTAGCAAATGTTTTCCAAAATTAAATTCTACAGTACTTTACAGGGTTGAGTGGCATTATACTTAGCTTCGTGCTAACGGGTTGTTTTTCTACTTGTTTGTTTGTTAACCCCTTTCAGGTGGGCCCAGTTCTTGAGAGCGATCAAGTTAGACTAGCTTAGCTTAGAGTGCTAGTTGTAGTCTAAACTATTTTCAGTTATGTTTGTTGAGACTTGGTTGTAGATCTGTTTAGATGTTTTGATGGTGTCAGACACCAGGATTTTGTTCTCCAAGTTTGTTTAAAGTTAGTTAAGCTTGACCTTGTTTAGATATTTTCCTTGCTTGTGCAATCACCGTGCGTTGTGATTGCGGCAGTGACATACACCTCTTGTAGTTTGACTGTTAAGCTTTTGATGCGATCTTATCACTGTTTAGTATCCTTTTTTATGTTAAGTTTTGTTAATAATGTTTAAGAAAAGTTCGGTGTTACAATACTCCTAACGGAAACCTCCAAAACATAGATTTTCCTCACTTTCAATAAATAGCATATATATCTCATGCAACTTCTCTTTCTCATGATAGAAATCTAAACAACATGCTGTTAGAATATACACACAATTTGAACACATGTGATGATATAACCTCATAGCGGAAGCATAATGATCAAACAAAACTCCAGCCATAGTTGATACTTTGTTGCATTGCATTGTTGCTTCAAGAACTCCAATGATGAAAGATTTGTTGTCTACCATTAATCTCCTAGATGAACTAGATGGTGTCGTTGTAAGGCTGCAACAGGAGCAATGGGAGGACCATGCTTAAATAGCCTACATGCCATCATTATAGGCTAAGTAACGAAAACAGTTACTTCCGTTTCAAACCACAATATAATGGCCATAAATGGTCTATTAAACTTGAACCACTTAATAGTGTCATCATTATAATGAAAATGTTACATTCTCCCACTTGGTGCAAGTATTAACTGAAAAAAACAAATAACATGAACCATAGAGATAGTTCCTCTTAATCAGAGTAGTATCTACTTATGATTACAATGTAACTTCTTCTCTAGGTACCTTATGTGGTATAAAACTTAATGAATAAACCTTATGTTCATTCTTGATTATAATTAGTTACCAAAAACTAATTATTGCCGCAATGGCTAAATTTTGCCTAATAAACTTACACCACTTGATTTGTACAACATTAATGGAAAATGTTACAATTTTCCATTTGGTGCAACTATTGGCACAACCTTCATTGAAGATCAAAAGCATGAATCATAGTTGTATGTCCTCTAAATTAAAGTGTGAGTAATACCATCTATGCATCACATGCATTTTGATTCCCAACTTAGGTCCTTTATGAATAAACTGTATGTTTATTCGTGGTCCATCCTTAGGGATGTTTCTCAAATAAATATGCGCATAACCATAGGAGAAACCATCCAAATTACATAGAAGTGACAACATAAATGTACGTACAATATAGTCACATAATAAGTTCCAAGAACCCTGTATGATCCTTAAAATTCTTATAAGCATGCCTTAAGTAGGGATCTGAAACTATTAGAAAAATGTTAATATATCGCATGACTAAATCATTATCTTTAATACTATGTTGACAGCCAAGTTTTCAGAGTTGAAACGTCCGTCACTCCTACTCTCATTAATCTTTAGCCAAAGACAGTAATTGAGTAGTCCATATTCTAACGGCTTAAATAACAAATCTATGAGTCTAAGCCCACAAAATGGAACGTTAAACATACACCTTATAAATAATCTCCAAAATAAAAGGAAAGCCCAACTTTCATGCCAGAGAGCAATAACGAGGATTAATGTAACTTTATGAAACAACAACAAAATATTGTTTGAACATAACCAAAAATCCTCAAGATTCATCTATACGAATCAACATCATGAATCTTTGCTTGCTTTTATGTCTCTCAACATTGAATTTTGAGCCTTTAAAATCTGAATGGCCCAGGATCAATTTGATGAGACAAAAGACTCCAATAAATGCTAAAGAATCCAACTCGTGATAATTCACCATAGACTTAATGTCATTGTTATAATAAAAACTATTAATGTTGTTACAACTTTTTCAGAAATATGTTGCACAACTTGTAGTTCAACAATTTGAACTATTGATTTTATAATAACAAGGCAAGGTGTCTTCTCCTTGAAGTGGAGCAATCTTGAAGTGAGACATCTTTAATGATCTTTCCAAATGATCACTCCCACTGATCAAACTATTACTTCCACTAATAAAGTTATTCTTGTGCATAAATGATATACACACTAATGATCCTCAAGTCCAACTAATTTAACAAGGATTATAATTCCCCACCATAGTTGGACATGTTAAATATGTACATGTAACAGACACAATTTCCAACTACTCAAATAAATTAAATTGCTTTAGTTGAAATTTGGCTAGATATGTACAATTCCAATATAAGGATCCAAAAGTATATCATGTCCAAATTCAAAAGCTCTATTGTGGTTGGGCTGAAAAACCAAGTAAGCCACTTATAATAACAATTTCAAGTTACTAAAGTTTTGGAGGTTAACAAAATACATGTGTTGCCAATGCAACCCATGTGACATAGAATTATAATTGGCCTTAAAGTAATAAATTCTGAAATTGGTATGATAAAATTTTATCTTGATCATCAATTTAAACAGAAGAATCCATTGACATAAAGCTTGCATGTAGGCTAAAGATTTATTCAATTAGACTCAACTGAGACTTTATGATAATGAAATAGAAAAATCTAGTGACACAAAACTTGCCTGTGGGCTAAAGTTTTGATCAATTGGACTCAACTAAATCTTTACGATAAAATTGTTATCAAAGTGATAGAAGAATCTAGTGACATAAAACTTGCTTGTGGGCTAAAGTTTTATTCAATTAGATCCATCTACAACTTTATGATAAAACTATTAAACCATGTTCCTTTTCTTAATTCCTGTTGGTAAATTAAGAAATATGATTTGAAATTTTATCTTGACTATTTATATTAATATAATAAAATTCTTGTGGGTAGATTTTATTATACTTTATGTAATTAGTCACAAAGTGATCAAAATAAGTTAATAATTTAAGTTATGAAATTGTATTGATCACTTGATATTTGTACACAAAAGAATATTAATGTACTAAGCTATTAATCAAATTTTAATTTCTATGCATAATAAATACACATAAAAGAAATTAGACTAATACCACAAAATGTACACATAAAATACTCTTTGAATATGTACATATATCATAACTTTATGATAGAAGACGCCAATTTATTTATAGTACAATACTATATTAAATAAATTGACTTTCCTATCTGTAATGATAAAACTCACCAAAACTATATTCCGATACATAATTGCCTGTGGGCTAAATTACGATCATAGTTTGGTGTGTTTACCCTAATTAATTATATAAACATATCAAAATTTCCTGTGCGCTAAAGTTTATTATATCATATAATTAATCACAAACAATACGTTGATGACTGTATGTGATCTCACAAAATTTCAATTAATCAAAGATACTGTGGCCACTACTTAATTAATCAAAATTATAAGATCACTAGACGATTTTCTTAATATCTTAGGCATCAACTTTAAAGCCTAGAAACAATTATGCCACAATAGGATAAACAATTCCAAGTATACTCCCAGGAAAGTTGGTTGGGACAGAGCCTCATTAAAAATAACCAACTCCTTAGACAGAGTAATGTTTCAAGGGAACTAGTAGCACATCATTGGCCCATTCCCAAGAAACTTTTTACCGGTTCATGTTTTCTCACACTAAAGTCATAATTGACGAGCAATCTTTCCAAATCTTTAATAGTTCACTTATGGAAAGACTTTTAATCTCAAGTGAACAATCTAAACGGTCTAAAGGTGCTTGAACATAATGAACTATCGTATAATTCCACACACAAAGTTTAGCTTAACAAAGAATTATTATAATTCCTATCTTATGCAATTCCAAAGGCATAATTAAATTCACATAACTAGAAAATATAATATTATGCTAATGAACAATTATATGTGAAATTCAATATGCTCATATCCAAATAAATTGTACACCATATAATAGCAATTTAAAATGAGCTATAAAATTATTATTCAAATAACAACATAAATCCAAAACTTGAAGGATTTATAAAATTTGAATAATAATTTATAATAACCACATGTTTTCAATTATTAAAATTTTTTAACTTGTAGCCCAATACAAAAGTGCATTACAAGAAAAATGCACATAGACAACGGTTAAAAACCGTTGTCGTAGGGGTAAAATTTCTGTTGTTGAAGCCAGTGTTGTTGTAAGTCCCGCGCATAGACAACGGTTTTAAACCGTTGTCTTTTCTAGAAACGACAATGGTCTTTTAACCGTTGTCTATTAAGTGTTGTTGAAACCGGTGTTGTTGTAAGTCACGCACATAGACAACGGCTTTAAACCGTTGTCTTTTCTAGAAACGACAACGGTTTTTTAACTGTTGTCGTTTAAGTGTTGTTGAAACCGGTGTTGTTAAAAGTCACTCACATAGACAACGGTTCTTAAACCGTTATCTTTTCTCGAAACAACAAAAGTTTTTTAACCATTGTCTATTAAGTGTTGTTGAAACCGGTGTTGTTAAAAGTCACGAACATAGACAATGATTTTTAACCGTTGTCTTTTCTAGAAAAGACAACGGTTTAAGAACCGTTGTTGTTAAAAGTCACGTACATAGACAACGGTTTTCAACCGTTGTCGTTTCTTTCAAAGACAATAGTTTTTGACCCGTTGTCTATTCAATGTTTTTGAAACCGGTGTTCTTAAAAGTCAAGCACATAGACAACGGTTTTTAACTGTTGTCTTTTCAATTATAGACAACAGTTATAAACTGTTGTTTATTGTGTGTTGTTTGTTAATAGTCACGCCCATAAAGTGTTGTCTTTTGTAGAAAAGGCTATAGTTTCAAACTGTTGTCTATTGTAAAATAGACAATGGTTTTTAACCGTTGTCTCAACGGCAATGTTTTTTAACCTGTTTAAATTTTAATCATACTACAAAAAACAATTCCACGAACCAAGTCGAAATGATCACTACGTTCTAATTGTAACACCCCCGATTTTCATGCCATTTTAAAACTTAAATACATAAGGTACTAACATATATCATAAAACGTAATCACAGCGAAAGTCTAACATAAAAACAGGGAAAACCAAGGAGTGTTATGCCATATTCACCTCAACGTGAATGCACAGGCAAGTCTAAAACCATCAAACCATTTTGTTCAACAACTGTGGCACACAGGCCAAAACACTAACTACATTGTTCAAGGGAGCTAAACTACCAACGGCTAACGCTCTCGCCATGCCTACTTAGGACCTGTAAAGCATATAAAGAAAGGGGACGACGCCCGGTCAGCGAATATTGTTGGTAACCCATCAATACGCGTTCAATAGCATATATAGATAGTATAATACAAAATCATTTTTGAAATGGTATACAGTATATATAAGTTCAATGTCAAAGAGAGAAGTCAACAGCAAAGACTCTATTTCACTCTCAAAGTATATGGGAAATCAACATCCCGAGTCAACATCAAGACAAAAACAACAACGGTACAACTCAACACAACTCAAGATGTAATCTATTGATCACAAAGTAGGAAAACATCAAGGCAAAGACAACAATAACAAACAAGTACAACTTGAGGCGTATTATACTGATCACAAAGTAGAATACCACTCGACATGCTCATCAGAAAATGATAGACATTCACACATTGGCACTACATGCCACCGTGACACTTCATGTCACAAGTTCCAACCTTATGCCCTGTTCCAACCTTATGGCTACCCCCGGCCTTATTACAGTTCCAACCATTACCTCCAGGACCCCTGTACTCCAAAGTCCAACCTTATGCCTCCGAGGACCGTCGTCCCCACTCCGGCAATCTCCAACATTTCCACCAATACATAGTACACCAGGGTACCGTTCATTTCAATCACACAACCACCAATCACATGAGCCTGAAGCCCAAATCATGAGCCTGAGCCCAGTTTACAACTCCAATATCATTTCATGGCCACCACGAGGACCACATCTGTACCATGGTGATTAATGTCCCATACCATTAACCGTGCAATCAAGGTAAAGCTAAAACGCACTTCATCACAGGAATCAATCAATGGATCACAGCAAAGATATGAAACCATACTCAATCAAGGAAAGATTACAATCCGACTCCAAACAATGATCAACACAAGTCGTCATTCTCAAAACGGAAGAACAAACCGCACACACCAACATTTCAACAACAAACTAGCAGGCTTATCAAATGGGAAAACCAAACATAGTTCCGAAGAACATACAAGACTCATCATGGTTCAATGAATCACAAAGTTGAACACTTAGCACAATTCAAGACACCAAATCCGATAAGGATTCCTAACATACCGTTTTAGACATACGAAACATCAAGAAGACACTCAAAAAGCCCAACAAAACAACATCGGGAAGTCAAACATCAATTACTGAGTCAAAAAGATCACGGGGAACAAATCCCCGAACGACCCCAAAAGTGTACCCCGCGGGTGGGGCGGCGGGTGGTGCACTACCCGCCATTCCGCCTGTGGGTACCAACCCTGTACCAAAATAATCCATTCGGGGATGTTCAAGACCAAGTCCAAATTCAAGTCAAAAACACCCAAAATTTCACAAAATACAATAATATGACTTGAATCAAAGGAATAGCCAAGTAATGGCATACAAGATCCCTAATAACAAGCTCTAGATATGCATTCTCACAAGACAATGCATCAAAACTCACATTTCATAGCAAAAATCACAAGTAGAAGTCAAGATCATATAGGTAAGAAAATAGATTTTGTAGAGCATGGGTTACCTCTTGTAGCCTAAACCTTCACTTTTCACACCCTTAAAGCTTCTCCTAAAGCTCTCCTTCAACTTCAACTTCAAGAACACACCAAAAGACAACAAAGATTCTACCTTTTAGAAAAGACACCTAAAAAGGTATTAATAACACTAAGGGACCAAGGATCTTACCTTCCCTTATGCTCAAGGTCAAGAAAGTTTGAATCTTGGAGACCAACTTGAAGAATCTAGGATTGCCCAAAACTTGGCTTGAAGAAGAAGCTAACAATTTTTCTTGAGAGAAGGTGGAGCTTTTGTGTGTAGGGTGTTAGGCAAATGAAATGAAGAATGAATCTAAAGTGAAAAGTCTTCTTTACCCTTACTAAAATGAGAAGTGTAAGGATACAAGGGAACAATTAATAAAACATAGAGTACAACCGATTGACTTGGATTGACTAGTCAATTTCTAGTCCTCCGACTATTGAATTTTCAGGATTTTAGGAATAAATTACCAATTAAGCTAGGATTAATTATCTAATTAATCCTTAAATAGAATTTGGATTTACGGGGTGTCACATCCTCTCCCCCTTAAAAGAAGCTTCGTCCCCAAAGCTTGGGTACGATGAATTCAAACAACACAGCAACATGAAAGAACAATGTGACAAAAGAGTCAAGAACATCTTTTGATCAAAATCCCAAGGGTTCAAAAGGTACAAAATTATCAAGAAATCATGACATTGCAAGGTTTTAAGAAATCATCAAGAAATTCCTTGAGCAAAACGAACACTATAACCGAGACACAAACACAAGCCTATCCCTACCCCAAAACTAAACAACAAGAGAGGTAACATGAGGTACCTGAGGTGAATAACTCCGGATAACGTTCTCTCATAGCCGACTCCAACTCCCACGTTGCTTCTTCTACACCATGATGCGACCACCATACTTTTACCATCTTCACTGATTTCCTGCGGGTCTCCATTGTCTTGAAATCCAGAATCCAAAGCGGTCTTTCTTCATAAGACATGTCATCGTATAGAGGGATCACCTCCGGTGGAATTATGTGCGTCTGGTCATGCACATACTTCTTAAGCTGAGATAGATTGAAAACATTGTGCACTCGCTCCAACTCCATATGTAACGCTAACCTGTAAGCCAAACTTCCTATTCTTTCAAGAATCTGATAAGGTCCAATGAACCTAGGGCTTAGCTTGCCCTTCTTATCGAATCGCATAACTCCCCGGGTGGGAGAGACCTTTAGTCAAACCTTGTCCCCAATCGCAAACTCCACCTGTTTCCTTCCTAAATCGGCATACAATTTCTGGCGATCCTGTGCCACTTTCATCCTTCCTTGGATGAGTTTAACTTTCTCCATGGTGTCATGCAAGTAATGTGGACCTAACACCACTGGATTGACCATATTCTCCCAACACAACGGGCTGCGACACTTTTGACCGTAAAGGGCCTCATACGGTGCCATTCGAATACTTGAGTGGTAACTGTTGTTATAAGAGAATTCTATTAGATCCATGTGATCTTCCCACGACCCTTGAAAATCCAGCATACATGCTCTCAACATGTCTTCAATTTTCTAAATGGTCCTCTCTGTTTGACCGTCCGTGGCCGGATGGAAAGCGGTACTAAGATTCAATTTGGTCCCCATGGCCGCTTGCAAAGACTTCCAAAACTGAGACAGGAACCTCGGATCCCGGTCGGAGACGATATCCCGTGGTACGCCATGGTACTTCACCACTTGATTAACATAGGCTCAGGCTAACTAAGTCATTGTCGATGTTTCCTTCATTGCAATAAGTCCAGCAGTTTTGGTTAACTGATCCACCACTACCCAAATCTTGTCTTTGCCGGAGCGGGTCACCGGTAAACCTCCCACAAAATCCATGGAGATAGAATCCCACTTTCCTTGCGGTACTTCTAACGGCTTTACCAAACCCTGAACTCTACAACGTTCCGCCTTGACCTTTTGACATTTTAGACATCGACCCACGAATTCTGCTATTTCCTTCTTCATATTGGGCCACCAAAAGAGATTCTACACATCCTTATATAACTTGCCACCCCCGGGGTGTATCGAATAGGGTGTATTATGCCCTTCTTTAAGAATTTGACGCTTCAACCGATCACACGATGCGGGTATACACAAACGACCCTTGTATCTCAATCCTTCGTCAGGAGATAACTCAAAAGATCCTACTGTTCCTTTAGCTAGATCATTCCTTGTTCTCATCAAACCGGCGTCTTTCAACTGTTCTTCCTTAATTTCGTCCAGTAGTGCCTCCAGATTTTTAAAGCGAACTACTGCCGCTAATTCCATGTGACACCCGGTATTTTCCTAAAAATAAACTATAGTCCTGATAATAAATATTTTTAATAAAAATATTTAAATAGCTATTTATTTTAAAACGGGCTCGTGTCTACCTATTATGGTGAACTAATATTTTTGTACAAAATATGTCTAGACCCAAAATGATTTTAATCCCTAAAGCCTAATAATGACCTTTGATCCAAAAGAGTTATCCAACCCAAGTTTATCCAAGCCCATGAGTATTTGTAAATATATAAATGTGATCATTTTTATATGTCCAAGATATATGTATATATTATATATGATTCTTGACCCAAAATGCTTCCCTAACCCAACCAAGCTAAGCCCAACCTAGAAATGTAACCCTACCATTCCTTGTGTGTGTGTATGCATTGTATCACTTCCTTTCCAATCATAGAAACTCCAGCCGATCCTTCTTCTTCTTTTGCATCCTCCGTAGGCGAAGTAAAATCTAAGACCTTGAAGGTCTCCTTCTTCGACCAAGCAACCCGTGACCAACCTTCTTCCATTCTTTGTTCGTCCGCACCTTTTCTTCGTTCCGGCAGAAGCACTGCTGTGTGTAGGTTGGGGGAAGCGGCAACATCCCTTCGGCCTTGGAAGAGCAGCCGGTGGTGGTCGGTGGGGGCAGCTCAGTTCTCCGGCACTCCAGCTAGCAAGGACGGCAAGAGCTCCTTGGCGTTCTCTCCTCTCTCGGCGAAACAGAGCAGGTTCGTGGTGGTGGCAGCTCGGAAGCTGTGACGGTGGAAGTTTGTGGCGACGGCCGTATCGACGGAGCTCGGTGGTGGCGTCTCTCCTCCGTTTCCGGCGTGGTAGCTCTCCGGCGGTGTGTTGTTCGAGGTGTTCCCCGCGGGTAGAAGTAGGGTGGAGGTTCTCACCGTGTTCCACCCGCGGACTCTGTTCCATGAAGAAGACGTAGAAGATGAAGATGGTGAGCAGTTTTGCTTTTGGTTGTTGTGTATAGTTTAATTAGTTGTGTTTAGTAGGGGTTAACAAGTGGTTAAGTGGTGTAGTGGTAAAGCGTGTGGTTAGATTTGTGTTTGGCCTTGGTTTGAATCCCCCCTTCCCCAATCGTTATATCCTACACCACGGCGCATATAGCACCGCGCGCCTCCCAAAACGACGTCGTTTTGGGATAGTGTTGGGAGGCGCGGTGGTTCATATAGTTATGTGTATTTTTTATACAATTATGTACATCCGAATCAGAAAATTTGTGTGTATTATGTTAAGAGTTGATGTGTATTATGTTAAAAGTTTATGTTTATTATGTATTATGTTAGATTATATGTATTATCTTTTAAAAAGAGTATGTATATTTTGTTATATAATTATGTACATTCATGTATAACATTATGTGTATTCTAGTATAACATTATGTACATTCTTGAACAACGGGTTGTTTTTTAATGAAAAAACTACTTCCATTCACTGGGGCGGGAAATTTCAAAAAAAAAAAAATAATTAAAACGACGTCGTTTTGCATCTGGGCGCATAGTGCAACGCGCGCCGTGGTGTAGGATATAAATTGCCCCCCTTCCCCCCTATACCCTTTGTAATTAATATAGTTTTATAAGCTTGTATGCTAGCTTAATTAGTGTTTGACAATATTATTGTTGCTAAGTTTATTAAGAATCACCCTAGATTAGATGGTAAGGCTTGTTGTTAGGAAATGCTTTAGCTAGAGTTTTATCCCCACTTTAGCTAATTAATTAAGTTGCTAGTTTTATTTATTAGTCATATCCCTTAAGCTTGGTTACTAGTTATTAGAACAAAAATGTTGTGATTAAATTAACAATAGGATGTTTAGCCTAGATGGTTGAGCTTGTGGGTAATTTAGGATTGAACTAGAGTTCAAATCTCCTTATAAGCTTAATTAGTTTTAATTAGTCCTTGTGTTAATAGTTGAAATCCGGTTTAATTCTCAGGTTCCTGTTTGGCTTATGAGTTGAGCCTAGCCTATGTTGGCGTTGTTTTGGATGTTATGCGAATGGGTAACCCATGCTCTACAAAATCTATTTTGCTTACCTATATGATGATTTTTTTGGATTCTACATGTGTTTTGCTATGAAATGTGAATGTTTATGCATTGTCTTGTGAAAATGCATATCTAGAGCTTGTGTTTAGGGTTCATGTGTGCCATTGGTTGGCATTTCTTTTGATTCAAGTCATTTTGTTGTATTTGGTGAGATTTGGCATGTTTTGGACTTGAAATTGAGCTTTGAGTTGAAAATCCCCGAAGGGATTGTTTTGGTACAGGACGTGTACCCGCTGGCGGGGCACCACCCGTCGCCCCACCCGCAGGTACAAGGCCTCGTGGGAGATGTTCCCGCGGGCGGAACCACGGGCGGGGTACCACCTGTGGGTCCACCTGCGGGGAACACTGTGGTGGTTGTTTGGGCATTTGTTCCCCGTGATTTTTTTGACTCGGTATTTGATCTTTTGACTTCCCGATGTTCTTTTGTGAAATTTTTTTAGTGTCTTCTTGATGTTTCGTATGTCTAGAACTATATGGTAGGATTCCATGTAGGTTTTGGTGTCGTGAATCGTGCTAAGTTTTCAACATTGTGTTTCGTTGAACCGTGATGAGTCTTGTGTATTCTTCGGAACTACGTTTGGTTTACCCGTTTGATAAGCATGCTAGTTTGGTATTTAAATGCTAGCGTGTGTGTTGTTTGTACCTTCCTATTGGTTGATGATAACTTGAGTTATTCATCGTTGTTGTTGTTAGGCTGTGACCCATTCCTTGATTGAGTATGGTTTGATATCTTCGTTGTGATCAGTTGATTGATTCCTGTTGTGGTGCGATGTGTGTGTGGCTTTACCTGGATTGCACGATTAGTGGTATGGGACACTAGTCACCAAGGTATTGCAGTGGTTCTCGTGGTGGCCGTGACGTGATTATGGAGTTGTGACCTTTGTGTAAGGTTCACGTGATTCTTGGGTGGCATGTGTTGCCGTGTGTGTGTACGGGACCCTCGTGTACTATGAAATTGGTGGTCTTGTTGGTGGGGGACGACGGTCCCAGGAGGGAAAAGGTTGGACTAAGAAGTACAGGGGTCCTGGAGGTAATGGTTGGAAGAAGATACAAGGTTGGGGGTAGCCATAAGGTTGGAACCGGGCATAAGGAAGGCATATTAACTCGTGATAGGTGATGTCACGATGGCTTGTGTAGCCGTTGTTATGAGTTCTCTTTCTTGTTACGTGTGTAGTCACAAGGGCATGTGTTGTAACACCCCCCCAAACAAGACCTATATAAAAGCCTTAACACATGCAGATTAAACGACAAAACTAGCACAGCGGAAGATAAAACAAAACTGGATAAAAAAAAATCGAACGGGGTGTCACGCCACGTCTACCAAACACGGTAAACGCTACGGCAAACAATCTGCAAGTGTATACATCTATCCCAAAACATCAGTCTAACTACATTGGCGCACAGGCCACAAAAGCAAGGGTAAAGGTGCTAAGCTACCAGGCTCTAGACATCGCGCTCGTCTACACATCACCTGAATGATACAAAGATAAACATTGGGACGACGCCCGATCAGCGAATAATGCTGGTAACCCACCAATACCGTTAAGTATCATATATAGATAGATATAAGTCATAAAAACCATTTTCGAAACGGAATACATATATATAAGTCAAAAACCAAGATCAACAGTCAACACAAGACTCATCACTCACAAGGATAACACGGGAACACATCCCAAACCACAAAGGTTAACCACACGCAAGGATAAAGACTCACCCAACGGTAACACATGCCAAAGCAACACAAGCCTCCGTGACTATACACGTCACGAGAGAAGAACACACAACGCCGGCTTTACAAGCCCTCGCAACATCACCCATCACGAGTTGGTATGCCTTCCTTATGCCCTGTTCCAACCTTATGGCTACCCCCAACCTTGTACCTTCTTTCCAACCATTACCTCCAGGACCCCTGTACTTCTTAGTCCAACCTTATTCTCCCGGGACCGTCGTCCCCCGCCAACGACCACCAACGAAAACCACCAATCACGGTAACACATACCCGGATAACACATGTTATCCCCCAAAAACGTGGACCCATCACTCAGGCCACAACTCCATAATCACGTCACGGCCACCACGAGGAACATTGCAGTACCTTGGTGACTAGTGTCCCATACCACTAATCGTGCAATCCAGGTAAAGCCACACACGCACCACAACTCAACAAAAGTCAAACAACGGATCACAACGAAGGTATGAAACATACCCAATCAAGGAACGGGTCACAGCCCAGCGACAAAAACGATGAATAACACAAGTTATCATCAACCAAACGGAAGGTACAAACAACACACACGCTAGCATTAAGACAATAAACTAGCATGCTTATCAACGGGGAAACTCAAGATAGTTCCGAGGAACACACAAGACACCCTCTTGGTCCAACGAAACACAATGTTGAACACTTAGCACAATTCAAGACACCAAAGTCCTACATGGATACCTACCATATGGTTCTACACATACGAAACATCAAGACGACACTCAAATAGTTCCACAAAAGAACAACGGGAAGTCAAAAGACCGAATACCGAGTCAAACGGATTACGGGGAACCAATCCCATCACACCACCACTCGTGTACCCGCGGATGGACCCACGGGTAGTGCCCCACCCGTGGTTCCGCCCGCGGGAACACCATCTCACAGGCTATGTACCCGCGGGTAGGCCGGCAGGTGGGGCCCCGCCCGCCGTTCCACCCGCGGGAACATCCCTGTTCCACAACAAATCCCTTCGGGGATTTTCTTCTCCAAACAAAAATTCAAGTCCAAAACACACCAAATCTCACCAAACACAACAAAATGACTTGAACCATGGAAAATGCCTAGCAATGGCACAAAGGAACCCTAAACACAAGCTCTAGATATGCTATATCACAAGACAAATGCATAAACCCTCACATTTCATAGCAAAACACATGTAGAATCCAAGAAATCACATATAGGTAAGCAAAATAGATTTTGTAGAGCATGGGTTACCTCTTGAAGTCCAAAAGACTTCACTTTACACCACAACAAGCTCTCCACAAGGCTTACTTTCCAAACCCACTTCAAGATTAAACCAAAAGATCATAAAGATGCTACCTTTAAGAAAAAGACAACTAAGATGGAACCAAAAACACAAGATGAACTTAGATCTTACCCTCCTAGATGCCCAAATAAGTGAAAGGTTGAATCTTGGAAGCAAATCTTGGAATCTTGACAAGGGTCTCAACTTGGCTTGGAGAATAAGCTACACTTCTTTTCTAGAGAGAAGGTAGAACTAATTTCTAAGAATTATAGGGAATGAAATGAAGAAGTCTTCTAGGTTAGGTTACAATACTAACTCTTGGTGAAAAGACAAGAATACCCTTACTAACCCTTAGAAAGTGTAAGGAACAAGGGAACTTCCCTCAAAGCACAAGGTACAACACAACTTAGGTTGACTAGTCAAATTCTAGTCCTTGAGTATTAAAAATCAGGATTTTAGGAATTAATTTGTAACACCCCGTGTTACGGCCTTTAAATCCTGGATTAATTATTTAATTAATCCCGCTAATAATAATTAAATATGATTAATTATGTTAGGTTCCCCTTTAATTAATTAATAGGGTCCACCATGAACCGTGGACCCTTGCCTAAATTAGAGGCTTAAGCCTATTAGGAATAAAGATAGTAAACCTTTTACTATTCAGATCCTAATTAGGAATCCTAGACCTAGTTATCTATTAGGAATAAAGGAAGTAGGCCTTTTACTATTCAGATTGTGATTAGGATCCGCTTTAATTAATATGGACCCTTATCCCTAAAGCAAGTCCCTGAGCCCTATAAGGAATAGAATTAGTAAACCCATACCATTCAGGCCCTAATTAGGAGTCTTAAATATATAAATAGGGAACTTAGGAGACACCTAGAACTCCCCACACGCCTAAACACCCCATCGCCCCAGGAGAGCTCCAAGAATTCCCTTAGAAGAAATCAAGAAAGCAAGAAAGCTTAAAGAAAGATCCTTCATAGCCAAGGAATTAATTAAGGCTAAGAGGTAACCCATGTCTCAACAAAACCTATTTTCATAGCAATGATTTCCCCTTAGGGTTTCCCCCATATTGTTGTAAATGGCGATTGATGATGATTATTATTGATGTCGATATAATGATTCCATGAGGAATCTTGATAATCTTGATATTGGGAGTTTCTTGATAATTATGATGTTCTTGATGATTAATTGGGGTTTTGATGATTATGTGTTGTTCTTGATGATTATGATGTTTTTGATGATTAATTGGTATCCTTGATGATTATGTGTTGTTCCTACCGAATCTTGTAATTAGAAGACGAATTGTATTCTAGTTGATATAAAAGTGATTAGAACCCTAGGTTGTATCGTATGATATTATTCTTGGATCATCGGGTGGGGAAATCGCATGTTTGGGTGTTGATTATGCATGATAGGTTAGGTGTCGTTCGTTTCTCGTATTTGATCCGTTAATTGTCTACGTGTTGTCGTTAATTGCGTTGTAAAGTGTCTAAGCATGGTTTCGGGTTCCACAACGGTTCCCGGGGCGAAAAGTGATGAAAAGAGTCAGTGGGGGGTAGGTGGGGGTAGGGGACCCGCCACCTACCCGTGGCAACTCCGGGCAGTTCCGGCAGCGGGCAGCCGGTGGGCGGGCAGCTGCCCGCCGGGCACCCGCTGCCCGGAACAGTGATGGCCGGCGGGCAGCCGGCGGGTGGACCCCCACCCACCGGCTACCCGCTGGAATTTTCCCCCCTCGGGACCCCGGCTTCCCCGTTTGATGTTTCCCCGATCCCTGTGGTGTCCCAACGGATCCCGTTTGTCGTGCCTATGTCTAGTTTGATATTTCGGGTACCGTTCGTAGGTTTATGAGTCTATTATATTGCATGCTAGTTGAATTGGTATCACGTTGACCTAGGTGGAAGAAGTATGAACCCCTTAGGACTATTCTTAGTACGTGATGGATCACGCATAAGGTTGTTATACGCTTTGTCCCCCTTCCCAATGTGTAATGTGGGTTGCATGTGCTTGCTATGTGTTATGTGTGCGTGTTGCCCCAATACGGTTGCGATCGGATTGGTTATCCTGAGCTGCGGTTCAGAAGCCGGCTACAGTCAGATGGGAATTCCTGGCTGCAGTCGGATGACGGTATCCTGGGCTGCGGTCCAGAAGCTGGTTGTAGTCAGATGGGAATTCCTGGCTGCAATCAGGTGACATCTTTCCTGAGCTGCGGTTCAGAGGCTGGCTGTAGTCAGATGGGAATTCCTGGCTACAGTCAGATGACACACTCTCTTGGGCTGCGGTCCACTGTTTGGTTGCGATCAAACATTATGATGAGCTGCGGTTCATCGGTCGGTTGCGATCGACCTCCCCGTGTTGCGATACGGGGCATGGTGCTGTGGGGCCGTGTCAGAGCTATATGCGCTGACCCGCATGTATGGGCATGCGAGTGGTCCTGTGGCGCCAACAACGTGCATTATGTGTTGTGACATGGACGAGTTGTGATTATGAGTGTCTTGGGGGATGTGACTATGGGATTTATATTGGGGATTGTTCATGTTGGGTTACGATCATTGTTTATGCTCTGCCTTATCTGCCTTATCTGTTGTGAACTGCATATGCTCGTATAACTGTTGCTTGTGTCTGACCTGATCTGTCGAGTCATTCCCGGTTTTTAAAGCTAGAGTTCGTAGGATATATTCTCATGCTCAAAATGGTTTTCGTATATCTATATATATATTGCTATATGTATTGTATTTCAACGCGTTGGAGTGGGTTACCAGCATCTCTCGTTGAACAGATATATTTGGCTTTCAGGCACAGAGGATTAGTGCACTGGAGCGCGCTAGAACTGGAGCGTAGAAGTAGTATAGTTTCCCCTTCGGCCTGCGTGCCATGTTATGCATTTATATTTCGGAGGATAGTAGTTAGACAGCCTGTGCACCTGGGTTCTCCAGCCCAGGTGTGGCATAGCACCCCGTACACTTATGTTACGCTTTGGGATTTAATGAGATGTTACCTTTATTATTAAGTTTTAAATGTCTTGAAAATCAGGGGTGTTACAGTTGGTATCAGAGCCTCCGACGAACGCAAGCTCGTTGGCAACGTCAGGCCCCCACCACCTCCGACGAACGCAAGCTCAGACATCGCCCGACAAGTCTCAAACCACCGGCCTCCTACGTTCTCCGGAGAAGAAGACCCCGCTGTCCTAGAGGAGTGGATCCGGACTCTCGATAAGATTCTAGGGGTAGTAGAATGTCCGGAGGAACGCCGCGTGGAAATAGCCTCGTTCTACTTCGGACACGAGGCCGATCTCTGGTGGATCCACGAGGGACCCACCCACCGACAAGAGCCGGGGTTCAACTGGGAAAGCCTCAAGGCACGGCTGCGCGAACGGTTCTACCCAACTCACGTAAGATCATCCATGTATGAAGAGTTCCTCCATCTAAAGCAAGGAACGACCACCGTCGTAGAGTACCATAAACGGTTCCTCGAACTGGCACGCTTCGCGCCCGAACTCGTCCCCACCGAGGCAACCAAGGTAGAAAGATTCGTATCGGGCCTCAACTTCGAAGCCCGGAAGGCACTGGTGGTGAGCAGGCCCCGGACCCTTAACGAGGCTTACGGCAGTGCCGCGAATCTCCACCGAATCCAACTACTTCAACGCGGGGTTCAAGAACAAATGCGAAGGAGGAATCCCGGAAGTGGGGCACCGCCAATGAAAAGAACAAGGAACAACGTCGGCACAAGGACAACCAACCCGACCAACCCGAGGCCGCCCCTGGGAAACAACGAAGCGAACCCAAGGAACTTTCCTTGCCCGAGATGCAACAAAAGCCACCGCGGCAAGGACTGCGCAGGCAACCCCTGGAGGTGTTTCAACTGCGGGGAGGAAGGACACAAGGCCTTCCATTGCACTCAACCCCAAAGGCCACGTCCCACCACCACGGGTCACCAAGGGGGCTACGGCGCTCCCGGAAAAATATTCGTCATGAGCCAAACGCAAGCCGACCTCGGAAACGAAGAAGGCCTAGGAGGGGAAAACCCAATCCCTGAAGACGAGGACCATACGGACCCCGCCGAAGAAAATCCCGAAAGCGAATTCTGTCTAGGATAAGCCATCACCCCCTTGTAGCCGTTCCCTGTGTCATGTCGACCACTTACTTAGTTTAACTACTTCGGAAGCATTATGTCTACTTAACTTAGCTACTTAGAAAGTATTATGAATAAAGATTCATTTTCGTTCAAGTTTCAATTCCGCTACGAAAGTAAAACACAAATTATGCCATCCACCCAACCCTTCCTCACTAAAAGACGAAACAAGGAAAAGGACAAAAAATCACCTCATCAAGGAATGCCTAATGTTACCATTAGGAATAGAACCATGGACCTCTCACTTACAAGATAAAGCCTTAACCACTAGCCCATGAATGTTTCTTGAAACTTTAAGGGGATACTCCCTTGTTAAACCCCTCCAAATCCCTAAAACCCACAAAATCCCCAAATCAAAAAACCCTTCTTCCTCTTCTTCTTCTCCTTCTTCCCCTTCTCCCACACTCCCTCTCCCTCACCCTTCCTTCCCATCTCACCACCCCGTCGCCCCATCACCGGCCCCACGAAACCACCGCTGCCAGCAGCCGAGCCACCACCGACTGCCCAGGCTGCACCCCGCCGCACGCCGCCATCACCGCCGGAGAGGACCCGCGACACCGGCACCGCCCGCCACTCGCCCGGACGCCACCCGCTGCCACGCTCCGCCCAACCCCACTCCAAAGCCGCCACCTCCCCTCGCCGAGCCGTCACCGGAGCCCAGCTCGCCGCCGCCTTCCTCGCCCACGAAGAAGAATGCGCTGCCCACTTCGCCGGAGACTCGCCGGAAACCTCGCCGGAGACCTCGCCGGAAAACCCACCGGAAAAGTACCACCTATCGCGATGCCAAAGAAACCCCTCGGAATCCACACCCCGGAATGGAGCAACGCCGATTACACCGTAATCGGAGGTAAAGCACTTGAACCCGACCAATTTTCTCCGGAATTGGTTGATATGCTTAAATACCAAGGCCTTTTAGATACTTACCTCGCCATCAAAGGGGACACCTACCCCGAATTGGTGAAAGAATTCTACCAACACCTTGTGGCCACCAAACGGGGCGACAAAGTAGAAGTGACCACCAAGGTCCGTGGCAAGGAAATTGTGCTTTCCGAAGGCCGGTTGGCCAAGCTCTTGAAATTGACCACCACGGGTGTGTCTAACTATGACCGAAAGGGGTGGATTGATACCCAAACTACGGGATACAATGACTATCTCGGGTACTTACTCGGGAAAGAGGACGGGTTCACCTCGGCTACTCGACCGAACCGAAAGTGGCTATCGACGGAGCAAAAGATATTGGTTATGATTATAACCGATAGCCTCCTGCCCACCAATAACAAGAGCAAGGATGTAGGGAGCTTGGAGTGCACCTTTGCGTATCTCCTAAAACATAAAATCAAGTTCAACCTGCCGGCACTCATGCTAAAGCACATAGAGTTCTGCAAAACAAGCAACCGGCTTAGCCTACCTTACGGGATGATCCTAAGTTGGATCATGGAGAAGAAGGGGGTAGACCTAAGCCACACCGAAGTCAAGACCGCCAATGGCATGGTTTTCAATGCCCAAAACCTCCGCCGCAACGACATCTACTACACCGAGGGAGGACACTATCTCACCCTCAAAGAAATTTGCCAAAAACCCGAGGAGGAACGTAGGGAATTGGTTGATCGGTTGGACATCTCCAACAAAAAGCTCAAGCGGGCCATGCAAGATTACGGAGGCACGGGAGAAAATGAGAAACAGGAGGAGGATGACGGGCCCGACCCGACAGTGCAACCACGATCCAGAAGGGACCCGAGGAATCAAAACGAGAGCTCGGTCAATGAGCGCATTCTCGCACAGCTCAACCGGCAAAACCAAATCATGGAAGAAGGGTTCCCATCCTTGATCCGCACCACACGCGCGCTCGATCAGAGGGTGGCAGCAATCGAGGCCGCCTTGGGCACTCGTGGGGCGCCCAGTTCCAGCGCAGGAAACCGAGGTACACCCATAACTTCTCTATCACGACGCCACCAAAAGTACAGCCTACCCCAAACTAAGACAAACGTAGGGCCATACTCCTACCCAGGAGGCCGAACTACGAGATGTCTAGGGGTGAAAGGGTGGACTATGACACCGGGCTTCGGGACGAAGCCCCTTGTAAGGGGGGGAGAGTGTAACACCCCGTGTTACGGCCTTTAAATCCTGGATTAATTATTTAATTAATCCCGCTAATAATAATTAAATATGATTAATTATGTTAGGTTCCCCTTTAATTAATTAATAGGGTCCACCATGAACCGTGGACCCTTGCCTAAATTAGAGGCTTAAGCCTATTAGGAATAAAGATAGTAAACCTTTTACTATTCAGATCCTAATTAGGAATCCTAGACCTAGTTATCTATTAGGAATAAAGGAAGTAGGCCTTTTACTATTCAGATTGTGATTAGGATCCGCTTTAATTAATATGGACCCTTATCCCTAAAGCAAGTCCCTGAGCCCTATAAGGAATAGAATTAGTAAACCCATACCATTCAGGCCCTAATTAGGAGTCTTAAATATATAAATAGGGAACTTAGGAGACACCTAGAACTCCCCACACGCCTAAACGCCCCATCGCCCCAGGAGAGCTCCAAGAATTCCCTTAGAAGAAATCAAGAAAGCAAGAAAGCTTAAAGAAAGATCCTTCATAGCCAAGGAATTAATTAAGGCTAAGAGGTAACCCATGTCTCAACAAAACCTATTTTCATAGCTATGATTTCCCCTTAGGGTTTCCCCCATATTGTTGTAAATGGCGATTGATGATGATTATTATTGATGTCGATATAATGATTCCATGAGGAATCTTGATAATCTTGATATTGGGAGTTTCTTGATAATTATGATGTTCTTGATGATTAATTGGGGTTTTGATGATTATGTGTTGTTCTTGATGATTATGATGTTTTTGATGATTAATTGGTATCCTTGATGATTATGTGTTGTTCCTACCGAATCTTGCAATTATAAGACGAATTGTATTCTTGTTGATATAAAAGTGATTAGAACCCTAGGTTGTATCGTATGATATTATTCTTGGATCATCGGGTGGGGAAATCGCATGTTTGGGTGTTGATTATGCATGATAGGTTAGGTGTCGTTCGTTTCTCGTATTTGATCCGTTAATTGTCTACGTGTTGTCGTTAATTGCGTTGTAAAGTGTCTAAGCATGGTTTCGGGTTCCACAACGGTTCCCGGGGCGAAAAGTGATGAAAAGAGTCAGTGGGGGGTAGGTGGGGGTAGGGGACCCGCCACCTACCCGTGGCAACTCCGGGCAGTTCCGGCAGCGGGCAACCGGCGGGCGGGCAGCTGCCCGCCGGGCACCCGCTGCCCGGAACAGTGATGGCCGGCGGGCAGCCGGCGGGTGGACCCCCACCCACCGGCTACCCGCTGGAATTTTCCCCCCTCGGGACCCCGGCTTCCCCGTTTGATGTTTCCCCGATCCCTGTGGTGTCCCAACGGATCCCGTTTGTCGTGCCTATGTCTAGTTTGATATTTCGGGTACCGTTCGTAGGTTTATGAGTCTATTATATTGCATGCTAGTTGAATTGGTATCCCGTTGACCTAGGTGGAAGAAGTATGAACCCCTTAGGACTATTCTTAGTACGTGATGGATCACGCATAAGGTTGTTAGACGCTTTGTCCCCCTTCCCAATGTGTAATGTGGGTTGCATGTGCTTGCTATGTGTTATGTGTGCGTGTTGCCCCAATACGGTTGCGATCGGATTGGTTATCCTGAGCTGCGGTTCAGAAGCCGGCTACAGTCAGATGGGAATTCCTGGCTGCAGTCGGATGACGGTATCCTGGGCTGCGGTCCAGAAGCTGGTTGTAGTCAGATGGGAATTCCTGGCTGCAATCAGGTGACATCTTTCCTGAGCTGCGGTTCAGAGGCTGGCTGTAGTCAGATGGGAATTCCTGGCTACAGTCAGATGACACACTCTCTTGGGCTGCGGTCCACTGTTTGGTTGCGATCAAACATTATGATGAGCTGCGGTTCATCGGTCGGTTGCGATCGACCTCCCCGTGTTGTGATTATGAGTGTCTTGGGGGATGTGACTATGGGATTTATATTGGGGATTGTTCATGTTGGGTTACGATCATTGTTTATGCTCTGCCTTATCTGCCTTATCTGTTGTGAACTGCATATGCTCGTATAACTGTTGCTTGTGTCTGACCTGATCTGTCGAGTCATTCCCGGTTTTTAAAGCTAGAGTTCGTAGGATATATTCTCATGCTCAAAATGGTTTTCGTATATCTATATATATATTGCTATATGTATTGTATTTCAACGCGTTGGAGTGGGTTACCAGCGTCTCTCGCTGAACAGATATATTTGGCTTTCAGGCACAGAGGATTAGAGCACTGGAGCGCGCTAGAACTGGAGCGTAGAAGTAGTATAGTTTCCCCTTCGGCCTGCGTGCCATGTTATGCATTTATATTTCGGAGGATAGTAGTTAGACAGCCTGTGCACCTGGGTTCTCCAGCCCAGGTGTGGCATAGCACCCCGTACACTTATGTTACGCTTTGGGATTTAATGAGATGTTACCTTTATTATTAAGTTTTAAATGTCTTGAAAATCAAGGGTTGGCAAGAGGTCAACAAACGGATAGATTGAGCACCAAGAACTCTAACCTCAACACACCACCAACATCTAGACAACAACCAAGAACTAAACTACTAACTCCAAACACCACTATCAAACTAGCTAAACAACAAAGCAGCAAACAAAACAAGCAAGCACACAAAGGACACAACAACCTATCACCAAGCTAACAACGGCTAGGAAAGAAACAACAAGGAAAAAGCGAACGGGATTACCGCAACACAAACTAAAACTCCTCGCTCTCCGACTCCTCGGCCTCTTCGGACTCCTCTTCGTCTTCGTCCCTGTGGCTAGAACTGGCTTCAATCTGGTCCGGCCTCTGATGCACTGCGACGAACTGCGCCTTCATAAACGTAATGCCTTCGGCGATCATGCTGTTCTGCTGACGAAGCAAGGCGACGACGTTATGCCCCCTCTTTGTGCGAGCTTCCTTCCTTCTTCGGCTTTCCTCACTGTCCGAATCACTTTCTTCAGCTTCGGCGGCCTCCGGTGATCCTACCTCTTCTTCTTGGTCAGCTTCCTCCTCAACTTCTACGTCACCGCCCAAACTCGGGACTGCGAGGCTCAACTTCTCGGCATGGATTCCAAGCTCAGCAGCTAACTCCGCCCGCTCATCAGGTGCTTTCCTTGAAACCTCTTCTAGCATGATGTACTCACCATCATCCAACCGAAACAGATTACAACTCCGGAGATTGGTGGTATCCAACACCATCTTTCCCACGACCTTTGGGAGGCAACCATCCACACTAACACCTTTCTTAACCAAGATCCAACTCAGCACCATCCCATATGGCAAGCTCTTCCGATTGTGATCCCGGCAAAACACCATGTGTTGCATCATCAAAGCAGGCAGGTTGAACTTAACCATGTTCTTTAGACAGAAAGCAAAGGTGCACTCCAACTTACCCAACAAACTGCTCTTGTTGTTATTAGGCAACAAAAAATCCGACACCAACATCACCAAGATCCTTTGCTCCGCAAACAACCACTTCTTTTCTGGCCTAGAAGCTTGAGTGAAACCACTCGTACGGCCCAACAGATAGCTCAAATAGTCACGGTACCCCAGGGTATCCGTACTAACCCAAGAATGACCACTGTATTGAGCCACTCCGGTAGCAGACAAACTCAACAACTGAGCCAACCTCTTCTCAGACAACACAACCTTCACACCTCTCACCTTAGAGGTGATCTATCGCCCTTCTTTGTCACAACTATGTGACGATAAAACTCTTTCACCAAACTCGGGTAAGTCTCGGCCCTTATGGCGAGAAACCCATCCAACAAACCTTGATACCTAAGCATATCCAACAAAGAGCTAGGAAAAGATTCCGGATCAAAAGCTTTACCTTCAAGAACGAGGTAATGGGTATCCACCCATTCTGCTTTCCTTGTCAAACTTAACCTTCTAGGCATGACTGAAGATGACCCAAAGCTCAACAAAAAGGACCCAAGGCTCCTCCTTTTTCCTCCTCTCTCTCTCTCTCTCTCGCTGCTCTCTCTCTCGGCGGCATGGCTCCGGCGAACAGCGACGGCGGCGAGGCGGTGGCTCGGCGACGGCGGGGCGATGGCAGGTGGGTGGTGGCGGGTTGCAGATGAAGCTACGGGGAGGGGTGGGTGCTTGGTGGTTCATGGGTAGGGAAGGAAGAAAGAAAAAGAGAGTTTGGGAAATTAGGGATTTGGGTGAAATTGGGGGAAAAGATGATTTAATTTGGGGATTTTGGGTAAAGTGGGAATTTATGGTTTAGATGGAATTAAAATTAGTTAGGTTTTAAGAAAGACAATTAGCTCAAGTGGTTTAGAGGTTGGGTTGACAAAAATTATGCTCGGGTTTGAAACTGAAAGGTTACAATTAAACATTAGGTTTGGCTTTTAAGCTACACAAGGAAGGGTTTTAGGTATGAATTTTTTCTATTTTCCAATTCAAAGAATACTTGGAAAATTTAGGAAGTGCACAAGGAATTGTTGTAAGAACAACCAAGTACAAGGGTTGACTGCTAACTTCACAACGAAGCTCATATACCAACTAAAGAAATTACTTAGCAAGAAGAGTCTACACTAAGCCTCAAAAGAATTGCTATCAAAGAAAGCGTACCAAGGATTGCCAAGCAAGAGACAACTATGAAACACAAGGTAACACTCAATATACAATGAACGCGATGATTCTGGAGAAACAAACAAGGATAGGCTAGAAGAAAGGGGTTACCTGCCACTTCATCCTCTGTCAAGCCGTCCGACTCAGCCTGAGAACGCGCCATCACAAAAACTCTTCCGGGTGGCCTAGCTCCGACAGCTCCGCGACTCGAACTCCCTCCTGGTGTTCCTCCGGCTCTCGGGGGTGGCGGCAACGCTCTCTGACCGGCAAGCTGGGGACACTCCGCACTCTGTGACCACGATCCCCGCATCGGAAGCACCTAAACGCCTGGCCATAACAACCATGGCCCGCGTGCACCTTCCCACATCTTCGACAACCAACCAACTTAGCTTGATCCTGATGCTCCACTCTGATAGGTCCTTGAGAAGAAGATGACACCTCCTTGACTTGAAAACTCGGCCGGGGCTTCTTGAAGGTGGAAGAACCTCCGCTCACAACTCTCTTCCTAGCTAACTCATACGATCCCTTCTGAAGCTGCTGAACACGATACAGATCCGCGGCACACAGATACGCATCCTTAAGGGAACTGGGCCTACTCACCGTCAACGCTTTTCGTGCCTCATAATTCAGACCGGCAATGAAACGCTCAACCTTAGCAAGCTCTGTAGGCACAAGCATCCTCACGAAGCGCGCCAACTCTAAGAACTTCTTGTGGTATTCGACCACAGATAAGGATCCTTGCTGCAGATGAAGGAACTCATCGAACATGGCGGCTCGCACATGCGCAGGGTAGAACCTTTCGCGCATTATGTCCTTGAGCGCGGTCCAATCAAACCCAGGCTCTTCAAGGAAGGTCGGACCTTCGTGGACCCACCACAGATCAGCTTCTTGTCAGAAGTAGAACGTTGCCAGTTCTACTCTCCTTTGTTCAGGGCAACCCACAGCGATGAAGATCTTATCAAACACCTGTAGCCACTCTTCTAGGACTACAGGGTCTTCCTCGCCAGCGAAGGTTGGCGGCCGATGCCCCGACACCAAACCACCTACATCGCGATGCTCAGCAGGGGGAGGAGGCGGCACAGCTTGATTGTTGTTCAGCAAGGCTTCACTGAGCGTCTGCATCCTCTGCGTCAGCTGATGGAGATTCTGAGCGAGCTGCTCGTTGGTCGGGGTCTCCGGGGTGCGAGCGCGGGGACGAGGAGGCATCGCAAACTTCTACAACAACAACGAGAATACCAAAAAGAGCAAACAATCAAGACAGAAAGCAACACACATCTCACCGCGCAACCTAGAGTCCTAAGCCTAACACTTAGCTTCTTAAGGTCGCTTAGAGGTCTCAAAACACACTTAACCACTTAGAGAGTCTAGACTTAACTCTTCCTAGGCTCAAACCTAGGCTCTGATACCAACTTTAACACCCCCCCCCCCCCCCCCCCCAAACAAGACCTATATAAAAGCCTTAACACATGCAGATTAAACGACAAAACTAGCACAGCGGAAGATAAAACGAAACTGGATAAAAGAAATCCAACGGGGTGTCACGCCACGTCTACCAAACACGGTAAATGCTACGGCAAACAATCTGCAAGTGTATACATCTATCCCAAAATATCAGTCTAACTACATTGGCGCACAGGCCACAAAAGCAAGGGTAAAGGTGCTAAGCTACCAGGCTCTAGACATCGCTGTAACACCCCGTGTTACGACCCCTAAAACCAATTAACCATTTAACCAATTATCCAAAGAAAGAATTAAATTACAATAATTAATTTGGAAATGGCCCACCATAGTCCGTGGGCCCTCACCTCTAAAACCCAACCCCTAGCCCTAAAAGGGATAGAATTAGCAAGCCTATAGTATTTAGATCTTAATTAGGACTCCTAGGTATATAAATAGGGGATATAAGAGGCACCTAGAACCCACACCACAATAATCTCTCACCACACAAGGAGCTCCAAGAATTCCCCTAGGAGAAATCAAGAAAGAAGAAAGACTTAGAGAAAGATCCTTCATAGCCAAGGAAATTAATTAAGGCTAAGAGGTAACCCATGTCTCAACAAAACCTATTTTCTTAGCTATGATCTCCCTCTAGGCATCCCTCTATATTCTTGTGTATTGATGATTCGTTTATGATATTGATGGTGTGACCTTGATAATTAATGTTATGCTTTCTTTGGTAATCTTGATAATCTTGATGATGGAAAGAGATTGTTGATGATTGGGTGATGTTCTTGATAAACCTAGATTCCTAATGATTGTGTGATGTTCTTGATAAATCGTATTGTTTCTTAGTGTCAAAAGATGAATTACGTTCTTGATGATTTAAATATAATTAGAGCCCTAGGATGTATCGTGAAACTCGTACGGTGTTATTCTTGATATATTGGGTGGGAATTCGTATGTTTGGGTGTTAATTATGTTCAGAAAGCATGATAGGATATGTGCCGTATGTTTCTTCCTTTTGATCCGTTAATTGTCTACGTGTTATCATCAATTACGTTGAAAGGTGTCTAAGCATGGTTTCGGGTACCACAAAGGTTCCCGGGGCGTTATTTGTGAAAAAGAGTCAGTGGGGGGTAGGTGGGGGTAGGGGACCCGCCACCTACCCGCGGCCAAATTCGGACATCGCCGACAGCGGGCAGCCGGCGGGCAAGCGACTGCCCGCCGGGCACCCGCTGCCCGGAATCACGTCGCCGGCGGGTGACCCTTCACCCACCGGCTACCCCCTGGAAATTCTCCCACTTCGGGATCTTGGCTTCCCCGCTTGATGTTCCCCCGACCCCCGTGGCGTCCCAACGGACTCCGTTTATCGTGCCTAAGTCTACTTTGATGTTTCGGGTACCGTTCGTAGGATAAATGAGTCTTATATATCGCATGCTAGTTGAATTGGTATCCCGTTGGCCTAGGTGAAAGAAGTATGAACCCCTTAGGATTATTCCTAGTTTGTGGATGACCACGCATAGGTTTCATTATACGTTTTCTCCCCTTCCCAATGTGTTAATGTGGGTTGCATGTGTTTGCTAGGTGTTATGTGCGCATGATACCCCAATTTGGTTGCGATCAAATTGGTTATTCCTGAGCTGTGGTTCAGAAGCTGGCTGCGGTTAGATTTACACTCTCGGGCTGCGGTCCACCGTTTGGTTGCGATCAAACGTTTTACATGAGCTGCGGTTCATATTCCTGGCTACGGTCAGATGACTACTCTTGGGGTGCGGTCCACTGTTTGGTTGCGATCAAACATTATGATGAGCTGCGGTTCATCGGTCGGTTGCCATCGACCCCTCCGTGTTGCGATACGGGGCAGGGTGCTGCGGGGCCGTGTCAGAGCTATATGCTCTGACCCTCATGTATGGGCATGCGATTGGTCCTGTGGCGCCAACAAAGTGTGCTATGTGATGAGATATGGATGGTTTGATGATTACGAATGTTATGAAAGTGTGACCATAGGATACATGCTAGAAAACCGTATATGTTTGGTTATGACTATTGGCTGTGCTTATCTCTATCTGTCGAGTCCATTCCCTATGCTTGTGAATTATGTGACTGTTGACTGTGCTTATCCCTATCTGTCGAGTCTGTTCCCCGTTTTAAAAGCTAGAGCCTCTTTGGATATATCTTCATGCTTCGAAATGGTTTTTCTTATTTCTATATATATGCCTATATGTATTGTATTTCAACGCGTTGGAGTGGGTTACCAGCATCTCTCGCTGAACAGATATATTTGGATTTCAGGCACAGAGGAGTAGACACTGGAGCGCGCTAGAGTCATGGAGCGTAGAAGTAGATAGTTTCCCTTTCGGCCTGCGTGCCACGCTTATGCATTTACATTCTTGAGGATATTAGTTAGTTAGCCTATGCACCTGAGTTCTCTAGCTCAGGTGTGGCATAGCACCCCGTACTCTTTATATTATGTTTTGGGATTCAATGAGAACTTACCTTTATTATATAAGTCTTTACAGTTGAAAAATTTCGGGGTGTTACAATCGCGCTCGTCTACACATCACCTGAAAGATACAAACATAAACATTGGGACGACGCCCGGTCAGCGAATAACGCTGGTAACCCACCAATACCGTTAAGTATCATATATGGATAGATATAAGTCATAAAAACCATTTTCGAAACAGAATACATATATATAAGTCAAAAACCAAGATCAACAGTCAACAAAGGACTCATTACTCACAAGGATAACACGGGAACACATCCCAAACCACAAAGGTTAACCACACGCAAGGATAAAGACTCACCCAACGGCAACACATGCCAAAGCAACACAAGCCTCCGTGACTACACACGTCACGAGAGAAGAACACACAACGCCGGCTTTTCAAGCCCTCGCAACATCACCCATCACGAGTTGGTATGCCTTCCTTATGCCCTGTTCCAACCTTATGGCTACCCCCAACCTTGTACCTTCTTTCCAACCATTACCTCCAGGACCCCTGTACTTCTTAGTCCAACCTTATTCCCCTGAGACCGTCGTCCCCCACCAACGAAAACCACCAATCACGGCAACACATGCCCGGATAACACATGTTATCCCCCAAAAACGTGGACCCATCACTCAGGCCACAACTCCATAATCACGTCACGGCCACCACGAGGACCGCTGTTGTACCTTGGTGACTAGTGTCCCATACCACTAATCGTGCAATCCAGGTAAAGCCACACATGCACCACAACTCAACAAGAGTCAAACAACGGATCACAACGAAGGTTTGAAACATACTCAATCAAGGAACGGGTCACAGCCCAACGACAACAACGATGAATAACACAAGTTATCATCAACCAAACGGAAGGTACAAACAACACACACGCTAGCATTAAGACAATAAACTAGCATGCTTATCAACGGGGAAACTCAAGATAGTTCCGAGGAACACACAAGACACCTCTTGGTCCAACGAAACACAATGTTGAACACTTAGCACGATTCAAGACATCAAAGTCCTACATGGATACCTACCATATGGTTCTAGACATACGAAACATCAAGAAGACACTCAAATAGTTCCACAAAAGAACAACGGGAAGTCAAAAGACCGAATACCGAGTCAAACGGATCACGGGGAACAAATCCCATCACACCACCACTCGTGTACCCGCGGATGGACCCACGGGTAGTGCCCCACCCGTGGTTCCGCCCACAGGAACACCATCCCACAGGATATGTACCCGCGGGTAGGCCGGCGGGTGGTGCCCCGCCCGCGGGAACATCCCTGTTCCACAACAAATCCCTTCGGGGATTTTCTTCTCCAAACACAAATTCAAGTCCAAAACACACCAAATCTCACCAAACACAACAAAATGGCTTGAACCATGGAAAATGCCAAGCAATGGCACAAAGGAACCCTAAACACAAGCTCTAGATATGCAATATCACAAGACAAATGCATAAACCCTCACATTTCATAGCAAAACACATGGAGAATCCAAGAAATCACATATAGGTAAGCAAAATAGGTTTTGTAGAGCATGGGTTACCTCTTGAAGACCAAAAGACTTCACTTTACACCACAACAAGTTCTCCACAAGGCTTACTTTCCAAACCCACTTCAAGATTAAACCAAAAGATCATAAAGATCCTACCTTTAAGAAAAAGACAACTAAGATGGAACCAAAAACACAAGATGAACTCAGATCTTACCCTCCTAGATGCCCAAATTGGTGAAAGGTTGAATCTTGGAAGCAAATCTTGGAATCTTGACAAGGGTCTCAACTTGGCTTGGAGAATAAACTACACTTCTTTTCTAGAGAGAAGGTAGAACTAATTTCTATTAATTGTAGGGAATGAAATGAAGAAGTCTTCTAGGTTAGGTTACAATACTAACTCTTGGTGAAAATACAAGAATACCCTTACTAACCCTTAGAAAGTGTAAGGAACAAGGGAACTTCCCTCAAAGCACAAGGTACAACACAACTTAAAGGTTGACTAGTCAAATTCTAGTCCTTGAGTATTAAAAATCAGGATTTTAGGAATTAATTCCTCAAATAAAATAGGATTAATTACTCAATTAATCCATGGATTGAATGTGGATTTTTGGGGTGTCACATGTGTTGCCATCGGTCTTGTCTTTATCCTTTGTGTTGTGGTTATCCTTTGTGGTTTTTGGGATGTGTTCCCGTATCCTTGATTGAGAGAGTGTTGAGTCTTGTGTTGACTATTGCTCTTGGTTTTGTACTTATATACTTATGTATTCCGTTTCGAAAATGGCTTTACAACTTATATCTTACTTATGTATGTTATTTCACATGTATTGGTGGGTTACCAGCATTATTCGCTAACCGGGCGTCGTCCCATGTTTTATTGTGTTCTTTCAGGTGATGTCTAGGCGAGTGCGCGGTCTAGTACTTGTTAGCATTGCTATCCCCTTTCGTTTTGTGGCCTGTGTGCCAGTTTAGTTGTAGCCCTTTGAGACTATGGATTAGATGTAAACATTGCAGATGTTGCCGTAGCGTTCATCATTTTGGTGAACGTGGCATAACACCCTGTGATTTGGATTATGTTTATCTAGTTATCTTTCAGTCTTCCGCTGTGTCTGTTGTTTAGTTCTGTTATCTGCATGTTTAAGGCTTTTAAATAGCTTGTTTTTAGGGGGTGTTACAGTTGGTATCAGAGCCTAGGTTTGAGCCTAGGATGTTAAGTGTTGGACTTTAAAGCCCTAAGATGAGCTTAGGTTAGTGCTCTATGTTGAGTCATTAAGTTGCCTAGTGAAGCCTCTAAGTGTTTAAGTACCTAAGTCTAGGATTCTTAGGACGCGCGGTGAGGTTGTGTGTTACCTTTTGTTATCTGTGTAGTTCTTTTATGTTATTCTGTTGTTAGCTCTAGTAGTTGTAGCTGTTGTTCTCAGTTGGTGTGAACCTTTTCGGTAAGTCGCCTCGTTTTCGATTCGTTGAAGACCTACCAAAGTCTACGACTAAAGAGTAAGAAAACTGAAGATCTGCTGACACAAGATAGTCAAGTCATGATGGTTGCGGCTGGGCACGTGGTCAACGCAAAGAAAATGGCCTACTCTACACGCAATCGGGAGTCAGCTACAACAATCTCCGTACAAGCAAGTGGTGTCGTTTCTTGTACGACATCGTCATCAGTTTCACGCTAATCCTAGAGTTGAAGTCACCGTTTCGTGCAACCGTAGTCCGTTAAGAAGCAAGACGTCGTTTAAAGTTCGAAGATCAAGTTTAGAAGACCCTCACTCACGAGGGGATGTCAAGAGCGGTCCCAGACGCTCTAAGAAGATGTCAACACACGCTAAGAGATCGTTCGTGGGTCAACGTGTTTGAAGCCTCCCAGATTTAAAGAGCTACAAGTCAATCTTGGACCTTTCTAAAGCACAAAGTGTTGAAGTGTAAGATCGAAGTGTCCAACATGGAAGTAGTTCTACCTACCTTCGAAGAAACCGGGAGTGGTCAAGTTCGAGGCATTCAACTTGGAAGTAATAAAGATCAAGATGACCATGCATGAAAAGCTTGGACCTCTAAGGTGCAAGGGAGAGAAGAGCATCGCTGTCGGCTAGTCGTCCGACCCTGTGAAGCGTGAAGAGGTTAAGAAGTAGTTGGGGAATGAGAGTAACGTTTATCCTTTTTGGCACACCTGGGAAGTTATGTCTAGCATGAAGACTTTTGGTAAGAAGGTTTGGTAACAAGAAGAAATGAAGCCGTAACCGAGTTGCAAACAATCGTTGGGGCCATCAGAAGACTCAAACTGACAAGAGCGAAGCAAAGACGGATCCGATCACCGAGTGTTCTTAAGTTGCAAGTAGGACGTTGTGCCGACGATTCTTGGTGAGAGATATACCTAAAACCAAGAAGGATCAAGAGATAGCTAATCTTGTTTGGGAAGTTTGAACAGTAAAAGGAAGGACAGTCAGAGATAAACCTAAAGACCGATTATACCTTATGAAGATTGCAAGTTTGTCAACAGTGAACAAGACTCAACCTACCGAGCTTCTAGTAAGGATTTGAGCAAATCTTTGGACAAGGAACCATGTAACGTCTCCAGAGGTTGACTTTGGTGAAGACTCCAGTTTACGAAAAGTTCTACCGTTTGCGTTTAGCTTAAGGTTGCAGTTGAGCTCTACAATCCAACCAGCTTGAGAAAGTTATCGGGATAGAATCGTACAGATCAAGAAGACAAGTTGGGAACTTGTGCTACGGGTTTATGAAGGCCGTGGTTTGTGCTCTAACGATGGACCAAGCTTCCCTTTCAGAGGTAGTTGTTGTCAAGCATCCAAATGACTCCTTAGAAGATTGTGGGAGATTTAGAGTGCCAAGGTTCACGGTGCTAAGGAAGGTACATGGACTACGTGGGAGCTTAGACCTCGACGATCTCCAGGTGCATCAAAGAAGGAAGTTTGGTGTGAAAACCACTGAAGTCTTGGGATGACGAGAACCAACAACCGGGTACACGTAAAGAAAGAGGAAAGCGGTGACCAGTGTTTCGACCGATCATGAGTTAGCTAGAACGGACAACAAGCCGAGTCTCTAAAAAGATTAAGGAAGTGTGCTAAGAGCTTCGTTACCAACACAATGATGAAGACTGATAAGAGAAGAAAGTCAACTCGCCGTTGCCTGGTCCGTGTGAGATTCACTCGGCTGTGACAAAGTTGAAGAAGAAACCAGTGTTTGAAGAAGGGTTGGTGGTGAAGATGTTTGTGATCTCAGTTTATGAGGTGGGTCCGATAAAGATCTTAGCGTTAGAACGCATCAGAATCTAAGTAAGGAACCTTCAGTTCGTCAAGAGTGCAGCGATCGAAGCCTCAAGACGAAGAAGTCGCCTAAAGTCGAGAATCCTTAATCCTCCTTAAGCAGTCCTTCCCTCCTTCCCTTGTCAACCAAATGTCTTTTTCCGAGAAATACTTCCTATCTCTTCAAATCCCGTTCTTGTTTCCTCTTTAATTTGATTCTGTACAGGGTGCCAAACTCGTTTTCCTAAGTTGTAACCTTGAAAATCTTGATTTCCTTTCTAATCTACGCTAACCTTGAGCCTAAATCTAGTACCCTTCGTTAGGAAATCCTTATAATTCTTTCAAACCTTGTTCTTGACCCTTCATTTCAAACGATTCTGTGCAAGGTGGCAACCTTATTTCCTAAGTTGCAACTTTGATTACTTTGATCCTAACACTAATTAATGTCGTCTTCAAGTTTGGAACCTAAACTCTCATCCTCTTTTCTTACCGATCATCGTGTCCTTGAGTTTAAAACTTGAACCCATCAACCTTTCTAACCTTTCGAACCAAATCTTTTCCAAAACCTAGTGTATATATATGTATATATATTCCCGAATAATATTTTCTCTATATACTACCGTATTTTCATGACCCTCCTATCCCCAAAATAATTTTTCTAGCTTCGAGGACGAAGCTTCTTTTAAGGGGGTGAGGATGTGACACTCGGTATTTTCCTAAAAATAAACTATAGTCCCGATAATAAATATTTTTAATAAAAATATTTATATAGCTATTTATTTTAAAACGGGCTCGTGTCTACCTTTTATGGTGAACCATATTTTTGTACAAAATATGTCTAGACCCAAAATGATTTTAATCCCTAAAGCCTAATAATGACCTTTGATCCAAAAGAGTTACCCAACCCAAGTTTAGCCAAGCCCATGAGTATTTGTAAATATATAAATGTGATCATTTTTGGGCAAATTATGCTGTGCATCCGTATGCACCAAGCATGGTGCATACGGATGCAAAAACGACGTCGTTTTTATAAAACGCGCGTCTCCCCTTAAAAAAAAAAAATTAGGTTCGAAACTATAATTCCATAATCGATGAACTATAATTCCATAATCGATGAACTATAATTCCATAATTGATGAACTATAATTCCATAATCTAATCTATGAACTAAAATTTTCAGAATGAATGAACTAAAATTCCAGAATCTATGAACTAAAATTTCAGAATCGATGAACTATAATTCCAGAATCGATGAACTATAGTTCCATAATCGATGAACTATAATTCCATAATCCATGAACTAAAATTCCATAATGAATGAACAAAATAATGTTGTTACTAGGAATCGAACCTGAAATTTTTTTTTAAAGGGGAGACGCGTGTTTTTACTAAAACGACGTCGTTTTTGCATCTGTATGCACCATGATGCACAGCATAACTATTCTCATTTTTGTATGTCCAAGATATATGTATATATTATATATGATTCTTGACCCAAAATGCTTCCCTAACCCAACCAAGCTAAGCCCAACCTAGAAATGTAACCCTACCATTCCTTGTGTGTGTATGCATTGTATCAGTTCCTTTCCAATCATAGAAACTCCAGCCGATCCTTCTTCTTCTTTTGCATCCTCCGTAGGCGAAGTGAAATCTAAGACCTTGAAGGTCTCCTTCTTCGACCAAGCAACCCGTGACCAACCTTCTTCCGTTCTTTGTTGGTCCGCACCTTTTCTTCGTTCCGGCAGAAGCAGTGCTGTGTGGAGGTTGGGGGAAGCGGCAACATCCCTTTGGCCTTGGAAGAGCATCCGGTGGTGGTCGGTGGGGGCAGCACAGTTCTCCGGCATCCAAGCTAGCAAGGACGGCAAGAGCTCCTCGGCGTTCGCTCCTCTCTCGGCGAAACAGAGCAGGTTCGTGGTGGTGGCAGCTCGGAAGCTGTGACGGTGGAGGTTTGTGGCGACGGCGGTATCGACGGAGCTCGGTGGTGGCGTCTCTCCTCCGTTTCCGACGTGGTAGCTCTCCGGCGGTGTGTTGTTCGAGGTGTTCCCCGCGGGTAGAAGTAGGGTGGAGGTTCTCACCGTGTTCCACCCGCGGACTCTGTTCCATGAAGAAGACGTAGAAGATGAAGATGGTGAGCAGCTTTGCTTTTCGTTGTTGTCTTTAGTTTAATTAGATGTGTTTAGTAAGGGTTAACAAGTGGTTAAGTGGTGTAGTGGTAAGGCGTGAAGTTAGATTTGTGTTTGGGCTTGGTTCGAATCCCCCCCGTACCCTTTGTAATTAATATAGTTTTATAAGCTTGTATGCTAGCTTAATTAGTGTTTAATAATACTATTGTTGCCAAATTTATTAAGAATCACCATAGATTAGATGGTAAGGCTATTTGTTAAGAAATGCTTTGGCTAGAGTTCGATTCCCACGGTAGCTAATAAATTAAATTGCTAGTTTTATTTATTAGTCATATCCCTTAAATTGCTAGTTTTATTTATTAGTCATATCCCTGAAGCTTGGTTACTAGTTATTAGAACAAAAATGTTGTGATTAAATTAACAATAGGATGCATAGCCTAGATGGTTGAGCTTGTGGGTAATTTAGAGTTGAACTAGGGTTCAAATCCCTTTAAAAGTCTAATTAGTTTTAATTAGTTCTTGTGTTAATAGTTGAGATCGGGTTTAATTCTCAGGTTTCCGTTTGGCTTATGAGTTGAGCCTAGCCTATGTTGGCGTTGTTTTGGATGTTAAGCGAATGAGGTAACCCATGCTCTACAAAATCTATTTTGCTTACCTATATGATGATTTTTTGGATTCTACATGTGTTTTGCTATGAAGTGTGAGTGTTTATGCATTGTCTTGTGAAAATGCATATCTAGAGCTTGTGTTTAGGGTTCATGTGTGCCATTGGTTGGCATTTCTTTTGATTCAAGTCATTTTGTTGTATTTGGTGAGATTTGGCATGTTTTGGACTTGAAATTGAGCTTGGAGTTGAAAATTCCCGAAGGGATTGTTTTGGTACAGGACGTGTACCCTCGGGCGGAACGGCGGGCGGGGCACCACCCGTTGCCCCACCCGCAGGTACAAGGCCTCGTGGGAGATGTTCCCGCGGGCAGAACCACGGGCGGGGCACCACCCGTGGGTCCACCCACGGGGAACACTGTGGTGGTTGTTTGGGGATTTGTTCCCCGTGATTCTTTTGACTCGGTATTTGATCTTTTGATTTCCCGATGTTCTTTTGTGAAACTATTTGAGTGTCTTCTTGATGTTTCGTATTTCTAGAACTATATGGTAGGATTCCATGTAGGTTTTGGTGTCGTGAATCGTGCTAAGTGTTCAACATTGTGTTTCGTTGAACCGTGATAAGTCTTGTGTATTTACATGCTAGCGTGTGTGTTGTTTGTACCTTCCTATTGGTTGATGATAACTTGTGTTATTCATCGTTGTTGTTGTTGGGCTGTGACCCATTCCTTGATTGAGTATGGTTTCATATCTTCATTGTGATCCATTGATTGATTCCTGTTGTGGTGTGATGTGTGTGTGGCTTTACCTGGATTGCACGATTAGTTGTATGGGACACTAGTCACCAAGGTATTGCAGCGTCCTCGTGGTGGCCGTGACGTGATTATGGAATTGTGACCTTTGTGTAAGGTTCACGTGATTCTTGGGTGGCATGTGTTGCCGTGTGTGTGTACGGTACCCTCGTGTACTATGAAATTGGTGGTCTTGTTGGTGGTTTGTTGGTGGGGGACGACGGTCCCAGAAGGTAAAAAGTACAGGGGTCCTGGAGGTAATGGTTGGAAGAAGATACAAGGTTGGGGGTAGCCATAAGGTTCGAACCGGGCATAAGGAAGGCATATCAGCTCGTGATGGGTGATGTCACGAGGGCTTGTGTAGCCGTTGTTATGAGTTCTCTTTCTTGTGACGTGTGTAGTCACAAGGGCATGTGTTGCCATCGGTCTTGGCTTTATCCTTTGTGTTGTGGTTATCCTATGTGGTTTTTGGGATGTGTTCCCGTATCCTTGATTGAGAGAGTGTTGAGTCTTGTGTTGACTATTGCTCTTGGTTTTATACTTATATACTTATGTATTCCATTTCGAAAATGGCTTTACAACTTATATCTTACTTATGTATGTTATTTCACATGTATTGGTGGGTTACCAGCATTATTCGCTAACCGGGCGTCGTCCCATGTTTTATTGTATTCTTTCAGGTGATGTCTAGGCGAGTGCGCGGTCTAGTACTTGTTAGCATAGCTTTCCCCTTTCGTTTTGTGGCCTGTGTGCCTGTTTAGTTATAGCCCTTTGAGACTATGGATTAGATGTAAACATTGCAGATGTTGCCGTAGCGTTCATCATTTTGGTGAACGTGGCATAACACCCCGTGATTTGGATTATGTTTATCTAGTTATCTTTCAGTCTTCCGCTGTGTCTGTTGTTTAGTTCTGTTATCTGCATGTTTAAGGCTTTTAAATAGCTTGTTTTTAGGGGGTGTTACACTCCGGTCGTGAGTCGGGTAATTCTCTTCGCGCACCTTGAGTTGTCTAGAAGCATAGGCAATCACTCTCCCATTCTGCATCAACACGCAACCCAGGCCCTTCTTGGACGCATCACTGTACACCTCGAATCCCTCCATCCCAGATGGCAAGATTAACACAGGCGCGGTAGTGAGCCTTTCCTTTAATTCCCGCAATACTGACTCACAGGCTTGGTTCCATTGAAAAGGCACATCCTTCCTTAGCAACTTAGTTAAAGGCTGGGCCACTTTGGCAAAATCCAACTCAAATCTTTGGTAGTAACCGGCTAATCCCAGAAAACTCCTTACTTATGCCACTGTTGTTGGCACGACCCACTCTTTCACCGCCCGAATTTTATCCGGATTGACCGAGATACCGTTGCTGTCGATTACATGTCCCAAGAACGCCACACTATCTTTCCAAAATTCGCATTTCGAGAGCTTGGCGTACAGTTGTTTTTCCCTTAAAGTCTGAAATACTGTCTGAAGATGTCCTTCGTGTTCTTCTCTATTCCGAGAGTAGACGAGTATGTCATCAATAAACACGATCACAAAGTTGTCAAGGTGAGGCTTGAATACCCAATTCATCAGATCCATGAACACTGCTGGTGCGTTAGTCAATCCAAACGGCGTCACTGTGAACTCGTAGTGTCCGTAGCGAGTTCTGAACACAGTCTTAGGTATGTCCTTGTCGGCCACCTTCAACTGATGATAGCCTGACCTTAGATCAATCTTAGAAAATTCTCCTGCACATCTGTCTTTTCACAAAATGCACAAAGACAACACACTTATAACAACAGTTAAGTAAAAATCGTTGTCTTTGACAAAAGTTTTGCATCAAAGGCAACAGTTTTGGACCAAACTATTGTCTTTTATACAAAAGAAAACACTTTTTCTTAAGAACTGTTGTCTTTCTAGTGTTGTCTATGTGTATTTTTCTTGTAGTGGTGATTCCATGCATATAGTAAACTTTATGAGAAATAGCTTAAAATTGTAAATTCTAACCATATCAAAACCTTATGATATGTTGACATTTAAAAATTCAATTCTCACAAAACCAAATTGCATAATTTAATCATAATATTATGCATTTAATTTAATTATATGCATAAAACAAACTAAAAATATGAATATAAAATCAAATTTTCATACTCAATCAAAGTGGGCATCACAATCCAAAACCAACGATGATAGTAACGGCATAAAACATTGATCCATCGGTTCAAAAACCAATAATCGTTATTACTATAATAATTTTAATAATAATTACATAACAGTAATAACAGAATAATCAATTTTATTAATTGTAACCGAACAATATTTAATAATAACAATAATTATTAATATTGTTATTAAATTATTAAATGTTACATAATATTGTCATTATTACCATAAAAATTTTGGATAAAAAAATTCAATAAGAATTACACAGTATAATTCTTAACATCATAATTGAAAATATTATGGTAAGACTGAAATTAAAGCAATATCAAAAAGCCATAGACATATGTATTTTCTAAAATTGTGATTCAAAATCACACTCCATAATTAAAATATTATTGAATTACGGCAAGGTTGCAAAGTTATGAAATTGCCATGAATAGCCATAAAAATCACATAATATTATGACAATTAGGAAATCTAACATGGAAAAACAATTGCTAATACCGCAAACTTTTAAAACATATTTCGAGAAAACTTTAAAACGTAATAAAATTAAAAACCCGAAATATATTAATGTTGAAAAATATAATAACCAACATTTTCAACTTTAATAACCTAATATGAAGGCATAATTAGAAGCGGTTATTGACTGAAACTATATCAATGTCATTATTACCAAAACAAAATCATAATGTAAATTGAATGACTAGAAAACGTGTCAAACAACTAACATTACTAATTACCATAACAATTGCAACAATTGCCAATAATCTTAATATATTAGCCAATCACGACAATTAGTCACAAATATTGTTACAAAAAATAAATGGCTTTAAATTGTAATAAAATCAAGCCAAGTATTGAGTTGGGATTACCATTAACAAATGATGGTAGTAATAAAAACACAACTGATAAGCCTTGAATTAGTCTATAATTATGCTTCGTTTGTACTAATTTCTAAGTGAACATTAGGTGTTTATGCGCACATGAAGCATATTTCAGGTGTTGATAGCTGGAGGAAGGGAAATGTAGATCGGGGTATACAAGAGCTTAAAATGAGGTCAAATCAAGATGATATTGAGGCAAAGTAGTTCACAAATGGAAGAGCACAATGATAACAACAACCAACGGAGCATCGGGGCGAAGGAGAAGACGCAACAAGTGACACTCCGGCTTGCTTTCAGATGGTTAGGTATCACGCTGCTGGTCACGTCGTGACCTGCAGCGTGACAACCTAACAATCTGAAAGTAGTCTACATGTCACGGTGGATGTCACGCCGTGACCTCCATCGTGACCTGCAAACTACTTCGCGGATCCCAGGCGTCACACTGCTGGTCACGCCGTGACCTGCAGCGTGACATCCTGGGACCCGCAAAGCTTTGGCCTGGTCACGATGGGTGTCACGCCATGACCTCCATTGTGACCAGGCGTCCTGGAGGCAATTTTTTGGCGCATTGGCTTTAGTATAAATAGAAGGGAGAAGTTATTTTGAGGGGATCTGATAGTTTTCTATGTTTTTCCTTAGGTTTTCTCTCCACAAATCCATTTTACAACATCTATTCACTATAAATCCATCAATTCTTGGAAGATTTAGGGAAACGTTACCAACTTGTAACTACAATTTCTACTTCAATTTCAGATTTACCGCTTATAAATTCAATCAAGTAAGAGTTTATTTCTTATTCTCCTATTTTGTAAATTACTTTTGTACTTGAATTCATTGCATACTATTTCAATTGCTTTTAGTTATTTCACTTCCTATTAATTTGTTAATTCCACTATGAGTAGTTAAACTAGTTAGGGATTTAGATTGAATTGCTTTGTATGAATACCAATATGAATTGCATTGCCAAGTATAGGTTTTGCTATGCCTCTAAAATGAATGTAACTGTGAAATTGGAGAATTGTATGCACTTTTGTTTGGTTAGGGCCCAACTATGCAAGAGGTCGTAGGATTTGGTGTTTCACCTATGAGAATAGGGATTCACCATAGCCTAACCTGTCACAATTCTAACTTACTCTTGAGAAAGGGGAGTTAGAAGGAAATGAGCACACGAGATGTTTGATTAATTGCCTCACCTAGTCTAATTGCTATGAGAATAGGATTAGAACCTTGTTGAGAGTCCAATGTCCACAAGAGTGGCATTGGTATTGACTTAACTTCCTTGCATTCGTTGTTGAACATGGTTTAGCCTAGAATCTTAGAACACTAAGGAACATTCGTACATTGCTATTTGATCTAAGTCCTCTCTTTTATCCTTGACTATCACTTACACATTTATTTGTTTTATAATTGTCTCTATGCAAACAAGCATTTAAATTTGGTTAGCTTTCAAACACTTAATGAGATTGTGTTTAACCCCTCTTACTCAATTCCCTTATGGCTATTCCTAGAGGACGACGCTCACTAACAAATCACCGCTAAAATCAACTTTCAACAACTCTTATACAGGTAAGCATATTACATGGATTACCAATATACCATTAATATAAAATAATAATACTGATAAAGATGAATATTCCTTTTTTTCCATTCCGTAAAAGCTTAAAACCAAATGAAAGCACAGTTTAAATAATATTGTATGTATGAAATCATAATATCTAGATAATATATCTTTGATATAATGAAGAATCAAATATTGAGAGGCATATTACCATACTTAACTTCATAAGGAAATGAGAGCCTTTTTAAAAAAATTGATGAATATAGTAATACACAGCCAATCAGGCAAATCAGCCACAAATTATAATAATTTACTTTTACCATAACTAGTATTTGCACCAGTGCGATGCACGAAATGAATTTGTTGTAATATATTAAGAATATATGAATCGATATATAATTATTTAAATTAGAACATCAAATATTATATAGTACAATTAAAGATATAGTTTGGATCGTTTATATATCTTGATGTTATCATTGCTTGAATTTGTGCAAATAATTGCTCAAATTAATAGCTAATATCTAGATGTACGCATGCAGTGCTATAACTTTGAAGATTTTATTTATCATTGTTTAGTATTTTCATAAATTAGGCAAATGTGTTCGTTCTCTAACAACTCAGTTATAGAAATGAATTGCCATCCTTCTTCATTTGTATGGAAGATATATATATATATATATATATATATATATATATATATATCAATTTTTTCATTTAAAAAAAAAATTAATATCACCGATTATATTTACACATTATTGAAACCTCTTTGTAGACGACATTGGTAGTGGCAGCACAATCTTGTTTATCTTCGTCTAGAGCTAACACCTTCAATCCATCAAGACGGGTTACTTGGGTGAAAATATATAATGGTAGAATATCATATCACTCAATTAGTTATCCTTTTATATTTTCAGTCAATTAGTAATATTAGATTCATTTTCAGCCATTTTTTTATTATTATTTTCAGTCAATTAATCAATTAGAATATCAAAATACAGTGATATTTTTACCTAATTTTCGTTCCATTTTTATTGATGATGTAGATATTATTATTGAAATATTTTCGTTCCATTTTTAAATTACATTTACTATTGTTTAAACTATGTATTTACTAACCAAGATTATGTGGTTTAATGGTACTTGGGTTGGATTTCCATTTGGAAGATTGTGATTCGAGCCTTAGTAAAGGTGTTATTTGTTTTTTTTTTTTTTGTGTTTCAGTAGGTTGAGAAAGTATATGAACAAATACTACATTGTAATAAAAGCGAATACCAATTATTAATATTCATTTCCTTTTATATTTTCAGTCAATTATTTATTTTTATTTTCAGTCAATTATTCTTTTTTATTTTCAGTCAATTAGTCAATTTTGGATCATTTTTTATTTGCAATCAATTATTAATATTCATTTCCTTTTATATTTTCAGTCAATTATTCATTTTGATTTTCAGTCAATTAGTCAATTAGAATATAGATGCAGTGATATTTTTACCTAATTTCCGTTCCATTTTAATTTGATGATGTATAATTGACAGGATAATAGGCCTGGCACCCGATCCGGATCACAAATGGGCATTGACTCAGCATGTGGGCATTGACTCAGCATCACATGGGAACCCAACGGGCATAACTCCAACGGTCAGGAATTCCAACAGGTGCCGTTGTTACTACCATTGAAGCCAGCATTGAAGCCCCCATTGATGAGAGAGAATTAAAGGCCAGGCTCCTACTTATGTCCCATGTTGTTACCGTTAGGACTCTAAGTATAAATAGGGCTCTCCTCATCTGGTAGAGGACACTGTACTTTCTATACTGAGACAAAAGCAATACAACTATTGTTACATCTATTGTTACCTTGTCACATCATTTGTTATTCTAATATTACAACCGGTAACGTTTTTACCGTCATTGGTGCTTTCATTGAGAGCCTGAGTCCAATACTCAAGCAGGCTACAACACTACTCTTTTTCTCTTTCAACAGCAAGCCTGAAAGAATGGCGTCCCGCAGCTCCCACGGTTCTCGCAACGTGAACAATGGCAATGCCTCAGGTGACCTCCGGGACCAACTCACCAACAATCGCGGAGGGGACCTCCGAGAACAGCTCAACAACGGGAGGCCCGGGGACCTTCGAGACCAACTCAACAATGGGGGGGTGAACCAAGCCGTGAACCTCCAGGCGACCGCCGATATCATTCAGCAAGCAGTGACGGCGGCGCTAAATCAGGTGGCGGTGGGACTGCAAGGCCAAGTGCCCACGCCGCGGCCCCAGCAAATAGGGGTAGAGGCCCAAAGAAGTGGACCAGCCAGACGACAACCAGGCCCTTCCCAATCTGCGCCAGAACGATTGGGACAGAGGGCGCCCGTGCGGCAAAGATTAGGATCACGGGCCGAGGGGTCCTGTACCAGAGGCCCTTGCCAACACGAGAACAAACAAGCCGAGAGATCACCCACAGAGGAGGTGGGCGAGTCTCGGGAGCCGACCCCACGCCGACACGTTGATGAGTCGGCCCTACGTCGACACTTGGAGGAGCGACGCGTCGATGAGCCGGCTCTGCGTCGGCACTCGGCGGAGAAGCGACGCGCTGATGAGCGGGTCTCACACCGACACTTGAATGGACGGAACGTCGAGGAACCCGCTCCGCGTCGACACTCAGATAGACAGCACGTCGATGAACTAGCTCCACGCCGACACATGGAGGAGCGGCAGCCGGCCCCGCGTCGGCACCCTGACGAGTCGGCCCTGGTCGAGAGGCTGCAGAGAAGAATCGAGGAGTTGGCAAGAAGGGTGGAGGCACGGGAGCAGTCGCCGGAACCTGAGGTACGGATGGCAGCACCATTCTCCCCTAGCATCATGGACGTACCTTTGCCGAAGGACTTTAGGTTGCCCGCCATCAAGGAGTACACGGGGGCCACTGACCCACGTGTCCACATGACGAGGTACAAGGCTGCTATGGTAATGATCGGGGCAGGGGACGCCATCATGTGCCGAGCGTTCTTGTCCACACTGGATGGAGCGGCCCAAGACTGGTTTAACACCATCCCAGATGGGTCGATCCAAAACTTTGGGGAGTTGTCCAAGAGCTTCCTAACATACTTCTCCGGTAGCATACATCGCAAGAAACCCTTCTCTCACCTCTTTGTAGTGAAGCAAGATAGAGGCGAGAGCCTCAAACACTTCCTGATCAAATGGAAAAAGGAAGTCAATAATGTCTACGACTTCGACTCCAAGGCGGCGATCCCGATATTTATCCATGCCTTAAGATCAGGGTATTTCCACAAGCAGTTGAACGCTCACCACCCCCGCTCTTACGAAGATCTGATGAGGACGGCTAGCCGCTATGCCGAAGCAGAGGACGTCGACAGGAAGAAGAAGGACGAAGAGGATGGTAGGAAAGATGGGAAGCCTGGGAAAGCTGGTCCGCCCGGCCAGGCACCACTCTCGAACCACCCGACCGCAGGGAAAGGCCGAGACCACGAACGGCCTCGCCTGGTCCCCTTGCGTAATTTGACTCCTCTTACCCATCCCGTCAGTGTCATTCTAAAGCAAGCTGAGGAGATGGGAATGGTAGAATTCCCCGAGGAGTGCATGAAGGTCTCCCCAAAGGCAGACCAAACAAAGTACTGCAGGTTTCATAGGCATGCCGGACACGACACGGATGAGTGTCACGTTTTGAAGAGACAAATAGAAGACCTCATCCAGCAGGGCTACTTCCGACATTTCATCAAGCGATCCAAGCAGCAGCAACAGCCGCAACACAATCCACCAAAAAATGTCTGGAGGAATGAGGATGGCACCGAGCCGTCCACCTCAAATGCCAAAAAAAGAGACCACGACCAAATATCTGAGCAGAGTGATAGCGAGAAAGAAACCGAGGTGGCGCCCAGACGACAAAAGAAGCACTCCATACACTTTATCTATGGTGGACCTGCAGGGGGCGACACGCCCGCGGAAAGAAAGAAGTGGAGCCGGCAGCTATACGTGGGAGAAGTGGCGAGTCTTCCCAGAGAAAAGAAACAGAGACAGGAGGCCATCACCTTCTCTGATGATGACCTCCCAGAGGGCCCGTTACCCCATCGTGACGCCCTGGTAATTGAGATGGACGTCAATGATGTCATTATCCGCCGCATCTTAGTCGACACGGGAAGCTCAGTCAATGTGATGTATTACGATGCCTTCACCAAGTTAGGGATACTTAGGAACCAGCTCAAAGAAGTACGTACCCTACTCTCTGGATTTACGGGTAATTCAGTGGAGACGGAGGGGTCAGTGGTCTTACCAGTGGAGATAGGCACGAGCCCTAACATTCGCAAACTTGACTTGGAATTCATCGTGGTAAAACTCACTTGCGCGCACAACATCATATTGGGGAGACCAGCACTGGAGAACCTCAAGGCCATAGTGTCGGTGGAACACTTGTGTATGAAGTTCCCCACTCTGAGCGGGATAGGGGTCGTCAGAGGAGACCAGCGAGCGGCCCGAAGTTGCTACGTTAAAGCATGCAAAAAGATTGGCAGAAATGATCTATAAGTCCACACCATCTGTAAGGATGATCGATCGGGTATGGAGCTAGGAACATTTGATTAAGTATTTTCCATAATATTCTAGTAGTCGTTTGGAACTGGTGTTTGGAAATCGCGGTCCGCCCGCTTTGCATTCTGAAATCTTTTGGAAAAATATCTCGTGCTTGCGGTCCGCCCATGTTGTTTCAAAAAAAAAAAAAAAAAAAAAAAAAAAAAAAAAAAATTGGCTGAGGGTGCGCCTCAGCCAAGGCCGAGGCACAAGCCTCGGCCAAGTGGCCGAGGCCGCGCCTCGGCCCAGTGGCCGAGGTCACGCCTCGGCCACAGGCCGAGACCGCGCCTCGGCCACATGGCTGAGGCGCACGCCACGGCCCCGGAAAAAAAAAAAAAAAAAAAAAAAAAAAAAAAAAAAAAAAACGATCGGACGAGGCTACGCCTAGGCCGCGATCAGCCGAAGCGCACGCCTTGACCACGATCAGTCGAGGCGACGCCTCGGCCGCGATCAGCCGAAGCGCACGCCTTGGCCACGATCGGTCGAGGCCACGCCTCGGCCACGATCGGTCGAGGCGACGCCTCGGCCACGATCGTTCGAGGCGACGCCTCGGCCACGATCGGTCGAGGCGATGCCTCGGCCACGATAGGTCGAGGCGACGCCTCGGCCACGGTCGGTCGAGGCGACGCCTCGGCCACGATAGGTTTAGGCGACGCCTCGGCCATGGTCAGCCGAGGCGCACGCCTCGGCCACGGTCGGTCGAGGCGACGCCTCGGCCACGATCGGTCGAGGCGACGCCTCGGCCACGGTCGGTCGAGGCGACGCCTCGGCCACGGTCGGTCGAGGCGACGCCTCGGCCACGGTCAGCCGAGGCGCATGCCTCCGCCACGATTGGTCGAGGCGCACGCCTCGGCCACGATCAGTCGAGGCGACGCCTCGGCCACGCTCGGTTGAGGCAATGCCTCGGCCGGAGGCACGCACCTCGGCCAGCCTAAGCCGCAGCCCGTCTCGGCCAGCATAAAAAGAAAAAAAAAATTCATGTGTGATTTGGAAAATAAAATCACATACTCGGGATCAATCGGGATTCTCCACGATATCAAGCAAATTCAGCTTTACTCCCAAGTCAACTCAAACACATCCGTTGCCTCAGGAGTAGGGGGGACTGGTGACAGGATAATAGGCCTGGCACCCGACCCGGATCACAAATGGGCATTGACTCAGCATGTGGGCATTGACTCAGCATCGCATGGGAACCCAACGGGCATAACTCCAATGGTCAGGAATTCCAACAGGTGCCGTTGTTACTACCATTGAAGCCAGCATTGAAGCCCCCATTGATGAGAGAGAATTAAAGGCCAGGCTCCTACTTATGTCCCATGTTGTTACCGTTAGGACTCTAAGTATAAATAGGGCTCTCCTCATCTGGTAGAGGACACTGTACTTTCTATAATGAGACAAAAGCAATACAACTATTGTTACATCTATTGTTACCTTGTCACATCATTTGTTATTCTAATATTACAACCGGTAACGTTTTTACCGTCAATAATATTATTAATGAAATATTTTCGTTTCATTTTTAATTTACCTTTACTATATTTTAAAATATGCCTTTACTATTTGATGATGTAATATATTATTATTGAAATATTTCCTTTCCATTTTTAATTTTCCTTTACTTCTCAACAAAAACAAAAAAAAAACAAAAAAAAAAAAACAAAAAAAAGAGAGAGAAACTTTGGACTTCTCAGTCCACATTGATGGGCAAGCACATTATGTTTGTAAGAGGAGCATTGTCCCACATCATTTACAAAGGGAGACGGTGCGCCGTTGCTCCCTTTTGTCTTTTTTTTTTTTTTTTAAATTTTTAATTTTAATTTTATTTTGTATGGATGATTATTATTATTATTATTATTATTATTATTTTATTATTTTTTTATTTTTTTATTTTATTATTATTATTATTATTATTATTATTATTATTATTATTATTATTATTATTATTATTGACAAATTCGGTAAAATTTTAACAAATTCACCATTTTAACAATTTATCTTTAATCAAAACACTAAAAATATTACGGAGTATTTCATAACTCAGTAATTTACTTCAAAGTGCTAAAAACTAAAATAATACATACATTTTGGGTTAATCTTTCTCACCCCAACTAATAATAATAATAAATAATAAATAATAAATACTAAATAATAAATAAAAACTAAAATAAGAAGACAAAGCTAAGATTTCTTAAATAAGAGCATTTTGACTTCTCAATACTTGTCACATTGCTGAACAAACAATTATGTTTGTACCTCTTATATAGAGGAGCTCAAGAGCTCCTCTTTTCAAACATTTTCAATGTGGGATAAAAATGATCCCACATTATATACAAAGGGAGCCCATGGCTCTCCTTTTGTCTTCTTTTTTTTTTTTGTTTTTTTTTTTTTTTGTTAATTTAAATTTTATTGTGCATATAGTTTTGTTAGGATTATTATTATTATTATTATTATTATTATTATTATTATTATTATTATTATTATTATTATTATTATTGTTGTTGTTGTTGTTGTTGTTGTTGTTGTTGTAATTTGATTATTTGGCAAATTCGTCAAAATTTTAAGAAATTCGTCTGTTTAACATTTTATATTTAATCAAAATAAAAAATATATATAATAAGTCAGTAATTTTGCTCCAAACTGCTAAAAACTAATACAACACATACATTTCGGGTTAATCTTTCACAACCCCCACTAATAATAAATAAATAAATAATAAATAAATAAAAACTAAAATAAGAAGACAAAGCTAATTAAGACTTCTTAAATAAGAACCTTTTGAATTCTCAAGTCCACATTGTTGGGCAATCAATTATGTTTGTAAGAGGAATATTGCTCATCTTATATAGATGAGCTCTCTCTTTTCATACATTTTTCATGTGGGATCAAAATGATCCCACATCATTTACAAATGGAGCCAATGACTCCCGTTTGTCTTCTTATTATTCTTCTTCTTTTTTTTTTTTTAATTTTAATTTTATTTTGTATATAGTTTTGTTTGGATTATTATTATTATTATTATTATTATTATTATTATTATTATTATTATTATTATTATTATTATTATTATTATTATTATTATTATTATTATTATTATTGTTGTTGTTGTTGTTGTTGTTGTTGTTGTAATTTGATTATTTGGCAAATTCGCCAAAATTTTATGAAATTCGCATGTTTAACATTTTATATTTAATCAAAACATCAAAAATATTATTTAATAACTTAGCAATTTGCTCCAAACTGCTAAAAATTAAAACAACACATACATTTTGGGTTAATCTTTCCAGAACTCCCTAATAAATTTAAAAAAAAAATTAAAAATTTTTTTTTTAAAAAAAAAACTAAAATAAGAAGCCATTAAGATAAGGTTTCTTAAATAAGAGCCTTTTGACACGTTGAGCTTCAATAGGTTGAGAAAGTTTATATGAGCAGGTACTACATGTAACAGGGTGAATCGAATAGTTATGTTGTGGAACCGTGTCCACCTTGCAAGGTGGACACAGTTCTATGTTCATAATTACTGAACTATATGCTCATTATTATAAAGTTAAATATTCATAATCTTTGAACTTCATATTCATAATTATTGAACTCTATATTCATAATTACAGAACTCTATGTTCATACTTACTGAACTATATGTTCATAATTATAAAGATATATATTCATAATTTTTGAACTTCATATTCACAATTATTGAATCCTATAATCATAATTATATAACTATATGTTCATAATTACATTCACAACACTATGTTCATAATTATAGAACTATATGTTCATAATTTTTGAACTATATATATTCATAATTATGAACAATTTTAGAACCGTGTCTAGCTTGCAAGGTGGACACGATTCCACATCATAATTTGCCGGGTCAATAACACGGTGTCCATAAACGAATAAAATAAATGAATATTCAAAGTAATGTAAAACCATTAAATCTTTCAATTTAAACAAAAGACAAAAATTTAAATATCATACATATTATTACCCATTATGCTATAATGTTATTACCTAATTAATATTTGTTCTACACGGTATTACCAATAGAATATTTAATAAATTGTCTGCAAAAATTTACAAAAAAAATAAAATAGGAGGATATATATATATATATATATATATATATATATATATATATATATATATATATATATATATATATATATATAAGGTATTATTTTTATAATTAGGTATAATATTATTAAATTGAAATTATTTAAAATATATAAATCAACATTAAAAAAAATCTAATTAATTTTGTATATTAAAACTATATATTTATATTAAAGGTGAAATTATAAATAATTAAGTTTCAATAAGTTTAGTTATTTCTTAACTTTATATTTTATAAAATATATAACCGAGATTAATATTTTTTCTATATACTATGTTAGTTTGGAAGAATTTTTCATTTTTAGTCAATTATTAATAGTTATTTCTTTTTTTTTTCATTTTTAAAAATATTAATAGTCATTTCTTATTTCAATTGGCCTAAATTTCTTGTCATTTTTATTCTCAGTCAATTATTCCTTTTTAATACATATTAATTAATTAGTTAATTATTAATAACAGTTTTTTTATATTTCCACTAACTTTACATTTTATAAAAAAATATAATCGAGATTAATATTTCTTTCTATCTCAACTAAACGCTAAGATGCAAACTTCATTTTACATATTTATTAATTATTCGACATTAAAAAAATAAAATAAAAAGAATAAGAAAAACAGAAGAGGAAAGAATATATAGATGCCATATGATATCTTACATAAGGTAAACTGATATCAAATTTAATTTAGAATTGTAGTAGGAATAGGAAAGTATGAAAGAATATTTGTAGTAGGGATTGTATAACCATATTTGTACAATTGTAGTACGAATAGGAATTGTACTTCCATATATTTTATAATATTACACAAACCTTAATAATGTAGGAGTGTTTTGGGCGGGAATTAAAATATAGGATTTTGTTTGTATATATAGTATATATTACTGATTTTGTTTTAATAAAGTTTATTATTATTAAATTTGGGCGATTAATTATTAATATTCAATTTGGTTATATTATTTTCGCACAATCTTCCTTTTAAATTCTTGATACTACCGATTGTTTGTCATTTTCACTTTTTAATGGAAATAATCATATTATTAATAAAAGTTTGTGCTGGAAATTACACAGGAGAATTTTATTTGTATTAATAGTATAGAAAATTTTAATTCCATTAGATTTTAAATAAATGTTACCATAACTATATGTAGTAACTTGTAATATATAAATTTCTTACTTTAGTAATATTAACCATATGATAATCTATTTTATTAATAAAAAAATAAAATCATCCCTCCATAACACAAAGAAAATAATAAAAAACACCATCAGATACTCAATACTTAAAACATAACCCACAATATATTTTTAAAAAATTGAATGGAACAAATAATCCATACTCTAAAAACAAAAAATATAAGAACATTGGTTTTTTTTATAAGAATTTAATTACAGGAAATCAAGTTTAGGTCAATAAAAGCAAAAAAATACTAAATGGTACTTTCAAGCATGCACATACATGGATATTTTAATCTATTGGCCTTCAATTCTTTCTCAAAATCAGAAGAAGTGTTTCATCAGATGAAGAATAATAGTTTTCATTCATAATGACATTCCTATTTCTGAGTCTCTCATCACCGTTCGGTACATCAATGATGTCTGGGTCTTCCATTGTTCCCTTTGATCCTTATGATTGTGCCATTGCCAATATTTTTTTATTTGGGTTCAGTACAACGTGAATTTTTTTGGGAAGTTTTGTCTAATTAAATTTTTGGTTAAAAACTTATATTTCCTTTGTATTTTATTTTATTACTTTTTTTTTATTTATACTAATATGTGAATGGAGTAACACAAAATCTGAAATTGTATTTGTTATTTATTTCTTCTTTTTAAATAATCATTATTTTTGTGTTTTACAAAAATTTAGAAAAAATCAAATATAGCGAGATTTTTAATAGGTTAAACAAACACTCTACTCAAGTTGTGATATATATATATATATATATATATATATATATATATATATATATATATATATATATATATATATATATATAAATTATAAAAATGCTGTAAAATCAACTCTGCTTGTTAAAAAAAAAAACATAGAAACTTGAATGGCATGTACAAATCTCGAAATCAACATACTAACTCTAAGTTTCAGAAAATCTTACAAAATTATCAAAATTACCGTCTTTATCATCCTCGATCATATCTCTACAATCTTCCATAAAAACTAAACCAATAGGGTTCTGTTACAAATGTTTTTCCTTCTCAATTTCCTTTTGTTGAAGCAGAGCCTCCTTAAGTATCTTCAAACTCATACCAGACGATATAAACTGCAAAACATATTGAAATACGTGAGAATATAGTTAGAAAAATGTAGAAAATTCATACAAAAAGAAAGCAGAGAGATGAGTCTGAGATTCTTTGATTGAAGAAGTCCTTGTATTTATAGGTAGAAAATACTAATTCAAAAGGAAACTATAATAATTTATTTATTTAAGGAAAAGTATAATAATTTATTTATTTAAGGTAATAACATTATTATTATTATTATTATTCTTATTATTTATTTATTTATTTAATTTCTATTTGACATTTACTTACCAAATAAGTTTTACTACAAAAGTTTTGGGGGGAAAATTTGTTAGGAGGATTTTACTTTTATATATATATATATATATATATATATATATATATATATAGAATATAGATATATAGATATAGATATGCCAATATCAGTTACGGAGAATAATTGCAGTAATTAAGGAAAATGACAAGGCTTTAAATCTACATTAATAAGCACAAAACACTGACCTTTACACTTGCCATAACCGATAAAGATGCAGTGCTTGATGAAAGACAATTGCAGCAAGCCATCCATGGAGCACGGCAGCCCTATGATGATTTCCAAATGTTTCTCCATAGCCAAACTGGTAACCATTGCTATTGCCAGCCATTGTCACCTCCAAGCTGTACATCGCCGCTAATCCCCGTCGCGTCACAACGCCCTTGGGTTGCTAGTTGCAACACCGGGAAACACAACATCCCATTGACTCATAACAGCACTCCGAGGTGCCCAATTTCAACACCAATGGTCCTGCATGTCAATGCCCCAGACGACGGTGTAGGCCAGAAACAAGACAACAACGCCCCTTGACGTTGCTGTGGCAGAGTGCAGCAGTAGTGTCACACTTCCTCCTCCCTCCACCATTCTTGTTCATAACAGTAGCATCCTAGGCAGGACTCTTCATCGTCACCTCTTAGTGACGACGCCAACCCTGCCAAGTTCAAAGGGCAAAAGGCAAACAACGGTGCTACTATGGCACCGATTGAAAGTACCCAAACTGTGTTACAGATCCGGTCCACTTACAGAAACTAACCGTGACCGTCGTGAGCGACGACCATCGTCACCACTGCCTCCCTTTAGCCGGAGCATAGTCACTGGTAGCATCAGCATCAACCAGGAATGCCGAAGGAGAGAGATGTCACCAGATGGAGAGGAGGAATGCAGAACCGCCCGGATCCGATGGAGGAGGAACAACACCGCTCTCAACCATCACCGGGAACCCAGCGGCGCACCCCTCCAACGTCTTCTGATCTCTCCGTTGCACCTCCGCCTCTGCCAAGTATAGCCGTAGTCTTTAGCGACATCATCTGCCGCCAGCCTAAGCTACGACCTCCTGTCTCAAGCACGAAAACCCAACGCCACCGACGATCCTTATGGCAGTGATGTCATCATCACCGTCGTTGTCATCTCTCTGACGCCCAATAGCGGTCATCGGAGAAAATGGTAAAATGGCGACCGTCCGAGAATCATATGCAAAGTGAAGAAAATAAATTCTCACGTGAAAAACATGCAGCAGGTTAAAAGCAAGCAAAACATATATTGCATAACATACAATTCAAACGTATATATCATATGCAACTCTATCAACTAGGCAGAGATTAAATAAGCTCTGATACCAAATGTTAGAATATACACACAATTTGAACACATGTGATGACCTAACCTCATAGCGGAAGCATAATGATTAAGAAAAACTCCAGCCATAAACTACAAAAAATTAGTTTTTTAGCGACACTTATGTAAACACAAAAATGTAAACTTTGTATATATTCACAAAATTCCGTGTACAGCGTGTGTATAATTCAATGCAGGTACAAAATCTCTGTCTAGTCCTCTGATTCTTCACTAACGTTATCTATGGAAATGCCTCCGGGATTCAACTAGCGTAGCCTCCGGGATTCAATTGGCGCGTGCCTCCGGGATTCAAGTGGCGTAGCTTCCGGGATTTAAGTTGCGTCACTTCCGACAACGAGCGTCAAGAATTTAGAAGTAATCAACCCTGCAAAGTTTCAAAACACATGCAATGGATTCAAGCTGCTTTAAGATCCTCAAACGCCTTCAAAAGACTTCAAGATCTTCGAGACAATCAATTCTGCAAAGCTCCAAAGTACCTGCAATGGATTCAAATTGCCTGCAAAATCAACAAAAATGCCTTCAAATCTTCAAGCGTTCTTCAATGCCTTCAGGCTCTTCAAGTGCTCTCAACTCCTTAAGTCTTCAAGTTCTTCCAGCTTTCAAGTGTGTTTTGGAATGAAATGAAGGCTCTATTTATACTAGAAGCCTAACCAACATTCCTCAACAAACTCCCCCTTTAATTAATTAATTAATTAATTAATTAATTTAGAAAATGAACCTTGCCTAGAATCAAGTCCAGGTTCATTATCGTATAATCTAATTTAAATTCAAACTAAATTATAATTATCTAATCCAAATATAATAAAGTTAATATTATATTTAAATTATAATTATAATTTAAATTCAAATATGAAATGGGCTTGGGCCAACTAATTAATTAATTCAATAGCCCAAATCAAACTCAATTGGACTAATCAAATTAAATTAATTTCTATGATCCAATTAATCAAATTGGCCCAATCATCATTCTCAACATTGGCCCAATAAAACTTTAATCGGTCCATTTATCGGGTTCAAATTTTCTGTGTCTACAAATTGCCCCCTCGAGACTTGTCGGGACATGCGCCGTCTGATGTGCTTGGTGCGAGAAAGTCTCGAAACTTAACAAAACGGTCCTTTAAATCCATCGTGGTGCATCTATTTCCACGGGCCCAAATGCATGTCCGGATGTTTCGCGAACCCAAAATCAAAGATTAAATTGCCACCAAATGAGCCCAAACCATTTTAATAACATATGCCTGGAATTTTTTATGAGCCCAAAAATCACTTATATAAAATAAAACCAAGTTTGGCCTCTAGTTAAGAGCAAATTGACCCTTATTGCAAAATAACTGGAGCCATTCCATACGAACCCAACCACTGCCAGAATGACCTTAATTTAACCACACCTTTGTCCATAACCCATTAACTCATTTGCACAATTGGACCCATTAATTTATGTATAGTATTGTACCCCAACAAAGATGTCAGGGCGGAGGAGCCACGGTTAATTTGATTTTGTTTCCATTAACCCATCAACTTTTTTTTTTTTTTTTTTTTTTTTTTTTTTTTTTTTTTTGAAAGAACAAATCAATCCATTAGCTTCCTTCACCAAAAATAATATGTAACAACATAAGGAGAATCCTATTATAATTCAAACTCCAATCCTGATCGGAATTCAAAGTTTTGAACTCCTTGACTTTCGCAACCTGACTCAGCATCGTCTCAACATCAAACGCTCAAAGTCATCTATAAATAAGGTTGAATCCCATCATTCTACCACCGCGATCAAATTTTTTTTTAAAAAAAAGAAGGAAGGTTTCAGAGAAGCTGTTCATAGTCCACCCATTTAGTAAGGTAAAATCCTATTCTTAATCTCTTTATCTCCATCTTCTATATATATTCTACTTGCAGGATTTGTACAGCTGCAAAAAGAAAAAAAAAAAACAAAGGAGTGTCTGGGAACAATACAAACTGGGAAGCAACCTGGAAGCACTTGTTTTTATTGTCTTTTTTTTTCCTTAAGAGGTTGCCGGAGTTCTTCACAGAAGCCGTCGGTCGTAAATCGCCGCTGGAGTCTGCTATCCAACTCCATTTCTTCACCGTGAACTTCGCCGGACGTTTTTTTGTTTTTTGTTTTGAAGTCGCCGGAGACTACTGCTACGCTGATCACACGGAACAACAAGCAACGAGTCGCCGGAGGGTTTTTTGTTGTTGTTGTTTTTTCAGTTGGTGGTTGCCGGACTGCTACCCGCCGGAGTACTTCTCCGTCTATCGCAGGTCGCCGGAGCTCTTTTTCATCTGTTGCAGGAGATCCGTTGCTGCCGAAGGTTGCGCTATAGGCGCTCTGCAGCCGGAGTTTGCTACTGGGGATGGCTTGAGGTCCATCACTGGAGCATTTTTTTTTTCTTGCTAAGCTGCGAGACCAGAGACCATGTATGCAGAAAGATAAGAAGGTATGCAAATGGAGTTCCTGACACTGTTATATGTGTTCTACCGCGGAAAGCTAGGTCTTATTGAGGAGAGGTTGGAGAAGAACACTGAAAGCAGAAGCGTTATATTTTTTTTTGCCTGCCAATGTGAACAGGAAAAAAAAAAACTTATAGCCTCTAAACCCCCAAATAGCCAATCTGCCATCACCTCAAAATGCAAGCTGTTATATCTATTTCAACTAAAATTTTGAAAAAAACCGGTTCGAACCCGTCGGAGCCCTCCCCTTGATGCACACCGTTATATACACTTCTGAAAGGCTCATGTTCCAGTCCACCTCTATTCCCAAGAAGCAGCAGCGGGTGCGAGACCATGGCTTTGACAACTACATGGAGGTGGAAAAGAAAATGCGCAAAGTCCTAAAATTCCAGGAGCTCATCCTCACTCAGCCAAGCTCTATGATCTCGGTTTCTCGCTTGGACATGCCCCCATGCAGGCTTGGTTTCAAACAGTTTGAAGCAGGCCATTTCATCCTCAAGTTCCCCCATGTTTTTAAGATTTTTGAACACCCTGTTCAGAGAACCCTGTATTGCAGGTTTACCCGGAAAGCTCACATGCAAATTGACCAAAAACATCAAGGCTTTTTTTGTTTGTTTGTTTGTTTTTTTTTTGTTTTTTTTTTTTTTTGCTTCGTTTTCTGATCTTTTCTTTCTTTTATCCTTCTGTTTACGCTTTTTTTTTATTGTTTTTCTTTTCATTTTGTATTCTTCTTTTTTATTTTTTCGTTTCTGTGCTTTGTTTTTCGTTTTTTTTTTTTTTTACTTTGCTTTTCGTTCTTTTTTGTTTTGCTTCTTTTTGCTAATATCCTAATAGTAATACTATAATATAATAATAATATAATAATAATAATAATAATAACAATAATATTTATAATAACGATAAACATAACAATAATTATATAATATTGTGTACATATATGTATACAATGTATTAACATATGTAGTCCACATGTAGTATATTTATAAAATCATTATTGCATAGATCATGGTCCATAAAATTGTGTGGGCCATAGTTCAAAAATTTGCCATATATATATAATTTATCAATTTAATTTTGTGTTATGTATATGCTATATATTTGTACATAATATATCATAGTTATTGTTCTTTTTTTTTTTTTTTTTTTTTTTTTTTTTTTTGCAACGACTTTTCGACTTTGACACATTCAAGATGGTGTACTTTCAAGATCAACGACGTAACGGGCAAGATGTCATGGTTATATCGAGCAGAAATAGTGACCATCAAGTCATACTGAAGGTTAACCCACCCATAGTACTACGCGACCCGCCAAAGCTCACGGTGTCGTATCATGCGAGTAACTGGACCCCCGAGTACGAATGCCCGCCATCCAAGGTGTGGACCTTGCTACCCGGAATGCAGCACCAACCTTCCAAAGATGCCCTTCCTACACTGGGGCGTCGTATACTTAATGCTGAGGTCTCGTGGGGCCAAGACATAGACTTCGAGGGCGAGTTCACTTTTCTAAAAGATTATTGGGAGTGGGTTGAAGAAACGCTTCACTTCTCCCACGACACCTTAAAGGAGGGGAAGATATATGATGCTGTGTTTGCGTCATTATTTACATATGACCGTAACATCAACATTGTCAAAGCCTTCTGCGAAGCATGGTGCCCAAGAACCAACACCCTGATCACCTCGTCTGGTGAGGTGAGCATATCGCCTCGGGATTTGCACGTTCTTGGAGGACTACCACTGTCCGGCGGTATTTACGATGAACACATCCCGAGTGCCCTGGACCTAAAAAGGGGCCCAAACAGGTGTTGTGCAAGCTTATTCGAGGCCTTTTATCTTTTAAACCAGCAAGAGGATGGCACCCCCTTTGTTCAAGCATCGCGATGGATTGACTTCTGGTGCAGAAAATCGCGAACACATCCAGCTCCTCCACCTCCATCCCAAAAGGACAGGAAATCTCGGCCAAAGAATACCCACAACCCAAGCGGAGAACTTAACAAATCCCTCAGGTGGTTAGATGTGAGCAGGACGCCCTTTCTTGAACTAGGCATCTCTCAGCGTTTCGAAAAGGAAGCTTATTTGGCCGCGTTTTTATCTTGTTGGCTTTGCGTGTTTGTCCTGCCATGTACACCAACAAGAACCATTCGCCCAGAGACTTTCAGGATAGCATGCATGATGGCTAAAGGGGATAAGATATGCCTTGCGGCTCCAGTACTTGCTAGTATTTATTCTGGTTTAAACTCAATCTCGGAATCCCACTCTCCTGGTCAAATAGGAGATCCTTTTCCAATCCATTACGTGTACGGCTGGCTAGCAACTTACTACCAAACCCACTTTAAGACCCCCAGCCTCACGTTAGCAAACCCAAAGATGGTCACTAATTCTGGAGAAGGTGGTGCAAGGTATTACACCGAGATGGATGCCCGTAAGAAGATATTCAAAGGGGACGTTTCTTGGCTCTGCAACTCCCGCAAGGATAGTAGAGATTTTATCTTTTACGACGACCGTAGAGGGAGTAGGGAAGACTTTGAGTACTTCATATGTTTGCGCCCTAGCTTCCTCGTTTTGCGCCAAGGGTCTCAATGCAAAGCCGAGCCTTACATGCCGCATCGCTTCAGTCGTCAATTTGGATTCTATCAAGCATATGCCCCCGGCCTGTTGGCGAAGGATGTCCGTTATGCTTCACTCACCGAAGGATTCCGACTTCATCGCCAATATGATAATATCAACTCCCAATCTAGGGCGACATTTCCCATGAGCCCGGCTGCTCCAAAGAAGCATTTTTCGAACGAGTAAAAGGCCTGGTTGATCGATGTGAGTGCAAACCTTCTCGAGAATCATTTCACAGACATAGCCGTTAACGGAAACCCAAACGTACTTGTCGGCGAGGAAGGAACTCAAGAACAAAGAGACCAACTGACCACCTCAAGGAACAAAAAAACACATGCACAAGAGGACATGTCATCTCGGGATAGGGCCTCAGGACATGTCGCTCGAAGGAGCAGGGAGGAGCAAGCGAGGCAACGAAGCTCGGACGAGGACGCTGGTAGTGATGACGACCAAGATCGCTGTTGGAAACGGCCTAGAGGGAGACCATTGAACCAGGTTAAGATACTTCCCCAAATTCTCCCGTTTCGTATATCGTTGGACTTTGGCCTTTGTTAACGTACATGCACTACTTCTTACAGGATCTTGCCGAGCCACATGTTAGCAACGATGTCCAGTCATCAAATCACCAGTCTTCAATGGGACAAAGTGGCGGACGCTCTAATACCCTTGACCTCGAGGTAGAATCCCACCAGTCGACGTTGCCCTTAAACACAACTCCTCAGGAGATGCAGCCAGAGCCGTCCCAAGCCTCTATCTTCCCCGGCGAGGAGTCGTTTATATCACAATACATGGCTTTCATTGCGGGAGTTTGGAGTAGTATCTGCAGGAAGCTTAATGAGATCCCAGCTGAAAGAATTTCTTCCTTCCAAGGAAGCGTTGAAAGACAACTCCAAGAAATGGGACGGGACGGGGTGGACCTATCAATATTGAAGCGACGAGTGGCCGAGTTCTTTAACAAAGCTAAAGATTTCGATCGGGCGCGGTCGCAGCTCTCGAATGCACTGCCCGTTGAAACCCAAGCCGCGAAGCTAGTTCTAACGCAAGGTATCCTTGTAGAAGCTCAACGGACGTGTTCTCAAACCGAAGCGCTTCTTCTTGACGAACAGAAAACCCTCGAAGGCGCCGCCGATCGAAAAGCCCTCCTGGAGAAAACGATAAAGGATGCACAGGAAGAGTTGAAGGAGATTGAAGCCAAGAACCCGGAGCTCCAAGACCGTGTGACGAAGGCTCAAGAACAACATAACGCATCGCAAAAGGCCGTGACCACCGCTGAGGATGAAATTAAACGTATTCGAGACTGCCCCACGTTGACAGATGAAGATGAAGAAAAGCTTACTTCAATCAAAAGAGAGTTGGAAGCGTATAAGGAAGATCTCATGAGCTTTAGAATACTTTAGATTTATTTATATTTTTTTTGCTTAGAGATTTTTTTTTTTGTATAACGCATGAGTTTTATACTTGGAAACAAGACTTGAATACGACTTGATTTCTCTTATCTTTTCAACAATACTTGCGAACAATTGAACTTCAGCGTGAACAGAAGTAACTAAGTCTAAACCCAAACGAGTCACTCTAATAGAAATCTGACAAAAGAATTCACCCGTAATTACAACGTGAACAGAGATGACCCATCTCCAATACATCTACATTATTCGAACAAACGTGACATAAAAGGGACACAAAGGGGTTTATTTTAGTCATGACTGAACTTAGAAGAGGAGGTGTTTCTAAGCTGCCTACGTACTCCTGCGAAGGAGATCAAGTCAAACGTAGTTCAAAGGACCGTTTGAATAGGTAGGGCCGTTCACAGTTTAAACTCATGCGGGCCAGGAGTTTACCGTACACAGTTTAAGCTCGTGCGGATCAGGAGCGTCTATGACTTGGGCCCACTCATAGACAAGCGAGATGCATTAGCAGTTTAACCACGTGCTGCATTTTTGGTGGATATCATTCATTTCGTAGTCCGTGTGCTTAGGGATGATAGATCTTTAAGAATTTCCCGTTAATAGGGCCAACTCGCACACCATCTTCATCAATTAGCTTGTATGCACCTCCTGAGTATGCTTCTTGTACCACGTAAGGTCCATCCCATTTTGGAGTAAACTTGTGCCCAGTTTTCCTTGTAATAATGATAGGTCTACGAACCACCAACACCTTGTCACCAACCTGAAATGAGCGAATCCTTACCCTCTTGTTGAAAGCTCTAGAAATTCGAGCTTGATAGCATTCTAAAATTTGTTGGGCCTGCAATCTCTTCTCATCGAGAGCTTCTAACTCTGCCAACCGCAACTTTACATTATCCTCGTCTGTAAGGCCTTCTTGGATATCTAACCTTAGAGAAGGTATTTGGCGTTCAAGAGGCAAGACTGCTTCGACCCCGTAAACCAGTGAGTATGGAGTGCTTTGTGTTGGTGTACGGTATGTAGTTCGGTATGCCCACAGTGCTTCTTCCATCCTTTCTTGCCAATCACGTTTTGACTTCGACACCACCTTTTTTAGTAGATTGCATAGAGTTTTGTTAAAAGCCTCGGCAAGTCCATTTGCCGCAGCATAATAGGCTGATGAATTTCTTTGCTCGAACTCAAAAAGTTTGCAGATTTTATCCATCAGTTTATTATCGAATGGTTTCCCGTTGTCGGTTAGGATATACCGAGGGATGCCAAAACGATAGATAATGTGAACTCGGATGAAATCGGCAACGTTTTCCTTCTTCACTTCCTTTAAAGCCACTGCTTCAGCCCACTTTGAGAAATAATCGGTGGCTGCTAATATATACGAATGCCCTGCTGATGACTTGGGTGTAATAGGACCAACCACATCGAGCCCCCATGCATCAAATGGCCACGATGCTACCGTCGGATGTAGCGGTTCAGGAGGTTGATGGATAAAGTTCGCATGAAATTGACACGCTTGACATCTCCGTGCATAGTCTATGCAATCCTTCACCATCGTAGGCCAGTAGTAACCCATTCTTTTGATGTGAAAATGTAACTTAGGACCAGACTGATGAGCACCGCACACTCCAGAGTGAGCCTCCTCCATCGCTTGTAAAGCTTCCTCTTCGCCTAAACATCGAAGAAACACACCATCAAACGAGCGCCGGTATAGCGCATCCTTGAAATATATGAAGCGAGGAGCTCGACGTCTTACATCTACCCTCTTACGAGGGTCTTGAGGTAACTTCCCATCAACAAGGTAGTCAATCAATGATTGCCTCCAATCCTCTTTATCTACCTCATAGACAGAAATAGTCGGGAGTTCAACAATGTCGTCAAGAGAGCCATCGTCCTCGAATATTGGAGGGACTACCCATCTTTGGTATACTCGTAGCCGAGCCTCATCTATAGGATGTGATATAGTTGAAGCCAAAGCAGCTAAGGCATCGGCTTGCTTATTATGTTTCCTTGGAATGTGCTCCATCGTAGCATCTCCTAGCCAATGCAGGAGCATCTTTGCATAACTGTTGTATGGGATCAACTCTGGCTTTTTTACTTCGTAAACCCCAAGTACTTGGTTGATAATCAGTTTGGAGTCTCCGTATATGTTAACCCTTAGTTGCTTCATATCAGCTGCAATTTCAAGTCCCAAAATGAGTGCCTGATACTCGGCAACATTATTCGAGCAGCGCTCTGTCAAGGTAAATGAATAAGGAAGCACTTCCCCTTCAGGCGTAACAAAGACAACTCCAGCGCCTGCCCCCTCTTTGTGTGCCGCTCCATCAAAGTACATCTTCCATGGAGGTAAAACTTCGACCACAAGCACGTCCTCATCAGGTAAGTCACTGGACAGCTCCCATTCGGCAGGAATTGGATGGTCAGCTAGGAAATCTGCTAAGGCTTGCCCCTTGATGGACTTCTGTGGTACATAAGTGATCTCAAACTGTTGAAATAATAAGTACCACCTAGCAAGTCGATCGGAAAGAACAACCTTTGACATGACATACTTCACTGGGTTTGCCCTGGAAACTAGTCGAATTGTATGCGCTTCGAAATAATGCTTGAGCTTCCTAATGGCGAATACAAGGGCCAGACACAACTTCTCAATTGGCAGATATTTGAGCTCATTTGGCGTCATCATTCTACTTAAATAATAAAGGGCATTTTCTTTCCCGTTATCATTCTCTTGTGCAAGTAAAGCACCCACCGAGCTTTCTTGGGCAGAGATGTAAAGGATCAACGAGCGTCCTGGAATTGGAGCAGTCAGCACAGGAGGCTTCATTAAATAGGGCTTGATGCTTTGGAATGCATTCTTGCAGGCCTCATCCCATACAAACGGGACACCCTTCTTCATTAACCGGCTAAAGGGCTGACATCTTCCTGCTAGGTTTGATATGAATCTTCTTATATAAGCCAACTTCCCTTGCAAGCTTTTAAGCTCATGAAGGTTCTTTGGCTCAGGCATCTTCATTATAGCGTCGATCTTTGCTTGTTCGATCTCAATGCCCCTATGTCGAACAGTAAACCCAAGGAATTTGCCAGCAGCAACCCCAAAAGCACATTTCAGGGGGTTCATTTTGAGTTGAAACTTCCACAAGCGGTCAAATACTTGTCTTAGATGCATCATGTGATCTGTGCGGAGTTTCGACTTCACAACCAGGTCGTTTACGTAACATTCCACCATTTTATGCAGCATGTCGTCAAATATAGTCTGCATGGCCCTTTGGTATGTAGCACCTGCATTTTTCAAACCAAAGGGCATCACTTTGTAGCAGTAGATACCTTTTGGCGTACGAAACGCAGTAAACTCCTCATCTTCTGGCGCCATGCGGATTTGATTGTAACCAGATGAGCCATCCATGAATGACATGATCTCGTGTCCAGTTACAGCATCTATCATTAACTCTGTGATAGGGAGCGGGAAGTCATCTTTCGGGCATGCAACATTAAGATCTCGAAAGTCTACGCACACGCGGATCTGGCCATTCTTCTTGCGCACAGGAACAATGCTGGATATCCAAGTTGGGTATTTAACTTCGCGAATGAAACCAGCCTCTATAAGCTTGTTGACTTCTGCTTCGATTGAGGGAATGAGCTCGGGGCGGAAGCGCCGTTGAGCTTGCTTAATCGGGCGACACCCCTTTTTTACTGCCAAGCGGTGCACGGCTATCTTTGGGTCCAACCCTGGCATCTCCTCGTATGTCCATGCAAATACATCGATATATTCTTTCAAAAGTGTGACATATATTTCTTCATCTTCGTTGGAAAGGAGTGAACTAATGAAGATAGGTCGAGGACTTTCAGGAGTTCCTAGATCCACCTCTTTTAGTTCGTCCACTGCGGCTTGTACCCCTTCTTCTAGCTCTTGAGGTGCATCTTCTGCATCTTCACCCTCGGTTGGAATCTCATCGTATAATGTTATATGAAACGACGATGCCATCTCATCTTGACTTGGTGTTGCCTCACAACTTGAATCAATATTTTCTTGACTTCTTTCTCGCACTTGGGTGTGTACAATGGTTCTTGGTTGGACCTTCAAAACTTCACCACACGAGACATAGATATTAACTTCTCTTCTCATGCGAGATGGAATGGCACTCCTGAGCCTTTTTGAGGGTTCCATTTCAGTAGGAGGGTTGGTCTGCTCCTTCGAACTCTGAGTAGGCCCAATTCTGTCATGTACTGATTTTCTCTTAGCCGGTTTGGGATTTGGCCCAAGTCTGCGGAAGACTGATTGTCGTGATTCTACATCTCCGATTCTATCAAAAACAGACTGTTTCTTGTCACCTTCCTCTTCATCTGTAGAAGTGATGCAATTACTTGTGGCTCTGTTTATGAATATTCGCACGGGCTTAGGGGGAACGTAACCCAATCCCTTGCGTTGATGCGGCTCCTGCTGATTCGACTTGCCTTTACCACCAGCTTCTGGGATGAGCTTCCCCAGCTTTTGTGGATCTTTGGGATCATATCCAGCTTTGAATAGAAGTTTATATGCATTAGGGTCGAAGCCGCCAGTGCGCTTAGCGGGCACTGTTTGACTTGCCCCAACTTGAGCTTCATCTTCAAGCGGTTTAACTGGAGCTGCTGCTTTTAATGTTTCAATCCTTGCGAGTGGGAAAACAAGTTCCTTGTCGCGATGAGCTTGGTCTACAACTTTCTTGCCTTTCCACTTTGGATCAAGAGGTGTGTCAACATTGCTTTGCTCGGCTTCCTCTACAACTTGTTTCTTCAAGTAAAACTTTGCATCTGCAAAGTATGATTCTGCTTCAATGAAGGGAGTTTCATCAGCGACTACCTTTTCTTTCACCCCGCCTTTTTCAAACATGAGGCATTGGTGCCAGGACGAGGGAACTACTCCATTTTCATGTATCCAAGGCCGGCCCAACAGCAAGTTGTAGGATGTCCTTGCATCTATCACATAACATAGTGTACTCGAGTTTAGTGTTCCGATCCTGAGGTCGAGTCTGATGGTCCCGAGTGTTCTTTGTCCGCCTTGATTAAATCCTTGAATCATTAAGCGGCTTTGAGAGAGCTCGTCGGTGGAGATGCCAAGTTCTTTCATTGCTCGGAGTGATAAAATGTTCACAGCCGACCCTTGATCAATCAAAATCCTTTTAATCTTTTGCTCGCGGGCATAACCTTCAACAAACAACGGACGATTATGTGGTGTACCACCAAGCAACAGATCCTCATCTTTAAAAGTTATCTCGGCGGTATAAGACGCGGCTTTGTGGACTTGAACCTCGTCACCTCCCTCAATCACGGGGAATGAACATTCCTCCTCTTCAACATGTCTCTCTTTAATACTCAAGCGAGTTCCAAGAATATTTGTCCCATGCGGAGGAAGCGTCTTTGGCATGTATTGAGCCAGGGCAACTGGTGTTCGAGACATGCCGGGACGTCCTCTCATCTTTGTGCCATAGGCGAGGTCCCTTGCTGGCTTTCTCTCTACCCATTGCTTCGTTATTCTCTTCAAAGATCTAACATGTCCAGCATTGTTCCTTTGTTTTTTGCGGGTAACAATTACCCAATCCTTCTCACATACCGGCTTGACCTGTGGTAATTCCGGCTGTTGCCTAGTAGCATGCTTCACAATAAATGGAAGCGGGCGTTTGTATTGCTTGCCCCCATCCTCTTCATCACTCTCCACAACTAACGGAGCGAACCTTCCGCATGAAATTTGGTTGGTGCTGGCAGTTGCATCAGTCAGCTCAATCTTTCCATCACGAGCAAGTCTCATCACCTTATCTTTAAAGACGAAGCATTTTTCAATCGGGTGTCCGAGGAGATGATGATACTTGCAATAGTTGGGGTCGTCCGCCTTAGAAGCTTCTTCGGGACGCTTCATCTCCGGTAATTCAATCAACTTAAGCTTTAACAATTCATCAAACATGGGTGACACATCAGAGTCCAAGAACGGATACTGTTTTTGCTGCATCTCTTCAATGATTCTAGTACCCCGAGATGGGCGGGAAAATGGCCTTAGCCTGGGATTTTCAGTTACTTTGGCGAAAACCCGCATTGGTGCTGTTTTTACGTTCATGGCCTCCTTCTTTTCTTGTTTCGGGAAGGGTTTGCCCCCTTTCTTGAATTCTTGTTTTACAGGCGCCTTGGATGAGCTAGCGATACTTGACATGCCGAGCCCTCCATTGGCTTCAATACTCAATTCCATGTCGTGAGCACGACTGGATAGTTCTTCAAATGTTCTAGGCTTGATTCCCTGCAAGATATAAGAGAGCTCGAAGTGCATCCCTTGGATGCACATTTCAATTGCGGAGCTTTGTGATATCCTCTCTTTACAGTTAAGGCACAACTCCCTCCATCTCTCGATGTAAGTGCCTGCACGCTCACCCTTCCATTGGTGGGTAGTGGTGAGTTCCAAGAAGCTGACAGTTTTCCTGGTGCTGTAGAAGCGGGTCAAAAACTCGCGCTCCATGTCATTCCAGCTATCAATGCAACTATGCTCCAGGTCAGTGTACCAATCAAAGGCAGTGCCCTTCAGAGAGCGGACGAACTGCTTGACGAGGAGATCTCCGTATGTTCCTGCATCATTACAGGTTTCAACGAAGTGGGCGATGTGCTGCCTCGGGTTGCCTTTTCCATCAAACTGCTGGAACTTGGGAGGTTGATAGCCCAGCGGCATTTTCATTTCTTCAATTCTCTGAGTATATGGCTTAGTGTAAGTATATGAAGATTGTCCTCCCTCGAGCTTCCCCTTGATCGCTCCCATGATGTACTCGTTCAACTGCTCAACGGGTATCATGCCCTCAGAAATTGGGATACTCTTCTCGGCGGGTGGTGGACGGGAGATTGTCTCTTCCATTCCTGGCCTACTTTGATGGCGCGGGGACTCGACATCAATCTCATCTCCTTGGGTTTGAGGCTGCTTCCCGGAAGCCCGACTTGTTTCGCCGTTCCTTCCGCTTTCAACCTTTTCGCTGAGCACATTGATCCGCCTTTCTTGGTTATGCATGAGTGCAGCTATCCCCTCGAGAGATTTAGTGATGTTTGCGAGTTGTTCCTCCACCGAAGCTGCGTTCGTTGTCATAGCGGGCATGATCGTGTATATGTGATTCCATTCTGGTGAGGTTCTCTGCAGAAGTGATGACTGTGATGAACTTCCACTGCTTGGAGTTTTATTCAAGGGAATAGGGCTCGCAGGACTCTTGTTGCTTGGAGCTCCCTCACTTGTAGGATTCTGGTCAGCAACAGTTTCCTTTGTAGAGAATGATCCTTTGTCATGTGCAGCTCTCCGTGACATAGTGGAGTTTCTGTCAATCCTTCGGACGATGTGGCGGGCAATGTCCTGGGCCTCGTGAAGTTGCACCCCTAGGTTCCTCACTCGGCTTCGAGTCATTGCTCCTCCTGCGCCTTGGCTATCACCGGAACCGGCCGCTGATGGTGCCCTGGAGCGGGTGGCCTGAGCATATGTCATCTTGGATGAGGGATTTCTTGATGCCATTTAGATTCCTTCCTTGTAGAGCTCGCGAATCAACAGCGAAGAGATGAGAGGCAGAGTTGTCCCACTGAGCGTGCCAAAATCTGCAAACACAAAAATGTAAACTTTGTATATATTCACAAAATTTCGTGTACAGCGTGTGTATAATTCAATGCAGGTACAAAATCTCTGTCTAGTCCTCTGATTCTTCACTAACGTTATCTATGGAAATGCCTCCGGGATTCAACTAGCGTAGCCTCCGGGATTCAATTGGCGCGTGCCTCCGGGATTCAAGTGGCGTAGCTTCCGGGATTTAAGTTGCGTCACTTCCGACAACGAGCGTCAAGAATTTAGAAGTAATCAACCCTGCAAAGTTTCAAAACACATGCAATGGATTCAAGCTGCTTTAAGATCCTCAAACGCCTTCAAAAGACTTCAAGATCTTCGAGACAATCAATTCTGCAAAGCTCCAAAGTACCTGCAATGGATTCAAATTGCCTGCAAAATCAACAAAAATGCCTTCAAATCTTCAAGCGTTCTTCAATGCCTTCAGGCTCTTCAAGTGCTCTCAACTCCTTAAGTCTTCAAGTTCTTCCAGCTTTCAAGTGTGTTTTGGAATGAAATGAAGGCTCTATTTATACTAGAAGCCTAACCAACATTCCTCAACAAACTCCCCCTTTAATTAATTAATTAATTAATTAATTAATTAATTTAGAAAATGAACCTTGCCTAGAATCAAGTCCAGGTTCATTATCGTATAATCTAATTTAAATTCAAACTAAATTATAATTATCTAATCCAAATATAATAAAGTTAATATTATATTTAAATTATAATTATAATTTAAATTCAAATATGAAATGGGCTTGGGCCAACTAATTAATTAATTCAATAGCCCAAATCAAACTCAATTGGACTAATCAAATTAAATTAATTTCTATGATCCAATTAATCAAATTGGCCCAATCATCATTCTCAACATTGGCCCAATAAAACTTTAATCGGTCCTGGCTCCTAGATCACTATTTTTATCAGTTTTAATTTTTTGAACTTCTTTTATAGTGTGTGTTTCATTTGTGGTCCATTGTTGTGTTCAGTGCGAAAATTAAACAACTAATGTATGTACTTAAATCATATATTGTATTCTGAAAATCGCTTTAAATTTATTTAGTTTTCTCTATCTTACTCTAATTTGAGACTATATAGCATGCATGCATTTTTGAATTGATATGATGAGGATACTGCAGGCTGGCTGCTGCATTCTTACTTTAATTGTACGTTTCGTATGTTATGTTATACCCTTGCATACATATATGGTTTCTTTAAATTGTACAGATTAACATGCTTGCTCTCCTAGAGCTTTGCTCTTTTTCTTCTTATCTTTTGTTCATTTCTGTTTTATTCTTTGAGATTACTAACCCTTGAACTGAACTCAAACTGAAGAATCAGATGACTTCTATGAGTTTACAGCTGAAGATTATTACCGCATATTGTCAACCAAGAAGGAAGGTAATACATACATATAGCACTACAAAAAATCAATCATTTAGCAACAAAGTAATTTCCATTCCTTTTCTTGTTCCCAGAAAATGTCACTGCTTTGTTCCTCTTCCTGGCACCATTGTGAGTTTCACGAATTTCCTTTCTTCTCTCTTCTACATGTTTATAGTTATCTTTGTTGCGTCTTATTTCACATCTAGTTCTAATACTATTTGTTTTTTTTTCCTTGAACAATTTCAGGATTACATTTAAGAGGATCATTGCAAAAAGATGACCGAACAGTTCTCTGGCTTGCCCTATGTCATGACTGTGCTCAACTGTTTGCTTTCTGCTTGGTATTCCTGAAGAAACTGGTTTTTCTTATGTTCTCTCTTCAAGTAGCTTCTAAATGACAGTTATAATGACAATTTCAAAGATTACTTTCTCACAAGTTCTACCATTAGATTCATACTTTTCAGAGTCTGTCATCTTCTTGATCTTCAGTCTTCTGATAAATTGATATGTTGCATTCCCAGACGTATTGTTTTAATTACCAAGTTCTAAGTTCTAACATATGTTGCATTATAATGTGTATTATGTAACATTAATAAATTCTAACATATGTTGCATTACAAAGCTTGACCTTTTCAAAGCTCATATTGTTTTAATTACCAAAAGGGAAAGCCACATTCTTTGTCCAAGGTAAACTGTCACTTAGACATATGGATTTGAAAGTTGTTTAACTTTATGACCTCATGTTTGGTGCAGACTAAAAATAGTACCACTGCAGCTCAGGAGAAATGCATCACACACCTGTTACTGTATCATTTTTGTGTTAATCTCCCTGTAATTGTTTTATCCTATCCTGTCTTTAGATACATGGGAATGCGAAGTAGTCTTCCCTTGCCATCCTGGTATTTACGAGCTCTTTCCGAACTAACACATAGTTGAACAGACATAGCACAATTCAATTTTCCCAATGTTGCCTGATACTTCTATTTCTTTTACTCTTTTATATGTATGTATACACTTTGCATACTTCATATATTATGTACTATGAACCTTCTATTTTTTCAGGAAAGTTATTTCAACTCAAATAATATTCTACTTCATCCTGGAGGACTCTGTATCCTATTGGGGGCATAGGATTTTACATACAAAATGGCTCTACAAGCATGTTCACAGTGTCCATCATGAGTATGTAGAGAGCACTGGTTTTTAATAACAAGTTTTTGTTGCTATTTTAATTTTTCGATCACAGGTATGCAACGCCAATGGTGACTTCTGAATATGCTCATCCGGCTGAGATTTTCTTCCTTGGATTTGCTACAATAATTGGTCCTGCAGTCACTGGTCCCCATCTGATTACACTATGGCTATGGATGGTACTTAGAGTCATCGAGACAATTGAAGCGCATTGTGGTTTTCATTTCCCATGGAGTCTCTCAAACTTCTTGCCTGTATATGGGGGGTTCGTATATAACTTTTGTTTTCATTACAACTTTTGTTCTTAGTATCTATCAACTGTAAAACCTATTTGTTGGCTGCCAGGGCTGATTTTCACGACTACCATCACCGGCTGCTATATACCAAGTCTGGCAACATTTATTTACATGTGTTACGAAAGGAAAGAGAGAGAGTTTCTAATGTGCTGTCATATATTATATCAAACTCTCATAGGAATAGAAAATATAAAGCCCTATAAATAGGTACTAGAAAACTACGAATAGGAAACAAATTTCCATATGTCCTACCTACCTAAAACCCTAAACTGCCTAATATATAGAGATTCTATATATCAAATATATATTCCTTAACACTCCCCCTCAAGTTGGAGCATATATTTTAATGCTGCCCAACTTGTTACACAAATGAGTGATAACCCAAAATAACTAAATAACAAATAGCTCAAGTCTATTTAGGACACTCCTTTGATCGAACAAGCTTGAAATTGGATACTCATACTCCCCCTCTAACAAAAGCTTCGAACGCCACGAATCCCACGAACAAAGAACAATGGGTGAACACAAAGTGACCGAAAAAGCTTGAAATTGGATACTCCCCCTGAAACGAAAGCTGTGAACGTCACCAATACCTACGGACAGTTGGGTGAACTCAACGTGGTGGACTGAACAAGCTTGGGATTGAACCCTCCCCTGAACCAGAAGCTTGAACTCCACCAATACCGCAACTCCGGGTGAACCAAAAGTGGACCGAACAAGCTTGGACACACAAAGTAAAGAAGACAAACTCCAAACTGGAGGACACAATTTCATTACTAACAAAAGGGCAGTATCTTGACCAACACAAGGGAAGCATGCTCCAATTAACAAGCATAAAAAAAAGGAGACAACACCAAAACGAAGGAGAGATAACACCAAACCGAGGCAGCACCAAAACAAGACAACACCAAAACACAAAACAAGACAGCACCAAAACGAGACAAATTGACTGTAGAACAAAAGACAATGGTCCAAACTAAGTCTAGAACCAAGACAAACAGACTTAGGCGACCCAAGAACAAGTTGAACAAAACGTTTTTCAATCGTTGGAGGAGCCTCACGCGCCGACGGCACGTGAGGCTCACGCGCTAGTCAAAACGTGACGACAACGCAGCGGAAAAAAAAATTATCGTAAAGGCTCAGATACCATGTTACGAAAGGAAAGAGAGAGTTTCTAATGTGCTGTCATATATTATATCAAACTCTCGTAGGAATAGAAAATACAAAGCCCTATAAATAGGTACTAGAAAACTATGAATAGGAAACAAGTTTCCATATGTCCTACCTACCTAAAACCCTAAACTGCCTAATATATAGAGATTCTATATATCAAATATATATTCCTTAACAACATGGATTGGTAAGATCTTTCAAATTTCAATCAAGTTTAACTAACCATTGGTAGTAAGATCAATCAAATTACATGGAGAAGTTTAAATGCTTGTCTCTCTCTCATCAGGATATTTGGTACTGACAAAGGTTACAGAAAACTGAAGGCAGACAGTTGAAATGAAGCTGACAAAAAAGAGATAGAGAAGTGAGTGATGAAGTTTTAGCTTGACGAGATAGGGGTGGCTCTTTTGTAGTTGTCATTCATGTCCATAGATACAAATTTTGTAGTTGTCAAACGAACATTTGAGGAAGTAAATTTACACTTCTATGTCCATAGGTACAAAGATGTCAACTATGGATTTTTTATGTAAAAGTTCTTTTTAGTTTATGTATGCAATTCAATTAATATATAGACTTTTGTACTTGAATATTGTTTGATGTTATTATTTGACAAATATTTGTTACAATTGATTTTATTTTAAATTGAATGTGTATACGGAGTTTGTTTGGGATTGCAATCCAAATTCTAATGTGGAGAATTATAAAAAAGAAATTAAATGCAAATTTAGTGGCAGTTTGAAAGTGACACAATTATTACATAAGAAAATAATTTTAAAAAATAAAATTATATTTTAGCGGCGGTTTTAAAATTGCCGCTAATATTTATGGTAATATTAAATATAATATTTGCCAGCGGTTATATAAATGTCACTAAATGTTTATAAAAAATGATCAATTTTTAGAGGCGGTTCGAAAACCGTCGCTAAATATATGATTGACGGACTGATTCCCGCGGTTGTAGAAAATCGCCGCTAAATGCTTCGCGACACACTATTTAGACACGGTTGAATAACCGCCGCTAAACACAATAGTGGCGGTTTGTAACCGCCGCTAAATGTAAAAAAACCGTCGCTAAATGTTTAATTTGGTGTAGTGATAGTTGATACTTTGTTGCATTGCATTGTTGCTTCAAGAAATCCAATGATGAAAGTTTTGTTGTCTACCATTAATCTTGTAACACCCCCTAAATTCCATGCTATTTAAAGCCTTAAACATGCAGATATCTAAACCAAAACATCAAACACAGCGGAAGACTGAAAGAGGAAATATATATAAACTGGGAGTAAAGGGGTGCTATGCCACGCTCACCCAGAGGCGAACGCACAGGCTAACATCTGCATTGTTCAAAATCTAAAACCAAACATCACAAAGTACTAAGTCTAAATTGGCTCACAGGCCACAAAACATAAGGGAAGAGCTACACTAGCTGGGACTAAACCACGCACTCGTCTAAGCATCACCTGAAAGAAACATATAAAACATGGGACGACGCCCGGTCAACGAATAATGCTGGTAACCCACCAATACATGTGAAATATCATACATAGGTAAGGTATAAGTTTGAAAGCCATTTTCGAAACGGAATATATATATATATATATATATATATATATATATATATATATATATATATATATATATATATATATATATATATATATATATATATATATAAGTTCAAAACCGAGAGTAATAGTCAACATAAGTTCAAAACAGAGAGTAATAGTCAACGCAAGACTCAAACACTTCCAACAAGAACACGGGAACACTTCCCAAGACTACAAGGAATAACAATGACTCACAAGAAGTCTCAAGGTATAATTTATCATCACACAATAGATTAACACTCAAAGGAATAAGGACACACCCAATGGCAACACATGCCTAAGCAACACATGCTTTTGATACTACACACGTCACAAGAAGAAAACTCACAACAACGGCTACACAAGCCCTCGTGACATCACCTATCACGAGTTGATATGCCTTCCTTATGCTCGGTTCCAACCTTAGGGCTACCCCCAACCTTATATCTAGTTCCAACCTTTACCTCCAGGACCCCTGTACAACCAAGTCCAACCTTTTCCCTCCGAGGACCGTCGTCCCCATCCGCCGACAAACCGCCAACAAAACCACCAATTTCATAGTACACGAGGGTACCGATCACACACACGACAACACATGCCTTCCAAGAAATACGTGAACCTGACACACAGGTCAGAACTCCATAATCACATCATGCCACCACGAGGACCACTGCAATACCTTGGTGACTAGTGTCCCATACCACTAATCGTGCAATCCAGGTAAAGCCACACACACCAAACCTCAACAGGAATCAATCAACGGATCACAACGAAGATATCAAACCATACTCAATCAAGGAATGGATCACAGTCCAACAACAACAACGATGAATAACACAAGTTATCATCAACCAATAGGAAGGTACAAACAACACACACGCTAGCATTTAAACACCGAACTAGCATGCTTATCAAATGGGTAAACCAAACGACACAAGACTCATCATGGTTCAACGAAACACAAGATGAACATAGATCTTACCCTCCTAGATGCCCAAATGTATGAAAGGTAGAATATTGGAGACAACTCTTGAAGATTTGACAAAGCTTCGACTTCGCATGGAAGAAAAGCTATCTACCTTTTTAGAGAGAAGGTGAAGCTAGAATTTGGAAAGTGTAAGGAGAGAAATGAGGGTGTTTTACTAGGTTAGCTTACAATACTAACACAAGGTGAAAAGTCAAGAATACCCTTACTAACATGAAGAGGTGTAAGGGAACAAGGGAGCTCCTTACAAAGCTTAAGGTACAACCTTGATTTTGGGGTTGACTAGTCAATTACTAGTCCCCGACTATTGAATTTTCAGGAATTAAGGAATTAAATTACCAATTGAAATAGGATTAATTATTTAATTAATCCCTTAATCGAATTTGGATTTCGGGGTGTCACAAATCTCCTATATGAACTAGATGGTGTAGTTGTATGGTTGCAACAGGAGCAATGGGAGGACCATGCTTAAATAGCCTACATGCCATCATTATAGGCTAAGTAACGAAAACTGATACTTCCGTTTCAAACCACAAAATAATGACCTTAAATTGCTTATTAAACTTGCACCACTTAATAGTGTCATTATAATGAAAATGTTACACATGCAAGCTTCTCAAATGCATAGATATAGATTTTCCAAAATAGGTATAAGGGTTTGGAAAATTGCTTAAGGCATTTCTATAAGCCTTCTACTATGCGAAGATCTGGAAAACAATGACTTATGCAAAAGAATCTCAATTATATTGTCAATCCTTCTATTCAAGAGCTAAACAATGCATACAGCACATTAGACCAAATCATCTTTCAACCATAAGCGAACGAAGCACTGAACATTCTCATACTTAGAAAAATTCATATCAATACTTAGGGACTAGGATCATGCTTGGTCTAGAAAAATTGATTCTACTCACTAATCATGAAAACACAACTCACACTAGTGTGTCGTTACAAACCCAAGTCTCTGAGCCTCATAAGCCCACGATTCTCGGTCCGAAGCAACATATAGCTGAGTCTTAAGGGCCCGACCTCTCCTCAGATTGGCCTGGCGGGCCTTGAGGAGCCCCACCACTTGGTTCCACCAAGCCGCGGCTTAGAGTGACGGATCTCCTCTAGATCCGTCACTCTGGTCTGTTGCAAAATGTACCATACCAACGGATCCCTCTAGGTCCTTTGGCAAGGCCCACAAGGCCAAACAGGGCATCAAGGAGAGAACTCTCATGAGATGCACCAGATGATTAAATCTCCATTTCTAGAACTCAAACCTCAGCAAAACTTTTCCAGACAATCATATGAATAATCCATATAACATCAGCAACGCATAATAAACACCTTATCATGCATTCTCATTCCTTCCTAAACATCAAACACCAAAGACATCCCTATATCATCTACAACACAGAGTAGAAATAATAGATTTTGGGAATCCATGGTTTATACCTTGAGCTTCTAACTTCAATCTCAAGAACTTCTCTTCTATCACCCCAAGCTAGGTCATCTCTTCACCCCCTATAACTCCAAGACCACCAAAACAACAACATACATACACAAACACATATTCACAGCTTAGGAAAATGAAGGAAGAATGGAGAAGAGGAAAAACTTACTGAAATATTGGGATCTCTAGGCTAGCTTAATCTTTGTGGAAGGAATGAAGAAGATGATGATGGAAGGGAGATACATGAGAGAGAGAGAGAGACTTGAAGGTGTTGGCTGTTGAAGTGAAGAGAGAATGAATAGCATAGCTATACTAAGGATGCTTAAATAGTAGGGCAAAAAACCCAACTTTGGTCATTTGGTCATTTCGCAATTAAAATACTAAGGCTGATGGAAATTTTAGCCAAGTGAGGGCTAATTTGGTCATTTCGCAATTAAAATCTCGGGTTATAATTTTGGGTCAAATTAGGTTAAAAATAGGTTTCTAAGTCCTTATAAATAAAATAAGCTCCTTTATAAGAATATTCTTAGGTAAAACAAAAAAAACAATTGAATCAAATTTCACAAGTCCCACAGATTGACATTTTGGGTCAAAACTTGGTATATAATTATACTCAATAAATAGGATTGTCAAAATATATACATATTCTTTGTCGAATTATTCAAAATAAACAATTTAAAATATTTAATTCGTACACCCATTTTATAAAAATTATTGAAGGAGTAAAAATAGTTATTTTGGAATTTTATAGAATAGAAGTTGGGAAAATAAATTTTGGATTGTCACAAAGATAGTGGCCAATCTTGGCCTACTACAAAATAGAGAATACAAGTACAACTTTCCACTACACGTTCAATATGAAGGTGTAGTGGAAAACCAAATAGTGGCAATCCTGCAAATAAGTGCAAGAGAATAAACCAAAATAAATCCCTAGAGAATAACACAGATCTGAAACTTTTCTACCTTCAACATACATACAGAAATAATGCAGGTCTGAACCATCGTCGTGACCTGAAGCTTCTCTTCAGCCGTCGATGTGACACCCCGTATTTTCCTAAAATAATTATAGTCCCGATATTAAATATTTTTAATAAAAATATTTATATACCTATTTATTTTAAAAACGGGCACGAGTCTACCTATTATGGTGAACCAATATTTCTGTACAAAATATGCCCAAGCCGAAAATGATATTATTTCCTAAAAGCCTACTAATGATTTTGGAACTCAAGCTAGACCACCCCAAGCCCACATATTATTTATGAGCCCAAAATGTAAGGACCCAACCCAACCTTCTATATTTTACTAGCCAAAGTTAAATATAGTAACCCTATCCTCTTGTATCATTTATATACACAGATATATAATGTTTCTTCCTTCCAAGATGACCAGCAACCTTCGTTTTTCCCTTCCGCCCTTCTCCCTTTCTCCTTAAAAAATGGCAGAACAAGAAGCAGCGGTGAGAGGCCTCCTTCGTCAAGCAAGAGCAATCCCTGCGAGACGTCGACGGCTTGAACCTCCTTGGCAGCGAGACCTTCTTTCTCCCGTCCTAGCGAGTGTAGCAGTCGGTGTGACCAGCTTTCCTCCGGCAGTGAGCTGCGGTGGAGCTTGGAAGCAGCAGTTAGGCGACCCTGAAGCTTGGACGTGATGTGGCGGAGGCAGTTTGGGCGAAGCTACGGCGAGCGGGTCCCTTTCCCGGCGGCGACGGCGTGACGTTGAAGCTCCGACGACCGTATCCCTGTTCCGGCAGTCTCCCTCTCTTGCGTTTCCGGTGTCATGGCCACGGGTGGTGGCAACTGTAACACCCCAGATTTTCAAAACATTTAAAACATATAATAAAGGTAGAATCTTATTAAATCCCAAGCTATAAATACAAGTGTTCGGGGTGCTATGCCACACCTGGGCTAGAGAACCCAAGTGCACAGGCTAACTAACTAATATCCTCAAAGCGTAAATACGTAAACGTGGCACACAGGCCAAAAGGGAAACTATCTACTTCTAAGTTCTAGCGCACTCCAGTGACTTAATCTTCTGTGCCTGAAAGCCAAATATATCTGTTCAGCGAGAGATGCTGGTAACCCACTCCAACGTGTTGAAATACAATACATATAGAGATATATATAGATATACGAAAACCATTTTGAGCATGAAGATATATCCTACGAACTCTATCTTTAAAAACCGGGAATGACTCGACAGATAAGGCCAGACACAAGCGACAGTTATAACGAGCATATGCAGTTCACAACAGATAAGGCAGATAAGGCAAAGCATAAACAATGATCATAATCCAACATGAACAATCCCCAACATAAATCCCATAGTCACATCCCCCAAGATACTCGTAATCACAACTCGTCCCTGTCACAACACATAACACACTTTGTTGGCGCCACAGGACCAATCGCATGCCCATACATGAGGGTCAACGCATATAGCTCTGACACGGCCCCGCAGCACCCTGCCCCGTATCGCAACACGGAGGGGTCGATCGCAACCGACCGATGAACCGCAGCTCATCATAGTGTTTGATCGCAACCAAACAGTGGACCGCAGCCCAAGAGAATGTCATCTGACCGCAGCCAGGAAAAAGGACGAACCGCAGCTCGTATAGAAACGTTTGATCGCAACCAAACGGTGGACCGCAGCCCAAGAGTATCAATCTGACCGCAGCCAGCTTCTGAACCGCAGCTCAGCATAACCAATCCGATCGCAACCGAATTGGGGTAACACACACACATAACACATAGCAAGCACATGCAACCCACATTACACATTAGGAAGGGGGAGAAAACGTATAATAAAACCTATGCGTGATCCATCACATACTAAGAATAGTCCTAAGGGATTCATACTTCTACCACCTAGGTCAACGGGGTACCAATTCAACTAGCATGCAATATAATAGACTCATAAACCTACGAACGGTACCCGAAACATCAAACTAGACATAGGCACGATAAACGGAGTCCGTTGGGACACCACGGGGAATGGGGGAACATCAAATGGGGAAGCCGGGATCCCAAGGTGGGATAATTTCCAGCGGGTAGCCGGTGGGTGGGGGGCCACCCGCCGGCTGCCCGCCGGACTTTACTGTTCCGGGCAGCGGGTCGCCGGCGGGCAGCTGCCCGCCCGCCGGCCACCCGCTGCCGGGCGGTGTTTCACGGCCGTCGGTAGGTGGCGGGTCCCCTACCCCCCACCTACCCCCCACTGACTCTTTTCACACACTTTACGCCCCGGGAACCGTTGTGGAACCCGAAACCATGCTTAGACACTTTACAACGCAATTAACGTCAACACGTAGACAATTAACGAATCAAATACAAGAAACGAACGGCACATAACCTATCATGCGATTTCCCCACCCGATAATCCAAGAATAAGATCATACGATACAACCTAGGGTTCTAATCACTTTTATATCAACAAGAATACTGTTCGTCTTCTAATTGCAAGATTCGGTAAGAATAACACATAAACATCAAGAGCATCACACAATTATCAAGAACAACACATAATCATCAAGAACTCCATATAATCATCAAGAATCTCCCAATATCAAGATTATCAAGATCCCCCATGGGATCATCACATCAATTACCAATAATAATCATCATAACTCGCCAATATACAATAATATGGGGAAACCCTAAGGGGGAATTATAACTATGAAAATAGGTTTTGTTGAGACATGGGTTACCTCTTAGCCTTAATTAATTCCTTGGCTATGAAGGGTCTTTCTTTAAGCTTTCTTGCTTTCTTGATTTCTTCTACGGGGATTCTTGGAGTTCTTTCGGGGTGGTGGGGTGTTATTCTTGTGGGGAGGTTCTAGGTGCCTCTTAAGTCCCCTATTTATATCTTTGGGAGTCCTAATTAGGAACTAATATTATAGGCTTGCTAATTCTATTCCTTTTGGAACTAAGGATTGGGTTTAGGGGTTGGGTTTATATATGAGGGCCCACGGGCTATGGTGGGCCTTTTTCCCTAATTAATCATTATAATTTATTCTTTCTCTTGGGCTATTGATTAATTAACTAATTGGTTTTAGGACTCGTAACACGGGGTGTTACACTCTCCCCCCTTAACAGGAAGCTTCATCCCCGAAGCTTGGCCCCTTGGTGAAAGGTTTTCTTTTAGTTACCTGGTGTGAAAAGCTCGGGATACCGCTCCTTCATTGGGTCCTTAAGTTCCCATGTTGCTTCCTCGGTCCCGTGGTTGGTCCAGAGGACTTTCACCATTTCTATGGCTCGGTTCCGGGTGTTTCTTGTCTTGGTGTCCAGGATTCTTACGGGTTTCTCTTCGTATACTAGTGACTCGTCGAGGTCTACGACCTCGGGTTGGAGTACGTGGCTTGGGTCGTGTATGTATTTCTTTAGCTGAGATACGTGGAACACATTGTGTACCCATTCTAGTTCGATGGGTAAGGCGGGGCGGTAGGCCAAATCCCCGATTTTCTCTACGACTTCGTAAGGGCCGATGAATCGGGGGCTGAGTTTTCCTTTTCTTCTGAACCTCATTACTCCTCGTGTGGGCGAGATCCTTAGCCAGACCTTGTCCCCGAGGTTGAATTCGGCTTGTTTCCGCTTTAGGTCGGCGTAAAACTTCTGGCGGTCTTGGGCGGCCTTCATCCTTTCCTGGATGTGTTTGACTTTAGCTATGGTGTCTTGGAGGTATTGGGGGCCCAGTGTTACCGGGTTGACCATATCTTCCCAACATAAGGGGGTTCTACATTTCTGACCATATAGTGCTTCGTAGGGTGCCATGCGAATGCTCGCGTGGTAGCTGTTGTTGTATGAGAACTCGATGAGGTCTAGGTGCTCTTCCCATGTCCCTTGGAAGTCTAGCGTGCAGGCTCTTAGCATGTCCTTGAGGGTTTGGATGGTTCTCTCGGTTTGGCCGTCTGTGGTGGGGTGAAAGGCTGTGCTTAGTTTTAGTTGCGTCCCCAACGCCGATTATAGCGATCTCCAGAATTGCGAGAGGAACCTGGAATCTCTATCGGACACAATGTTTCGGGGGACTCCGTGGTACTTCACTACCCGGTTTATGTAGGCCTGGGCTAGTTGCGTCATTGTCCATGTTTCCTTCATGGCAATGAATCGTGCTGTTTTGGTCAGCCGATCCACTATGACCCAGATTTTGTCCTTGCTGGTTCTCGTTGGGGGTAACCCTCTGACGAAGTCCATGGATGTGGAATCCCATTTTCCTTGTGGTATTTCAAGGGGTTGTACGAGCCCCTTGGGCTTGCATCGTTCAGCTTTTACTTTTTGGCAATTTAGGCACCTGGCCACGAAGTCTGCGATTTCCTTCTTCATGTTTGGCCACCAAAACGTCCTCCTTACGTCTTGGTATAACTTGTCACCTCCTGGGTGAACTGAGTACGGGGAGTTGTGCCCTTCCTCCAAGATCCGTTGTTTCAAGTGAGGGGCGTTGAGGGTACACACCACCTTCCTATGTAACGGAGACTGCCGTCCGGGCGTGCTTCGAAGGAGCCTCCCTTCCCTTGGGTTAGGTCGTGGCGAATCTTATCTAGTTCCGGGTCCTGATGCTGCCCTGCCTTGATTTCCTCGAAGAGGGAGGGTATGGCTTGCGTGTTGAGTAGGTAGGCATTGGGCGGGTTTGTCCTTGCTCTATTATTTCTAAGTGTAGTTTTTGGAAGTCCCTGTACAGTTGGTCCGGTAGGACCCACGTGGTGTTGAGGGAATGGTTCGTCTTTCGGCTTAGGGCGTCCGCAACGACGTTGGCTTTTCCCTTGTGGTATTGGATGTCTAGGTCGTAGTCTTTTATGAGTTCTAGCCACCTTCGTTGTCTCATGTTTAGGTCCTTTTGGGTGAAGATGTACTTTAGGCTTTTATGGTCGGTGTAGATTTTGCATTGTACCCCATACAGGTAGTGCCTCCAGATTTTTAGTGCGAATATGATAGCAACTAGTTCGAGGTCATGGGTGGGGTAATTCTCTTCGTGGGTTTTGAGTTGCCTGGATGCGTACGCTATTACCTTGCCTTTTTGCATCAGCACGCATCCCAACCCTTTCTTGGATGCGTCACTGTAGACCTCGAATCCTTCCGTTCCGGAGGGGATAGCTAGTACGGGTGCCGTGGTTAGCTTGTCCTTTAATTCTTGGAAGGCTGAGGTGCAGTCGCTGTCCCATCGGAAGGGGGTTTCCTTTTTCATGAGCTTAATGAGGGGTTGGGCTATTTTGGTGAAGTCGGGTACAAACCTCTTGTAATAACCTGCCAGACCCAGGAAGCTTCGGACTTCCGAGAGTGAGCTCGGCGTGGTCCATTCTCTAACGGCGCGAATCTTAGCGGGGTCCACCGTGATCCCCTCTTTGGTTATCACGTGGCCCAAGAAGGCTACACTGTCTTGCCAGAATTCGCACTTGGAGAATTTAGCGTAAAGTTGGTTTTCTCTGAGGGTTTGTAGTGATATGCGAAGGTGTTTCTCATGTTCTTCTTTATTTCGGGAGTAGACTAGGATGTCGTCAATGAACACAATGACGAAGTCATCCAGGTGAGGTTGGAATACTCGATTCATGAGGTCCATGAATATGGCGGGCGCGTTAGTGAGGCCGAAGGGCATTACGGTAAACTCGTAGTGGCCGTAACGTGTCCGGAAGGCTGTTTTCTGGATGTCTGGTTTGGCCACTTGGATTTGATGATACCCGGATCTTAGGTCGATCTTTGAGAATACCCCTGCCCCTTTAAGTTGGTCGAATAAGTCATCTATTCGGGGAAGGGGGTACCTATTCTTTATTGTAACTTGGTTGAGTTTCCTGTAGTCGATGCACAGGCGCATGCTTCCATCCTTTTTCTTAACGAATAGTACCGGTGCTCCCCATGGGGAGGTGCTGGGTCAGATGTAACCCTTATCAAGCAGTTCTTGGAGTTGCGTTTTCAGTTCCTTCATTTCCTTTGGTGCTAGTCTGTAGGGTGGTTTAGAGATCAGGGCGGCGCCCGGTATGAGGTCTATGGTGAACTCGACCTCTCTGGCCGGGGGTGCCCCGGGAATTTCGTCTGGGAAGACGTCGGTGAACTCGTTTACCACTGGGATGGCTCGTGGTTCGAGTATTTTGGCGTTGAGGTCTTCGACTGAGCATAAGAAGGCCTCGTTTCCTTGGCCCAGATACTTCTTAATTTTCATCATGTTTACAAGTTTGATCTCCGGATCCTGGCGGGTACCGCGGTATGACACCCTCTTACCGTTTGGTCCTCGTAGGACCACTCTCTGCTCTCCGCACAGGATTTGCGCTTGGAATTTTCCTAGCCAGTCCATGCCCAAGATTACTTGCATCCCATCTAGTTGGAACTGGAATAGGTTGCTGGGAAATTCCACTCCTTGAATGGTGATCATTACATGCTCGTACATGCGATCACATTTTATGATCTCGCCCGAGGCCACCTTGACTTGGAGTCAGACCTTGGTGCTGGCGTTAAGGCCGAGCTGGGCGGCGAACTTGGTTGCTATAAATGAGTTGGTAGCCCCCAAGTCAAATAGTATGGTGGCTGGGGTGGCGTGCACTAGGAAAGTTCCGGAGACTATGTTGCTATCTCCGATCCTGGCCTTGCTTAGGGTAAGGATCCTTCCCCGGGCAGTCGGTGTGATGGCTTGGTCAAGTGAGGTGGTTTTGGGGTTCTTAGGTTTTTTGGTGGGAATTGGGTGACTTCTTTCGGGCTTCCTTTTATACCCCAGTTGCGTCCCTTGGGGCGGGTTCGTTACCTGTTGTAGTTGGCATGCCTTGGCGTAGGCTTCTCCGAGGGTCTTTGGTTCTTGGGCGGCCAAGGCCCTCTGGTGTTCGGGGTTAAGGCCTGCTAAGAATTTCATGACCTTGATCCCCTCGGTGGATACTAGTTCGGGGGTGAGGCGAGCCAGTTGGCAGAATCGTTGGTAGTATTCAGAGACTGGGGCTGCCCCTTGTCTTAGATGGAGGAATTCCTCGCATGTGGCGGCTTTCAGGTGGTTGGGGTAGAACTGTTCTCGTAACCGTGTTTTCAGGCCTTCCCAGTTGAATCTGGGGTCTTGTTCGTACGTAGGTCCCTCATGTGCCCACCAGATGTCGGCCTCGTGTCTGAAGTAGAAGGAGGCTATCCCGACTTGGTGGTGTTCAGGGCATTGGGTTGCCCTGAATACCCTGTCAAAGGTCTCAATCCATTCTTCGAGGGTCGTGGGGTCTTCGTCTCCCGAGAAGGTGGGTGGTTGGTGTGCCGAGACTTGGTGGTGGATCTCCAAGTTCTCGTTTGTTGGTAGAGGTTGGGGAATGACAGTACTTAGTGCCTGGGAGATTTGGGCCAGGCGTTGTAGATTCTGGGTCAGGAATTCCTGAGTAGGGCGTCCCGGTGTTCCCGTCTGTTTCTTCTTGGGTGCCATCCTGGTGGTTAAAGGTTGATATTATTTTGTGTTTTCACCTTGATGTAATAAGCGGAGGAGAGTTTCTTTATATTAGAGAGGGATGAAGTGAGGGGAGGTGATGTGTAGGTTTCTCAATCTCACCGTGCGTCCTAAGATCCCTAAGACCTATGTTCCTAAGTACCTGGAGATCAAGCCTAATGTCCTAAGGTCCGGTCTTTAAGAGTCTTTTCCTAGGGTCAAACTTAGGCTCTGATACCAACTGTAACACCCCAGATTTTCAAAACATTTAAAACTTATAATAAAGGTAGAATCTTATTAAATCCCAAGCTATAAATACAAGTGTTCGGGGTGCTATGCCACACCTGGGCTAGAGAACCCAAGTGCACAGGCTAACTAACTAATATCCTCAAAGCGTAAATACGTAAACGTGGCACGCAGGCCAAAAGGGAAACTATCTACTTCTAAGTTCTAGCGCACTCCAGTGACTTAATCTTCTGTGCCTGAAAGCAAAATATATCTGTTCAGCGAGAGATGCTGGTAACCCACTCCAACGTGTTGAAATACAATACATATAGAGATATATATAGATATACGAAAACCATTTTGAGCATGAAGATATATCCTACGAACTCTATCTTTAAAAACCGGGAATGACTCGACAGATAAGGCCAGACACAAGCGACAGTTATAACGAGCATATGCAGTTCACAACAGATAAGGCAGATAAGGCAAAGCATAAACAATGATCATAATCCAACATGAACAATCCCCAACATAAATCCCATAGTCACATCCCCCAAGATACTCGTAATCACAACTCGTCCCTGTCACAACACATAACACACTTTGTTGGCGCCACAGGACCAATCGCATGCCCATACATGAGGGTCAGCGCATATAGCTCTGACACGGCCCCACAGCACCCTGCCCCGTATCGCAACACGGAGGGGTCGATCGCAACCGACCGATGAACCGCAGCTCATCATAGTGTTTGATCACAACCAAACAGTGGACCGCAGCCCAAGAGAATGTCATCTGACCGCAGCCAGGAAAAAGGACGAACCGCAGCTCGTATAGAAACGTTTGATCGCAACCAAACGGTGGACCGCAGCCCAAGAGTATCAATCTGACCGCAGCCAGCTTCTGAACCGCAGCTCAGGATAACCAATCCGATCGCAACCGAATTGGGGTAACACACACACATAACACATAGCAAGCACATGCAACCCACATTACACATTAGGAAGGGGGAGAAAACGTATAATAAAACCTATGCGTGATCCATCACATACTAAGAATAGTCCTAAGGGATTCATACTTCTACCACCTAGGTCAACGGGGTACCAATTCAACTAGCATGCAATATAATAGACTCATAAACCTACGAACGGTACTCGAAACATCAAACTAGACAAAGGCACGATAAACGGAGTTCGTTGGGACACCACGGGGAACGGGGGAACATCAAACGGGGAAGCTGGGATCCCAAGGTGGGATAATTTCCAGCGGGTAGCCGGTGGGTGGGGGGGCCACCCGCCGGCTGCCCGCCGGACTTTACTGTTCCGGGCAGCGGGTCGCCGGCGGGCAGCTGCCCGCCCGCCGGCCACCCGCTGCCGAGCGGTGTTTCACGGCCGTGGGTAGATGGCGGGTCCCCTACCCCCCACCTACCCCCCACTGACTCTTTTCACACACTTTAAGCCCCGGGAACCGTTGTGGAACCCGAAACCATGCTTAGACACTTTACAACGCAATTAACGACAACACGTAGACAATTAACGAATCAAATACAAGAAACGAACGGCACATAACCTATCATGCTTTTCTAAATATAATCAACACCCAAACATGCGATTTCCCCACCCAATAATCCAAGAATAAGATCATACGATACAACCTAGGGTTCTAATCACTTCTATATCAACAAGAATACGGTTCGTCTTCTAATTGCAAGATTCGGTAAGAATAACACATAAACATCAAGAGCATCACACAATTATCAAGAACAACACATAATCATAAAGAACTCCATATAATCATCAAGAATCTCCCAATATCAAGATTATCAAGATCCCCCATGGGATCATCACATCAATTACCAATAATAATCATCATAACTCGCCAATATACAATAATATGGGGAAACCCTAAGGGGGAATTATAACTATGAAAATAGGTTTTGTTGAGACATGGGTTACCTCTTAGCCTTAATTAATTCCTTGGCTATGAAGGGTCTTTCTTTAAGCTTTCTTGCTTTCTTGATTTCTTCTACGGGGATTCTTGGAGTTTTTGTAACACCCCAGATTTTCAAGACATTTAAAACTTATAATAAAGGTAGAATCTTATTAAATCCCAAGATATAAATACAAGCGTTCGGGGTGCTATGCCACACCTGGGCTAGAGAACCCAACTGCACAGGCTAACTAACTAATATCCTCAAAGCGTAGATACGTAAACGTGGCTCGCAGGCCAAAGGGAAACTATCTACTTCTAAGTTCTAGCGCACTCTAGTGACTTAATCTTCTGTGCCTGAAAGCCAAATATATCTGTTCAGCGAGAGATGCTGGTAACCCACTCCAACGCGTTGAAATACAATACATATGGAGATATATATAGATATACGAAAACCATTTTGAGCATGAAGATATATCCTATGAACTCTAGCTTTAAAACCGGGAATGACTCGACAGATAAGGCCAGACACAAGCAACAGTTATAACGAGCATATGCAGTTCACAACAGATAAGGCAGATAAGGCAAAGCATAAACAATGATCATAACCCAACATGAACAATCCCCAATATAAATCCCATAGTCACATCCCCCAAGACACTCGTAATCACAACTCGTCCAGGTCACAACACATAACACACTTTGTTGGCGCCACAGGACCAATCGCATGCCCATACATGAGGGTCAGCGCATATAGCTCTGACACGGCCCCGCAGCACCCTGCCCCGTATCGCAACACGGAGGGGTCGATCGCAACCGACCGATGAACCGCAGCTCATCATAGTGTTTGATCGCAACCAAACAGTGGACCGCAGCCCAAGAGAATGTCATCTGACCGCAGCCAGGAAAAAGGACGAACCGCAGCTCGTATAGAAACGTTTGATCGCAACCAAACGGTGGACCGCGGCCCAAGAGAATCAATCTGACCGCAGCCAGCTTCTGAACCGCAGCTCAGGATAATCAATCCGATCGCAACCGAATTGGGGTAACACACACACAACACATAGCAAGCACATGCAACCCACATTACACATTAGGAAGGGGGAGAAAACGTATAACAAAACCTATGCGTGATCCATCACTTACTAAGAATAGTCCTAAGGGGTTCATACTTCTTCCACCTAGGTCAACGGGATACCAATTCAACTAGCATGCAATATAATAGACTCATAAACCTACGAACGGTACCCGAAACATCAAACTAGACATAAGCACGATAAACGGAGTCCGTTGGGACACCACGGGGAACGGGGAACATCAAACGGGGAAGCCGGGATCCCGGGTGGGATGAATTTCCAGCGAGTAGCCGGTGGGTGGGGGCCACCCGCCGGCTGCCCGCCAGAGAATACTGTTCCAGGCAGCGGGTCGCCGGCGGGCAGCTGCCCGCCCGCCGGCCACCCACTGCCGGGCGGTGTTTCACGGTCGTGGGTAGGTGGCGGGTCCCCTACCCCCCACCTACCCCCCACTGACTCTTTTCACACACTTTACGCCCCGGGAACCGTTGTGGAACCCGAAACCATGCTTAGACACTTTACAACGCAATTAACGACAACACGTAGACAATTAACGAATCGAATACAAGAAACGAACGGCACATAACCTATCATGCTTTTCTAAATATAATCAACACCCAAACATGCGATTTCCCCACCCGATAATCCAAGAATAAGATCATACGATACAACCTAGGGTTCTAATCACTTTTATATCAACAAGAATACGGTTCGTCTTCTAATTGCAAGATTCGGTAAGAATAACACATAGACATCAAGAGCATCACACAATTATCAAGAACGACAAATAATCATCAAGAACTCCATATAATTATCAAGAACACCATAGTTATCAAGAATATCCCAATATCAAGATCATCAAGATCCCCCATGGGATCATCACATCAATTACTAATAATAATCATCATAACTCGCCAATATACAATAATATGGGGAAACCCTAAGGGGGAATTATAACTATGAAAATAGGTTTTGTTGAGACATGGGTTACCTCTTAGCCTTAATTAATTCCTTGGCTATGAAGGGTCTTTCTTTTAAGCTTTCTTGCTTTCTTGATTTCTTCTAAGGGGATTCTTGGAGCACTTTGGGGTGGTGGAGCGTTTATTGTGGTGGGGGGTTCTAGGTGCCTCTTAAGTCCCCTATTTATATATTTAGGAGTCCTGTTTAGGAACTAATATTATAGGCTTGCTAATTCTATTCCTTTTGGAACTAAGGATTGGGTTTAGGGATAAGGGTCCATGGTCCATAGTGGACCATATTAATTAATTAAAGGGAATCCTAATCGTAGTCTGAATAGTAAAAGGCCTACTTCCTTTATTCCTAATAGATAACTAGGTCTAGGATTCCTAATTAGAATCTGAATAGTAAAGGGTTTACTTTCTTTATTCCTAATAGGCTTAGGACTCTAATTTAGGCAAGGGTCCATGGTTCATGGTGGACCTTTATTAATTAATTAAAGGAAACCTAACCGAATTAAATCATATTTAATTATTATTAACGGGATTAATTTAATAATTAATCCGGGATTGAAGGCCGTAACACGGGGTGTTACAGTTCTTTTGGGGTGGTGGGGTGTTATTCTTGTGGGGAGGTTCTAGGTGCCTCTTAAGTCCCCTATTTATATCTTTAGGAGTCCTAATTAGGAACTAATATTATAGGCTTGCTAATTCTATTCCATTTGGAACTAAGGATTGGGTTTAGGGGATGGGTTTATATAAGAGGGCCCATGGGCTGTGGTGGGCCTTTTTCCCTAATTAATTATTATAATTTATTCTTTCTCTTGGGCTATTGATTAATTAACTAATTGGTTTTAGGACTCGTAACACGGGGTGTTACAGCAACACCCGTGTTCCACCCGCGGGGTTGTATGCGTGCAGATCGAAGAAGAAGTTGGCAGTGGTGAGCTTCTAGTCTTGTTGTTGTTGTTTATTTAGGGGTTAAATAGTTTAATGTTGATCATGTTACCAAAGTGGTTATTAGTGTAGTGGTTAGATGTATGCTTAGCCTTGGTTCGAATCCCTCTTAGCTCTTAATAGTTTTATCTTAATTCTAGGTTAATTAGCTTATCTATTAGTGTTTAATGTTGTGGTTAAGTTACCAAAGAATTGCTTGGCTTAGGTGGTAAGGCTTTTTTTAATGTTAAGGGAAGGGCCTTGGTTTGAATCTCACCTTACCTTAATTAGTTATTAGTTTTTAATTTGTTTTTTACCTTGAGGTTGGTCATTAAGTATTAGTATTGTTACCTAAATTAATAATAGGATGCCTAGACTAGATGGTTGAGCTTGTGGGTAATTTAGGGTGGAATTAGAGTCCAAATCCCTTTATAAGCATAATTAGTTTTGTATAGTACTCTTGTTAATTAGTGAATATCCGGTTTGATTCACAGGTTCCCGGTAGCTTGGTTTTTGTGTTGAGCCTAGCCTATGTTGGCATTGTATTTGGATGTTAAGCGAATGAGGTAACCCATGCTCTACAAAATCTATTTTGCTTACCTATATGATGATTTCTTGGATTCTACATGTGTTTTGCTATGAAATGTGAGTGTTTATGCATTATCTTGTGAAAACGCATATCTAGAGCTTGTGTTTAGGGTTCTTGTATGCCATTTCTTGGCTATTCCTTTGATTCAAGTCATTTTGTTGTATTTGATGAGTTTTGGCTTGTTTTGGACTTGAATTTGAGCTTGTTGTTGAAAATCCCCGAAGGGATTATTTTGGGCACAGGTGTATACCCACGGGCGGAACGGCGGGCAGAGCCCTACCCGCGGGAACGTGGCTTGTGGGTGTTGATACCCGCGGGCAGAACCACGGGTAGGGGCCTACCCGTGGGTCCACCTGTGACACCCCGAAATCCAAATTCAATTAAGGGGTTAATTGAGTAATTAATCCTATTTCAATTGGTGAATTAGTTCCTAAAATCCTGAAAATTTAATAGTTAGGGACTAGTAATTGACTAGTCAACCCCAAAGTCAAAGTTGTACCTTAAGCCTTGTAAGGAGTTCCCTTGTTCCTTACACTTCCTTATGTTAGTAAGGGTATTCTTGACCTTTCACTTGGTGTTAGTATTATAACCTAACCTAGTAGACCACCTTCATTCTTTCCTTACACTTTCTAAAAATCTAGCTCCACCTTCTATCTAAAAAGGTGGGTAGCTTTTCTTCCAAGCCAAGTTGGAGCCTTGCCAAAACTTCAAGAGTTGCTTCCAAGATTCAACCTTTCATATATTTGGGCATCTAGGAGGGTAAGATCTAAGTTCATCTTGTGTTTTTGGTTTTATCTTAGGTGTCTTTTCTTAAAGATAGGATCTTTATGATCTTTTGGTATGTTCTTGAAGTGGGTTTGGAAGGTGAGCCTTGAGAGGAGCTTGTTGAGGTGTAAAGTGAAGTCTTTAGTCTACAAGAGGTAACCCATGTTCTACAAAATCTATTTTGCTTACCTATGTGAATATTTCTTGGATTCTACATGTGTTTTTGCTATGAAATGTGAGTGTTTATGCACTGTCTTGTGAAAATGCATATCTAGAGCTTGTGTTTAGGGTTCTTGTATGCCATTGCTGGGCTATTCCTTTGATTCAAGTTATTTTGTTGTATTTGGTGAGATTTGGCATGTTTTGGACTCGAATTTGAGCTTGGTGTTGAAAATCCCCGAAGGGATTATTTTGGGCACAGGTGTGTACCCGCGGGCGGAACGGCGGGTAGGGGTCTAACCCGTCGTCCACCCGCGGGGTACAAAGGAAATGGAGGCCTGTACCCGCGGGCGGAACTATGGGTAGGGGCCTACCCGTGGGCCTACCCGCGGGGTACAATGTGGTAATGTTGGGGGATTTGTTCCCCGTGATTCTTTTGACTCCGTATTTGGTCTTTTGACTTCCCGATGTTCTTTAGTGGAACCATTTGAGTGTCTTCTTGATGTTTCGTATGTCTAGAACTATGTGGTAGGAATCCATGTAGGTTTTGGTGTCGTGAATCGTGCTAAGTGTTCAACATTGTGCTTCGTTGAACCGTGATGAGTCTTGTGTGTTCTTCGAAACTACCTTTGGTTTACCCGTTTGATAAACATGCTAGTTCGGTGTTTAAATGCTAGCGTGTGCGTTGTTTGTACCTTCCGATTGGTTGATGATAACTTGTGTTATTCATCGTTGTTGTTGTTGGACTGTGTTCCATTCCTTGATTGAGTACGGTTTCATATCTTCGTTGTGATCCGTTGATTGATTCCTGTTGTGGTGTGATGCGTGTGTGGCTTTACCTGGATTGCACGATTAGTGGTATGGGACACTAGTCCCCAAAGTATTGCAGCGGTCCTCGTGGTGGCCGTGACGCAATTATGGAGTTTGAGGCCTTTGTGTAAGGTTCACGTGTTTCTTTTTGGGATAACATGTGTTATCCAGGGCATGTGTTGCCATGTGTGATCGGTACCCTCGTGTACTATGAAATCGGTGGTTTTGTTGGAGGGACTGTTGGAGGGGGATCGACGGTTCCCGGGGGAATATGGTTGGACTTGGTGTACAGGGGTCCTGGAGGTAAAGGTTGGAACTAGTTATAAGGTTGGGGGTAGCCATAAGGTTGGAACAGGGCATAAAGAAGACATATCAACTCGTGATGGGTGATGTCACGAGGGCTTGTGTAGCCGTGGTTGTGTGTTCTCTTCTTGTGACATGTGTAGTCACAAAGGCATGTGTTGCCGTGTGTCGTGTCTTTACTTCCTTTGCGTTGTGCATGTCGGGTTTTGATCTATTGTGTGATGATAGATCATGCCATGAGCTGTTCTTGTGAGTCGTGTTGTTCTTTGTGGTCTTGGGACGTGTTCCCGTGTTCTTGTTGAGAATGTTGAGTCTTGTGTTGATTATTACTCTTGGTTTTGTACTTATATACTTATGTATTCCGTTTTGAAAATGGCTTTACAACTTATATCTAATCTATGTATGATATTTCACATGTATTGGTGGGTTACCAGCATTATTCGCTGACCGGGCATCGTCCCATGTTTTATTGTGTTCTTTCAGGTGATGTCTAGGCGAGCGCGTGGTCTAGTACTTGCTAGTTTAGCTTCTCCCTTGCGTTTTGTGGCATGTGTGCCCGTTTAGATGTAGAACTTTGAGACAATGGGTTTAGATGTAAACATTGCAGATGTTGCCTGTGCGTTTGTCCTTTTGGTAAACGTGGCATAGCACCTCGTGTTCCAGATTATATCTATCTATCTATCATTCAGTCTTCCGCTGTGATTGTTGTTTGGTTTAGTTATCTGCATGTTTAAGGCTTTTAAATAGCATGTTTTTAGGGGGGGGGGGGGGGGGGTGTTACAGTTGTTATCAGAGGCTAGGTTTGAGCCAATGAAGGATTAAGTCTAGACTTTCTAAGTGGCTAAGTGTGGTTTGAGACCTTTAAGCGACCTTAAGAATCTAAGTGTTAGGCTTAAGACTGTAGGTTGCACGGTGAGCTAAGTGTTGCTTTCTGTTCTTTGCTTGTTTGCTATCTTTTTGTAACCGTGTTGTTGTTGTAGAAGTTTTCTATGTCTCCCCGTCAGCGTACCGCAACGTTTGAAGATGCGGGTGAAGTGGCTAAGAAATCTAGGTTGGCCGAATCTAGTAACGCTTCAGGGGTGATTGAGCGGTGGATCCGGAGCGGCACGTCCACAAAGGTAAGTCCTAGTGCAGCTACCTTACCAGCATCTCGGGATTTAAGAAGGAATGGGAGAATAGAGGTTCACCATCCGACGGAAGGGTCACCTCAAGGGAAAACGCTTATCCTAAGTGAAGCTCGAACAAGTGATAGTGATGTAGTAATTGGAACCTTTCTCTTGCAGTCCGTACCGGCAACAATCCTGTTTGATTCGGGAGCATCTAACTCGTTCGTATCACTCGAACTCGTGAAGAAGTTGGGTTTATCTGGTGGCACTGGAGTGAAGCTTAACGTTAAGGTAGCATCTGGGGAAGTTAGGACGTGTGACCGCCTCTTTGAAGGCATCAAGATTAACATCAAGGGAGAGGAGTTTCCTAGCGATCTAATCCGGTACGACTTGGATGGGATAGACATGGTCTTAAGTATGGATTGGTTGGGACGGTTTAGAGCTCAAATCCTGTGCAAAGAGCAGAAAGTGGTGTTACGAGGACCCAGCGGGAAGAGGGTGTCGTATCGGGCGACGACGGAAGAACCCGAGATCAAGTTAGTATCAATGATAAAGATGAAGAAGTACGTGGAGAAAGGCAATGAGTTGTTCGTGTGTTCTGTTGAGAACCTGAAGGCAAAAGGGGATGTAGCTCAGGCCATACACGTCGTCCGTGAGTTCCTTGACGTCTTTCCCGAGGAAATTCCGGGTATGCCCCCTCCGAGAGAAGTGGAATTCTGGGTGGATCTTATACCGGGCACCACACCTATATCCAAGGTTCCATACCGGTTCGCACCGAAGGAAATGCAAGAGTTGAAGACTCAACTACAAGAGCTTATAGGCAAAGGCTACATCCGACCAAGTACATCGTCGTGGGGAGCTCCGGTGCTGTTTGTGAAGAAGAAGGATGGTAGTATGAGATTGTGCATCGAATACCGAGAGCTGAACCAAGTCACCATCAAGAACAAGTACCCCCTTCCACGAATCGATGATTTGTTTGATCAACTCCGTGGCGCAGGAGTGTTCTTCAAGATTGACTTGAGGTCGGGGTATCATCGGTTAAATGTGGCAGACGGGGATATTCCTAAGACCGCATTTCGGACTCGGTATGGTCATTACGAGTTTACGGTGGTGCCGTTCGGTTTGACAAACGCCCCTGCAGTATTTATGGACTTGATGAATAAGGTGTTCAAACCTCATCTCGACGATTTCGTGATCGTGTTCATCGACGACATCCTAGTGTATTCGAGGGATAAGGAGGAGCATGTTGGACACCTTTGGACGGTACTCCAGATTCTGAGGGAAAAGCAGTTGTACGCCAAGCTTTCAAAGTGCAAATTTTGGAAGGACAGTGTAGCATTTCTGGGACACGCGATTGTTGGTAGGAGTATTTCTGTGGATCTGGACAAGATACGAGCAGTGAAGGATTGGACAGTACCTACATCGGTGGCGGAAGTGAGAAGCTTTCTTGGTTTAGCGGGTTACTATCGAAGGTTTGCTTTGGATTTCGCCCAGGGTGGCTCAACCATTGACTAAGTTATTAAGGAAAGAAGTGCCTTTCGTTTGGGATCAAGCTAGTGAGTTAGCATTTCGGGAATTGAAGGAGAGGCTCACGACTGCACCAGTTTTAATTTTGCCATCAGGAACGGAAGGGTTTGAGGTATACAGTGATGCATCCAAGAAGGGACTTGGTTGTGTGTTGATGCAAAATGGGAGAGTAATTGCTTACGCCTCGCGCCAGCTTAAGGTTCACGAAGAGAATTACCCTACACATGATTTGGAATTGGCCCCGTAGTGTTTGCTTTGAAGATTTGGAGACATTATTTGTACGGGGTGTGTTGCAAGATCTTCACAGATCACAAGACTCTTAAATATATCTTCACCCAAAAGGATCTTAACATGCGACAAAGAAGGTGGTTAGAACTCATTAAAGACTATGAATTGGATATCCAGTATCACGAGGGAAAGGCTAATGTAGTAGCGGACGCCTTAAGCCGAAAATCGAAGCACACTGTTAATTCTATTTGGGTAGTATGTAGGTCCCAAAAGAGGTAAGGTGAAAGTCTAGAGGGGGGGGGGGGGGTGAATAGACTTTCAAACTTTTTAGCACAGTACCACAATTGCTAAGTCAGAGATAAACCAAAACTCTTAACTAGATTGTTAGAGTATGGTGCACAGCGAAAATAAATAAACGATACGGTGTGTGTGTAGATTGTGTCAAGATTATTCTCGTGAGAAGCAAGCAAGAGCAGTAAGTAAAGAAAGCAGTAAAGAACACAAGGCAATTTATAGTGGTTCGCGAGGTGGTGTAATCCTCCTACTCCACTTGCTCTTATCTCCAAGAGCAATTCACTATATCCACCACTTCTTGGTTCCAAGATACAATGAATTCCGTGATCTAGTGCTTTGATCACCAAGCCCACACTAATCACGCCCAATGCCAACAACACTGCTGCTTCGGGTTTCACGTCGCCGCGTTACTTTCCCAGGATTTCACGACTCCGCGTTACTTTCCCCCCGTCTTCTACGATCCGGTAGAAACGTATCCCGTGATCTAGTGCTTTGATCACAAAGCCCGCACTAATCACGCCCAATGTCTTCCGACACTGCAGCTTCGGATCTCACAACTCCGTGTGACAATCCAGGATTTCACAACTCCGTGTTACTTTCCTCCTTTCCCTTGTTTTGCTCCAAAACAAGTTTTGCCTTGCTTCCAACTTTGAGACTCTGTAGATGATCTTCAATGATGCTCTTAGTCTCTTGTAGCTGATGAAGATTCTAACACTCTTGGATATTTCTTTTGTAAGCTCTGTATCACTTTGAGTGTTTATCTCACAAAGAATATATCAATTTAAGCTCTTGAGATGGAAAGCTTTCTTTGAATTTTTGTATGCTCTGTTTAGCTCTGTTCTTTGCTCTATTGCGTTCTTGCTTCTGCTTTCCTCTGCTTCAATCTTCATCTTTTTATAGCCAGTAATGAGAATCCGTCCGTTGGAAAGAAACGTTCTCATTTTTGAATTTCATCTAGCTGCATAGCCTTTTTAGGGGAAAAGATAACGTTGCAGATATGTCAGAGATTCTCTGCAAGTTGGGGTAGAAGTTCTCGCAAAAATGGCGTCCCAAAAATATTCATCTGGTGTAGATCACGCCAATTGGGATTTTTATCTTCAAAATATAATCCCAAATTTAATCCTTTACTAGCTTAGACTAGTATTTTTGCTTCTGCAACTTCTTCTTGTATTTTCCTCTGTACTTCACGTCTAGGTTTGTATACTGCTTCCAGACTTCATCTTCTTAATTGACTTGGGAAATCTCTTCCCATGTAAACTTCATCCCTTACTATATTTAGAAGTGAAATCTCATCCTTTCCTTGATTTGGCAATTGAAATCTCATCCCTTACTTGATTTGGACTTGTAACTTCATCCCATAGTCACTTGATTTGGCAATTGAAATCTCATACCTTACTTGATTTGGACTTGTAACTTCATCCCATAGTCACTTGGAAATCTCATCCCAATTGACACTTCATCTGATGGATTTAAACTTGGCTTCTTTAAAATATGTGGGATGTGATGGATTTAAACTTGGCTTCTTTAAAATATGTGGGATGTGAGATTCAAACCTGTGACCTTGCATATAATATTTCAAACTTCTTCCAACTCATCCGTACAACCTATTGGTTATCATCTTGTTTCACTCGGTGTACTTCTTTCTTTCTATAGATGCTTGATCTTCAAGATAGCTTCATGCAAACTTCAAGTCACGTTCTTTCTTCTTCGGGATTTCTTGAGGAATTTCTTCAGGGATTTTCTTCATTGATTTCATTAGAGATTTCTTCTTGAATTTCTTTGAGAGATTTCTTCTTCGGATGATAGTCTTCATAACTTGTGTACATATTTTCATATGCATACATCTTCCTCTTTTGTTTGCCATTTTCACTAGGCAAATTCTTGATTTTAGACTTTATATCTTATTCATCCATTTCCTCAACTAATGAATTTATTTTTCCCTTTCTTGGTCTATGACTCGACTAGTCTAACCAAAATAAAAATGGGGATCTACGATTTACAATATGGCATATCAAAAATCTATTAAAATTTATTCCTAACAATTTCCTCCCTTTTGATAATGCCATAACTTATACTCAAACATTGGCTTTAAGTCTTTGAAAAATAATTTCAATTTTTGCTCAATTTTATTTTGACAAAGCCAAGATGAGTTTGACAAAAATAATTCTAGGGAAAACGAAAACTTGTGGATTAATTCAGACAAGTCCTATACGCATTCTTGATTAATTTTTAATCAATTTTTATCTTTTCAAATTTTTTCATGCGTTTGACAATTCTTGTCTTTTTAATTCACGAACTAATACATGATAGCCAAAAACAAACTTAGATCAGACCATGGGAAATATTTATTCATATTAGTCGATAGAGGAAATATTATTATAGCCAAATCATTCCAAAATAGATATTCAAAAATATCATATTTTTGAGGTGTTCATGTCTGATTACCATCTGGGTTTCTTGACTCCCATGTTAGCTTTCAATATGTCCTTGGTATGTTCTCTCATCTTGCAGATATCATTTTTGAACTTTTCGCATTCAAACATCTTTGTCACATTTCCAGCCATGTAGTGTCCAAAGGCATCTTTAATATTGGTGCCCGGAAGAGCTCCGGCTTCCCACCAAATTATGCATTCTTCAAAGCTTCTTTGGAATCCCAAATTTTCACCATTATTCTTGGTATAATCTCTAAGCTCATACCACTTCTCGGTTTGCTTCATTTTTGCTTCTTCTTCCTTATTCTTCTCAGATATCCATTGAGCTTGATCAGCTTTGGGCCTTCTTTTCACCATACTTGGCACATTCTCGGATGTCCAGAGTTTTTGTGGTGTTATGGTTCCTTTTGAGCATTCGAACCATCCTCGAGTTTCAGCAACTTTCGATGAGCTTGATCCAAGACTCGAATTTGCAAATTGAGTGAAACCAACTTGGGATTTTTGAGCACGTCCTCATCCACGGCCTTTCGTTGGTGCAGCGGTCAAAACTGGCTATTGTGGTTGACTTCCAAGGATGAATTCTTGTTGTTGTAAAGCCAGATGATTGAGAATTTCTTCCCCCCTTATGGCATTATCAATCAAAAAGCCAAGAGATTTGGAATCTTGTTCTTGATTGGCTTTAACAAGATTAACACCATCATGTGCTTTGAGAGAAACATCCTGCAAATCAGATATTTTGTTAGCCATAGAGGATAATTCTACCTCAAGGTGATTTATCCTTGTCTCTTGGTCTTGTATGGCCTTTATTTGTCTCATGTGTCTTTCATTGTTGATTTTCTCGGTGGCTTCTCGTTCCTTCTTCATGAGTTAGATTATCTCCAATAATCCTTCGGTGAGATCTGATCTCCTTTCAGATGTCTTTCGGCTCTGTCTATTCTCGTTTGCAGAGCGTTTTGATGTTCCAATAGCTCCTTCAAATTTGTTTGTGTGTCCTCAAAGTGTTGCAAAGAGAGATGTCCTTGCTCGGTAAGAGTAGTTCCAATCTTTTGACACACAACATCACTTGTCTCTGTAACTTTTGCAAATAGTGATGTTAACAGATCTTCTTCATCTTCTTCTCGGGTTTGGCTTCTACTCATGTTCAGAGAGTGTAGACTTTTGAACAAATTTCTTCGTGAATCACCAAGAACTGGATTTTCAACAAGCTGCAAGTTTTCTTCTGGTGATTCGGTTTCTTGAAGTTGATTTCCAGTTTCTTCTTCAATAACCTCTGTTCTTGAAATAATCTCTGTACTTAAATTGACTTCCAGAGAATTGTTTTGAAGTGACATCATAGAGTTGTTATTGTGCACTGGCGCTTCATACAAACATTCCCCCCCAATTGAGGGTCTAATTTCACCATCAATTTGATCCCTTACTTCATTCCTTGTAGGGTCCAATTTTTGACTTTTGACCATATAACGTGATGAGTAAGCGTTAGGAATAAAGTGTAATGGTTTTGATATGCCAAATATGTATTTGTAGATCCCCCAATTTTATTTTATAGGTCTAGTAGAGTCTTAGACCATGATCAGAAAATTATTTAAATTGTAAAAGAGAAAAACAGAGGAAGATGCATGAAAATAGAAGAAGAAGATATAAAGCCTAAAATCAAGAATTTCTCTGGAGAAAATGACAAATTGAAGAAGAAGATGAATGATATGAAATCACGTCAATGCTACTCAAAGAAATATCCCAGAAGAATTTTCGTGAAGAAAATTAAGATTGGAAGATTGCATGAATTTGACTTGGAGATCAAGCATCTATGGAAAGAAAGGAGTACATCAAAGATGATTGGAGATTCGAAACTCACCGTTAACAATTTTACAAGGTAAAATTTGAGAAGCCAAATTTAATTAAATCAGATGAAGTTGGGCGCTAGTTTGGCTTTGGGCGCCAATTACAAGTGGAAATTGGGAAGCAATTTCACTTGGGTGGCAATTAAGAAGCAATTGCACTTGGGAGCCAATTCAAAGGAATCGGGAGCCGATTTCCTTGGGTCGCAATTGAGAAGCAATTGCACTTGGGAGCCAATTCAAAGGAATCGGGAGCCGATTTCATAGGAATTGAAATTGGAAATGGGAGCTAGTTTCAAAGAAATTGAAATTGGGAGCAAGTTTAGCTTGTAGTATGGGATGCAATTTCAAAATAGGGACCAATTAAAAGAAGACATTGAAGAGCAATTGAATTGAGATGAAATTCAATACCAGGAAAAGTCTGGGAACCAATTTCAAAGTCAAGGTCAACATAATTCAAAATTGGAAGTAATTAAAGCACCATGAGAAGTTTGGGAGCCAATTGCAAGTCAATTACAATGGAGAAATTCAAATTGGGAGCCAATTGCAAGTCAATTACAACGGATAAATTCAAATTGGGTGCCAATTACAAGTCAATTGAAATTGGGTGTCAATTACAAAGGAGAAATTCAAATTGGGAGGAAGTTCAAAGCCAGTTTGAAGTCTGAGAACACCCAGACATGAGAATGAAGAAGATGAAGAAAAACTTACAGTAAAGAATTTCTTACAAGGAAAAATACTAGTCTAACTAGTATGGGATTAAATTGAAGAATATTTTTTAAATGCCAAAGATACAAGGACCACTTCAGAGCTGATCAGAGAAGCCATTCTACTCCAAAACAGAAACCCAGATATTCCCACTCAACGTATAACCAGAGGAATATCAGATGAAGTTTGAGAGGTCATTTACATGGACTTGAAGCTCTCTCAAACGGCTAGCTTATCCTTTCTGACAACTTTGCAGAAGATAAGATAAGATCTCTGACAAAAAGATACAAGATTTCAAAAATGAGATCGTCTCTTTCCAATAGACAGATCCTCATTACTAGCTATAAAATGATGAAGATATGAAGACTTGAAGAGCAAGGGGAACATACAAGCATAGAGCAGAAAGCAAAAATACATTGAGCAAAAATCTCATTTAGTACAGAGCATACCAAAAATCTTCAAGTGAGAAGTGAGGAAAGAAAAAGAACTCGGAGAGCTTCAAAGAAAATATTCAGAGAGTTCTTAAACAGAGCAAAACAGAGCATAAAAATCAAGTGCTTTACTTGATACACTCAAAGAGAGACACCCAGAGCTATCAAGAGAAATCATTCAAGAGTGTTAATCTTCATCAAAGAGACCTGCGCATCATTGAAGATCATCTACAGAGTCTCAGAAGTTGGAAGCAAGACAACACTTGTTTTGGAGCATAACAAGAGAGGGGAGGAAAGTAGCATGGAGCTGTGAAATCCTGGATTGTCACACGGAGCTGTGAGATCCGAAGCAGCAGTGTCGGAGGCACTGGGCGTGATTAGTGCGGGCTTTGTGATCAAAGCACTAGATCACGGGATACATTTCTACCGGAGTGTGGAAGACGGGGGGAAAGTAACGCGGAGTCGTGAAATCCTAGGATAGTAGCGCGGCGACGTGAAACCCGAAGCAGCAGTGTTGTGTCACTGGGCGTGATTAGTGCGGGCTTTGTGATCAAAGCACTAGATCACGGAAATTCATTGTATCTTTGAACCAAGAAGTGGTAGATATAGTGAATTACTCTTGGAGAAAAGAGCAAGTGGAGTAGGAGGATTACACCACCTCGCGAACCACTATAATTGTCTTGTGTTCTTTACTGCTTTCTTTACTTACTGCTCTTTACATAATTGCTCTACACGAGATATACTGCTCACACAATCTCACACACACTTTATCTTTATTTAATTCCGCTGTGCACCATACTTTAACAATCTAGTTAAGAGTTTTGGTTTATCTCTAGCTTAGCAATTGTTGTGCTGTGTGAAAAAGTTTGAAAGTCTATTCACCCCCCCTCTAGACTTTCACCTTACCTCTTTTGGGACCAACAATTGGTATCAGAGCCTGTAGCCTATTTGAGTCAGCTTATACCAACCTTTGGTATTAAAACACGTTGCCTAATTGGGTTAACTGTTTTTGACTGCTAGGCTGATCCATTATACAAAGTGTGTGATTGGATTAATCTTTCATATCTCTCATGATGATGATAAAGAAAGATTTAGCTCAAAATCTATTATTCTCACTTGATAAATTTGATGATTTGAAAGTTCGTATGCAGGTACACTTATCGGCTTTACACGATGAAATGTGGGAAGTTATTTCCACTGGCCCTATAGAAATATTAAAAATCAATACGGCATTTGTTATATCCCCGGATGCTCCACAGTACGTACAAAAGCCTAAACCGGAATGGACATCGGACGATAGAACACGGAATAATCTTGACAATATTGCCAAGGATATTCTATTCAAAGCCGTTGATGATACAATATTTCCGAAGATCCGAAAGTTTGCTACTGCCAAAGAAATATGGGAAACTCTCATCAAGATTGGCGAAGGAGATGAACAAGAAAAAGACAATAAGCTCACAATCGCCATGAAGAAGTTTGAAGATTTCTAAATGCTCTCAAATGAAAGTGTTGTAGACATGGAAGCTCGAATGATCAAAGTTCTTGGAGAGATTAGTGATCTTGGCAAAAATATTAGCCAAAAAGAAATTAATCTCAAAATCCTACGAGGCTTACCATCTGCATGGGATATGAAGGTTACGGCTATGCGCGATCACTGAGATCTAAGAATGTTGTCTACAGACAAATTATTTACTTATTTAGTGATCTAAAAGCATATGAGTTCGAAATGAAGGCCAAAGATGATGATGTTCATGAAGCTCGAAATGCTGCTCTAATGGCCGAACATCCGTCAACCTCCAGGTCAGTAGAAAATAATGTTGATTTTATGACTGACGAACAATTTGCTCTTTTTGTCAAAAAGTTTAGAAGGTTTATGCGAAAAGGAGACAACAAAAATTCTGCTCTTGGAAAATTCATCTCTCGCACCCCACAAGAAGAAAAAGTCGAAGAAAACAACAATTTGTGCTACAATTGCCGCAAACCCGGACATTTTAAAATAAATTTTCCGTATCCGATCGTTAGCAAGTATCAAGGCAAAAATTTTGAATCTACGCCGAACAAATCCGAAAGCAAAAGGTTCAAGCGCGACAAAAGGAAAGCTCTCGTTAGCAACGAACCAAACGAAAATGATGATTCGGAGGAATCATCATCAAGCGATGAAAGTTCATGTTCGGATGATGATACAGCGCTAGTATGCAAGTCAATTGAGTTGAGTACATGTGAAGATTGTCTTATGGCTCTTGAAGCAGAGGAAGAAGAGGTAACATCTAATTCTTACAATTCTGTTAATTCTTCTTTTTCTCGTGAATCTATTGACAATCTAATGCGAGAATGTCAAGAGATTATGCTCTCTCATCCTCAACTCAAGGAGCGCAATAATATTCTAATTCTTGAAAAAGAAGAAATGAATAAAAAATTGCAAAATGCTTTACTTGAAGTGAGTAAATTGAAGAATGAAAATATTCATCTTCAAGAAGAGTGTAAAGCAAGAGAGGTTAGAGAACATAATCTTAGAGCTACTATTGCTACATTCACTAATTCGTCTAAAATAATAGATAAAATGGTGAGCATGCAAAAGCCATCAGGAGATAGAACCGGAACCGGTTATGACTCCACATGTTCTCAAACCCCTCAAAATCTGACTAATTCTACTACTACTTTAGATAATAAAGTTCAAGTGGTAAAATTTGTTAAAAGTCAGAATAGCACGATGAGACAAGGACTTGGCTATCATGAGAAAGCAAAGTTGAATGTTGAAAGGCCGAAACAAATCTACACTACGGCAAAGCAACAAAAATTCTTCAAGCAAAGATATGCCAAAGAGTCAAGTGCAAAAAGATTTCATAGAAAAGAGGGAAGCTTTTCTATAAATAAAGTTGGGAGATTTTATCCCACTCAAAAGGATTGGTTGTGTAATAGATGTAATGCTTTTTATAGACCAAAGCAACAATCCTCTTCCCAAGTGCCAAAATATAAAAATGTCTTTGAAAATCCGGTGCCAAAAATGTTTTGTAATGTGAGTTATGATTATCGTGTCTCTAATGGTTACAAATCGCCTCATCTTAATTAAATAAGATCTAAGTGGGTTTGGTTACCTAAAATCACTAACAGTAAAGGACCCAAGCAAGTATGGGTACCTAAAGTTAATTAATCTTTTTTGCAGGATGTTTGGTACATCGATAGTGGTTGCTCACGCCACATGACTAGAAATAAATCATATGTAGTGAATTACAAAGAAACCGATGGACCAAAAGTTATATTCGGAGGAAATCAAAATTATGGAACTACAAAAGGAGTTGGCACGATCAAGAAAAACGGATTGAAGATTGAAGATGTTTCTTTCGTTGAAGGCTTAAAATTCAATTTGTTGAGCACTAGTCAATTTTGTGATAAAGGCTATCTTGTAGAATTTTCTAAAGATAATTGCCTAATAAAAAATGAACTCACAAATGAGATTGTTCTCTCTGGAAAAAGACGAAAGAATATGTATGTTGTTGATTGGAGTACAAACAAAGATTCAGTGTGCTTAATGGCCAGAAATTCAAATGAAGCTACTTGGGAATGGCACAGAAAGCTCAACCACCTAAACTTCAAGACTATCAATCAACTTGCAAAGAAGAATCTAGTTGAAGGCTTGCCAGATATTATCTTCAAGAAGGACCAAGTGTGTGATGCATGCCAACGCGGAAAGCAAATCAAATCATCATTCAAATCAAAGACACACGAGTCAACGTCAAGACCGCTAAGCTTACTACATATGGACTTATTTGGACCAGTTGATCCAATAAGTTTAAGTGGTAAGAAATATACTCTCGTTGTTGTTGATGATTTTTCCAGGTACACTTGGACCGTGTTTCTCAAGAAGAAAAATGAAGTTAAGCAAGTTCTACCGAAGCTGTTGAAGCAACTACAAAATGAGAAAGATTTGCAAATATCAAAAATACGAACGGATCGTGGAACCGAGTTCTTGAATGGAGTTATACAAGCTTTTTTCAATTCACATGGAATTTCTCATCAATTATCTGCCGCAAGAACACCACAACAAAACGGTGTTGCCGAAAGAAGAAACCGGACGCTCAAAGAAGCCGCACGAGTGATGATTAGTGCTGCCGGTCTCCCGAAACGCTATTGGACGGAAGCTATCAACACTGCTTGCTACACACAAAATTGAAGCATGATCCATAAGCAGTACAAGAAGACGCCATATGAGCTATATAAGGGGAGAAAACCAAATATTGGTTATTTTCATATTTTTGGATACAAATGCTTTATTCATATTAATGATAAATTGCATCTAAAAGCTTTTGATGAGCGTGCAGATGAAGGAATTTTTCTAGGATATTCGACTACCAACAAGGCGTTCAGAGTTTTGAATAAAAGATCAATGGTGGATGAAGAATCCATACACGTGGTATTTGATGAAAAATCACAAATCAAAAATGATGCTTTAGGCGAAGAATTCGAACAAAATGGTAACAAGTGTCATATTGATTTTTGTGATACTAATGATACGTGTGAAGATGATGTTTTGCAGGGAATGGATGAGTTGGAAATTAATTATCTAGAAAATCCCATCTCTCATCCAGAAGAAGTTGGAAATTCTTTTAATAATAATTTTGGAGGTGAAGCCGAACGTGAGAATGGAGATGCAGTACGGGTTGAGGTTGGTGATCCAATTAGTGATCAAGTTACTGGTGAAGTTTGTGGTCAATTTCAAGAAGAATTAAATGTGGAAATTCGAACCAACTCATCCAGTACACAACAAATGGACCCACCCAGTACCATGCACCCATTTGAACCAGATTTAAGATGGCTCAAAAATCACCCTCCAGAATTAATTATTGGGAATATCCATGAAGGCGTGAAAACAAGATCATCTACCATGGAAGCATTGTTCACGTGTTATCTATCTCAAATTGAACCAAAAGAAGTGCACGAAGCTCTTAATGATCCGGATTGGATAAATGCTATGCAAGAGGAGCTCGATCAATTCAAAAGAAATGATGTTTGCGAACTTGTTCCAAGACCGGCGAACCACAATGTTGTAGGAACCAAATGGGTCTTCTGGAACAAAGCAAATGAAGAAGGCGTGATTGTTAGGAATAAAGCAAGGCTCGTTGCAAAAGGATACTCTCAAGAAGAACGAATAGATTTTGATGAAACTTTTGCACCGGTAGCCCGACTCGAAGCAATCAGAATTTTCCTAGCCTACGCCGCACACAAAGATTTCACTGTTTATCAAATGGACGTGAAAAGCGCATTCTTGAATGGTCTAGTCGAAGAAGAAGTTTATGTCGAACAACCCCCAGGTTTTGAGGTAAAAGGCGAAGGTGATAAAGTCTACAAACTTAAAAAGGCATTGTATGGGTTGAAACAAGCACCTAGAGCTTGGTATGATACTTTGTCAATGTTCTTGATAAGCTGTGGATTCACCAAAGGCCTTGTTGACAAAACTCTATTTAGAATTCAAGATGGTGATCATATTTTATTAGTGCAAATGTATGTTGATGATATTATTTTTGGAAGCACTAACAATTCTTTGTGTGAGAAATTTTCGAAGCTTATGCAGAATAAATTCGAAATGAGCATGATGGGTGAATTTAATTACTTCTTGGCCTTACAAGTCAAACAACTGAAAGAAGGAATTTTCATCAATCAATCAAAGTACACCCGCGACTTGATAAAGAAGTTTGGCCTTGATGGAAAATCATCGATCAAAATTCCAATGAGCATATCATTAAGGCTAGACAAAGATGAAGATGGAAAGGATGTCGATCAAACAAAATATAGAGGAATGATTGGTTCTTTTCTATATCTTACTGCAAGTAGGCCGGGCATTTCTTATGCTGTGGGAGTGTGTGCAAGATTCCAAGCAAATCCAAAAGAAAGCCACCTCACTGCAACAAAGAAGATCATACGATATCTGAAAGCATAATAAATATTGGATTGTGGTATCCAAAAGGTACAGATTTTACTCTAACGGGTTTTTCAGGAAATGCGGATTTTGCAGGTTGCAAAATAGACAGAAAAAACACTTCCAGGACATGCCAGTTCTTGGGGGGAAGGCTTGTTTCTTGGTTCAGCAAAACGCAAAATTCCATCGCAACTAGTACTGCCGAGGCCGAATACATTGCTGCAAGAAGTTGTTGTGCGCAAATTTTGTGGATGAAGTAACAATTGAGGGATTACGGAGTTAATTGTGATGACGTTAGTATTTATTGTGATAATACTAGTGCAATCACTATCACTCACAATCTGGTGCTTCACTCAAGAACCAAACATATCGACATTCGACTTCACTTCATAAGGGATCACGTTGAAAAGAAGAATCTAAAGATCGAATATATCCCTACGGAAAACAGAGTTGCTGATATTCTCACGAAGCCTTTATGCGAAACGAGATTTTCTACCTTAAGGCACGAGTTGGGAATGATCGATATGAGCTAAGTATCACTAGACTTAATCTCTCAATTTAAATTGATACTTGTGCTCAAAATAAATTGTTTTATGTGAATAAATTGTTTTATGTGATTTTATGCATGTTTTTATTCGAAAATTTTTATGTGACAAAATTGCAGTATGTGTTGGGAATTTAATTGTGTATTTGCATGTGTTATTTAACGTGAGATCATATGCCATGCAAATTAATTTGATGAAATGTGCAATTCGTGATTTATTTGACATTTTGTTTAAAATTGCATGTTTTAATGTGTTAATTAGTTTATGAGTATGTGTTCATGTTTTTGTAAATTAATTAATTTGTTTGCATGAACAATTTGATCTAAAAAGTGATTTACCGTGTTTATTTAATTATATATGTGCATAATGTGATTTAACGTGTTTAAATCTTTTATTTTATGTGTTACGTGCATATGCATATATGGTTATATAACTTGTTAAAATACTTTTTGTTAGTTTCTAAAATCTTTAGAATCTGATTTACATGTAAAATTATATAGAGATGTTTCTAATTATAAATTTAGAATATGTGTGTTAATTTTGTTAGTTTCCAAAATTTGTTTGTTTTAATTGGAAATTGCCGAGTGGATGATTAATATATATTGGTATGTGTGATTGATTATTTATGGTTGATTTATGCTACTAACAAGATGTTTAAGTATGATTATATTTGTGGTACACGTTTTTGAGAAGGAAATCAGGAGATAAAGGAGGAAAATCAGAGTTTAATTAGGTATCAAACCTCCACCCATAAACTCCTACCCTTTCTAAACCTCCACCCATCTTAAACCTCCCCCCATAATCCTCTCCTAGATCAAATCTTTCCAAACAGATTTACCCTCTCTCTCAATCGACACCCCCATCTCGCCTGTCAGAAAAATCACCATCTCAATCGATCCCCATAAACAAATCTCAAGGAGATCAGAACCCAAATCCTCTCTAAGTGTCTCTTCAAATCTCCACCCTCTACACCTTATTTGCATTGGGTATTTCTAAAGAGGTGTGAGCATTAAATGCTCTTGTCTGCTAATGATGATATTTTGTCTTTCCTCGTAAAACCATCTATCAGATGACTCATCTACCCTAAACTCACCCAATCGACACACCTCAAACAAAGGGTACAATTGAGAAGTCTCATCTCTCTCTTAAATTTGAAAAACCCTTCAAATCACCCTCCTCATATAAACCCCTCACTTATCTCTCAAAAACTCTTTCAGACCTTCAGAATATCATAGAACTCTCTCTGTCTCAAAATTACATTGTCCCTCTTCTATCAACCGATCTGATCATTATGGCTCAATTTGGAAGAAAGAAAATCGATCCCATCCTAGCCCTCTCGCAACAAGTGACTAATGGGATGGTACTCAACCCTGAGTTTTTCAAACTAGGTTCTACCGACAAGGACACGGTTGAGAAAATTCTTCAAGCTCTAAAAGACTGCGGACTGTTTGATTTCTTCACCTACAACTACTTTGGAATATTTGAAGAAGATGTAGCTGAATTCTACGTACATGCAGTCGTTGAAAAGGATTCGATCAAATCTCGATTTGGAGGATCAGAAGTTTCAATAACTGAGAATGATATAAACAAGTGTTTCAATTTTCCTGAATCTCAGTTAATGCCAGAATCTCACAGCTATGTTGTTCAAAATTTTTGGAACGAGATTCGTGGTCCTACGTCTCCAATCTTCTCTAATGTATCCGCTCATAAGAACTTGTTGAATTTTGAATATGAGATGTTGGTGGACATGATTTACAAGATTCTTGAACACAAACTGGGAAGTACTGAAGATTTGACCGCATCAACAGTGTGCTTGATGGACGGAATTACGAAGGGAATCAAATTCAAATGGGCAAGATTTATCTACAAGAAGATGATAATATTTGTGCATGCTGCCAAACCAATGAAGAAACCTGCTGTGGTGGATCGTTTCTATCAGAATGTTGGATATTGTGTCATCATTGGAGAACTGCTAAGGAAGAAGACAGTTCAAATAAGAAAGCACAAAATATTGGAATCTACCGAGTACTCTTCAGAAAATTCAGCCCGAATTTTGGGAAAAGATCAAGCCAGAGAAAAGGACAAGAAGGTGGCAGTTCTACAAGTTCAAAAACACCTCAGAGTTCCAGACCGAAAAACAGCAAAGCAATCTCAGCCTCAAGTAATCAAATGGGATCAAGCAATCGATCAGGAAGAGATCAAGAAGCCATCAGTACGGCTATGGCAGTTGTTCCACTCAAATATGTCGAACCAAACATGTTAGCCGAAAGAGTTGATGATTCAACAAGAATGGAATTTGCAGGAGTTGATGTGCAAATTTCGAATGATCTACAAAGAAGACTCTCGAGTCAATCTGCAGCCGAAGGAAGTGCAGGACCTATAGTTTTTGACTCAGCTCTCATTCAAGATGATCCGGAGCTGTTGAGAGAATTAATAATGGTGCAAACTTGGAGAAAATAGAAGCTTGAAAGATATCACTCTTTCATGTCAAAAATCACCCCAGATTTGATACGGAGTGAAGATTTTTCCTTGGAATGGTGCGGAACAAACATGATGCTAGATGCACTCAACATGGATTTGAATCAAGTTTATCACATGAAGCTACACGAAAAGGCAACCAGACAGAAAGGAAAAGCACCAATCAAAGGAGGAAGTACGGCTCAAGACTGTATAGCCGAACAAGAAAGACAGAATGAAATATCACTTCAGTTAGCTCTACAAAGGTCAGTCTATGACACACATCATTATCCAGGTAATACATCTCTTGTGGATAATGAAATTTTTGATGCAAGAATTGAAGGGACGGCACTCATTGATGTACTAATCATGAGCACTGAAAATCATATGGACATACCTGTGAAAGTCCATGATGCTTCTTTATTGATATCTGATTTGACCCCCACGACAATTAATGTGAATTTGGAATGCAATGAACAACTTGTGGGATCTAATGAAGTTGAAGTGTCAGTACGAGAAGAAGTAAGAGAACAAGTGTCAGAAGAAATAAGAAGAGATATACCAGTGGAAGTTGCAGTAGAAGTTGCTACTGAGAGTAGACAACAAATCACAGAGGATTTATCCAGTGTATTGCCAGTACACCATACCGAGTCTACCATGCCTACCATGGACCCTGTTCTAGAAAATGAAGATTTATTTGCAGACAACTACACGAGAACAGAAGTTTTAGAAGAAGAAATTGGTGATGTCAATCAAGATGCCGAATCACCCGAAGAAGAAGAAAGGATGCAACTCGTTGATACACCCGTTCTTACAGATCCGAGAAGGAGTCCATTCGGATCCCATCAAAATTTTATACAGACAAGTGATCAAGAAGATGGCATTTTTACATCCTTATTTGCCAAAGTTGCCGAATCCGGTGATGTTGTTTGTCAGACCATTGGAGAAAAGTTGATTGAACAAAATCAAACGATGGATCAACAACACACGGATACACGAGTCAATCTGAAGGAATTAATGGAGTATCAAAATATTTTGAAGACCCAGATTGACAAAGCAGAAAGAATCTTGAAAGGAGAATTAACAAAAGGCTTACTTGAAGTGATTCAACTTATGAAGAAGGAACGAGAAGCAGCTGAAAAGATTCACAACGAACGTTACTTGCGACAAGTCAAGGTGATTCAAGATCAAGAAAGCCGAATCAACAAACTTGAAGTTGAACTCACAGTTGCAACAAACAAGCTGGAAAATGTACAAGCTGTTTCCATTGAAACACACAATAGTGTTGAAGCTGTGAAGGCAAACCAAGACCGAGATTGTAAGACCATTGCATTTTTGGTTGATAACGCCAAAAGGGGGGGGGGAGAAATTCTCAGTCACTTGGCTTTGCAACAACAAGAATTTATTCTTGGAAGCCAACAACAGCCAGTAATATCTACTCAAGGTAGAGGCCGAAGCTGCGGACAATGTGACACCCCAAAAATCCACATACAATCCATGGATTAATTGAGTAATTAATCCTATTTTATTTGAAGAATTAATTCCTAGAATCCTGATTTTTAATACTCAAGGACTAGTATTTGACTAGTCAACCTTAAAGTTGTGTTGTACCTTGAGCTTTGAGGGGAGTTCCCTTGTTCCTTACACTTTCTAAAGGTTAGTAAGGGTATCCTTGACTATTCACCAAGAGTTAGTATTGTAACCTAACTTAGAAGAATTCTTTATTTCATTCCTTACATTTCCTAGAAATTAGCTCTACCTTCTCTCTAGAAAAGAAGTGTAGCTTATTCTCCAAGCTAAGTTGAGACCCTTGTCAAGATTCCAAGATTTGCTACCGAGATTCAACCTTTCACCTATTTGGGCATCTAGGAGGGTAAGATCTAAGTTCATCTTGTGTTTTTGGTTTCATCTTAGTTGTCTTTTTCTTAAAGGTAGGATCTTTATGATCTTTTGGTTTGATCTTGAAGTGGGTTTGGAAAGTAAGCCCTGTGGGGAGCTTGTTGTGGTGTAAAGTGAAGTCTTTTGGTCTACAAGAGGTAACCCATGCCCTACAAAACCTCTTTTGCTTACCTATATGTGATTTCTTGGATTCTACTTGTGTTTTGATATGAAATGTGAGTGCTTATGCATTTGTCTTGTGAAAATGCATATCTAGAGCTTGTGTTTACGGTTCCTTTGTACCATTGCTTGGAATTTTCCATGGTTTAAGTCATTTTGTTGTATTGGGTGAGATTTGGCATGTTTTGGACTTGAATTTGTGTTTGGAGAAGAAAATCCCCGAAGGGATTTGTTGTGGTACAGGATTGTACCCGCGGGCGGAACAGCGGGCGTGGCACCACTCGCCGGCCTACCCACGGGTACATGGCCTCGTGGGAAGGTGTTCCCGCGGGCGGAACCACGGGTGGGGCACTACCCGTGGGTCCACCCGCGGGGAACACAGTGGAGTTGGATCGGGATTTGTTCCCCGTGATTCGTTTGGCTCGGTATTTGGTCTTTTGACTTCCCGATGTTCTTTTTTGGAACTATTTGAGTGTTTTCTTGATGTTTCGTATGTCTAGAACTATGTGGTAGGTATCCGTGTAGGACTTTGGTGTCTTGAATCGTGCTAAGTTTTCAACATTGTGTTTCGTTGGACCGAGAGGTGTCTTGTGTGTTCCTCGGAACTATCTTGAGTTTCTCCGTTGTTAAGCATGCTAGTTTATTGTCTTAATGCTAGTGTGTGTGTGGTTTGTACCTTCCGTTTGGTTGATGATAACTTGTGTTATTCATCATTGTTGTTGTTGGGCTGTGACCCGTTCCTTGATTGAGTATGTTTCATATCTTCGTTGTGATCCATTGACTGATTCCTGTTGTGGTGTGATGCGTGTGTGGCTTTACCTAGATTGCACAATTAGTGGTATGGGACACTAGTCACCAAGGTATTGCAGCGGTCCTCGTGGTGGCCGTGACGTGATTATGGAGTTGTGGCCTTTGTGTAAGGTTCACATTTATGGGGGATAACATGTGTTATCCGGGCATGTGTTTCTGTGTACGGTACCTTGTGTACTATGAATTGGTGGTCTCGTTGTTGGTCGTTGGTGGGGGACGACGGTCCCGGGGGAATAAGGTTGGACTTTGCTGTATAGGGGTCCTGGAGGTAATGGTTGGATGAAGACATAAGGTTGGGGGTAGCCATAAGGTTGGAACAGGGCATAAGGAAGGCATATCAACTCGTGATGGGTGATGTCACGAGGGCTTGTGTAGCCGTTGTTGTGGGTTCTCTTTCTTGTGACGTGTGTAGTCACAAGGGCATGTGTTGCCATCGGTCTTGTCTTTATCCTTTGTGTTGTGGTTAACCTTTGTGGTTTGGGATGTGTTCCCGTGTTATCTTTGAGAGTGATGAGTCTTGTGTTGACTGTTGTTCTTGGCTTTTGACTTATATACTTATGTATTCCGTTTCGAAAATGGCTTTACAACTTATATCAATCTATGTATGATATTTCACATGTATTGGTGGGTTACCAGCATTATTCGCTGACCGGGCGTCGTCCCATGTTTATCTTTGTATCTTTCAGGTGATGTTTAGACGAGCGCGATGTCTATTGCCTGGTAGCTTAGTACCTTTATCCTTGTTTTGTGGCCTGTGCGCCAATGTAGTTTTAGACTGATGTCTTTGGGATAGATGTATACACTTGCAGATTGATCGCCGTAGCGTTTACCGTGTTTGGTAGAAGTGGCATAACACCCCGTTTGGATTTCTTTTATCCAGTTTTCGTTTTATCTTCTTCCGTTGTGCTAGTTTTGTTGTATGACCTGCAGGTGTTAAGGCCTTTTATATAGGTCGTGTTTGGGGGGGTGTTACAGACAATCCTCACAAGGACCATCTCAGATTGGTTTTGCTCAGTTCGCGAATCCTAGTCTTGGTACGAGTACATCAAAATTTGCTGAAACTCGTGGCTGGTTTGAATGTTCTAAAGGTACCGCCACTCAGACAACAATATGGACTAAGGAAAATCTACCAAGAATGATAAAAAAATTGCCTGCAGCCGATCAAGCCCAATGGATCTCGGACAAGAATAAAGTAGAAGAAGGCAAACGAAAAAGAACCGAGATGTGGTATGAACTAAGAGATTTCACTGGAAATATGGGCATGAATCTTGGAGAAGAAAGAAGCTTCGAAGAATGTGCCTTATGGTGGGAAGCTGGAGTTCTTCCGGGCAACAATATCAAAGAAGCTTTTGGATATTACATGGCCGGGCAAGTCACAAAGAGATTTCAGAATGCAAAGTTCAAAGATAATTTCTTCAAGCTCACAGAACATGTCAAGGAAATTTTGAAGAAAGACTTTGGTGAGAAGAAACCCAGAAGGTAATCTGAAAAATCTCTTAAGTTGAACCTCTGTTGCGTTTTTCGAACCTCTGCTATTTTCGAACCTCTGTTGCGTTTTTCTCTATAAATTCGAAATATCTCAATAATAATTTCCCATGGTCTATTTTGAGTTTAGAATTTTATTTGTTTGATGTAATTAGATCTTTCGTGAATTAAAAAGACAAGGAATGTCAAAATGCACATAAAAATAAAAAAAAAATGATGATAAAAAATAAAAATAATTCAAGATGCGTTTAGGAGCTTGTCTAAAAATTAATTCACATGTTTCTTTTGATTGTGTCTAGAAAACCATTTGTTAAACTCATCTTGGCATTGTCAAATAAAATTGAGCAAAAAGATTATTTTTTGAAGACTTAAAGCCAATGACTGAGTATAGGTTTTGGCATTATCAAAATGGGGGAAATTGTTAGGAATAAAGTGTAATGATTTTTCTATGCCAAACATGTATTTGTAGATTCCCCAATTTTATTTTATAGGTCTAGTAGAGTCTTAGACCATGATCGGGAAATTATTTAAATTGCAAAAGAGAAAAACAGAGGAAGATGCATGAAAATAGAAGAAGAAGATATAAAGCCTAAAATCAAGAATTTGTCTGGAGAAAATGACAAATTGAAGAAGAAGATGAATGATATGAAATCACGTCAATGCTACTCAAAGAAATATCCCAGAAGAATTTTCGTGAAGAAAATTAAGATGGGAAGATTGCATGAATTTGACTTGGAGATCAAGCATCTATGGAAAGAAAGGAGTACATCAAAGATGATTGGAAATTTAATCAATAAGTTGTACGGACAAAGTGGAAGATGTTTGATATGTTATGTGAAATGGCTCAAGTTCAAAACTCACCATTAATAATTTTACAAGGTAAAATTTGAGAAGCCAAATTTAATTAAATCAGATGAAGTTGGGCGCTAGTTTGGCTTTGGGCGCCAATTAAAAAGTGGAAATTGGGTGGCAATTGAG